>NC_051190.1:17783607-18143607 GCF_015220075.1 Falco rusticolus
TTAGCTGTATTGATGTTGGAAGGTAATATTTTGGCCGCTGGAGCTGGTATTTACATTTAGTGCTGAACTGTCAGTTTGCTTCTTCATTTGGCCATGTGAGGTGGTCCATCCACAGAGCCAGCACATGAGCGCTGGAGAGCCCTCCTGCTCGTAACGAACGCGAAGGGATTGCTTCACAGTGACTCATCCAGTCATATAATCAAAATGTTTATAGCATCTGTGTCTTGGCAAGGCTGTCTGCGGTGCCCCAAACACAAATTCCATCAAACAGATTGTTGCAGAGCAGCCATGTGTATTAACTCTATTTATCAGATAATTAATTTTGGTTGCAGGGAGAAAGGATGACCATAATTTACAATGCAATTCAGGGCCACGTGGAAGAAAGAACAATGCTGTAGTATTGCGGGCTGCAAACAGGAATATTAAGTACACCTTGGTATCTCAGTGAATATACTAAATGCATTAGGTAACCTTCTAACCAGAAGGTCATCTTTATGTTAATGGGGGAGTCTGGTTCACGTCCTGCTTCTGGCAGGACAGGACTAATTTCCTCTTGTAAGTGTCTCTTTGGGGGAAGGGGTGGGGTTTGTTTGTTTGTTTGTTTTTTTTGTCTGGGATTTTTTTTTTTTTTTTTTTTGCTTTTTAGTATTGCATCAATCTCAAGAGGTGGTATTATTGGTTCTCTGGCAGCAGTCCTATTTTAGTGTTTTTAAACAATATGATGTTTATAGACCAGGAGAAGATTTGAAAATTATTTTAAGCCACAAATCCTGATTAGACTAGGAGATGTAGAATTAAATTGTCCCAGACAGGTCCTGAACCCTATAATCAGCTCCACTGCTATTTCCTGGATGCATTTGGTTGCCGAATGCCCTACCAGGGTCTGCTAGATGACTTTACCTCTGTTTCCCTGCTCCTTGCCAGGAGAGAAGGAGCAAACATCATCTGTATCTTCTCCAGAGCATATGGAGTGCTTCTGCCTTCTCCCCCTTGGCAGCAGCGTGGATCCAAGGCACGCAGGCAGGAAGCGCGGTTATCTGGGCTCTTTCTTTGTTCCTTTACTATCACCAGACTGAGTACTCGCATTTGAGAAAACGGACACAATGTGCAAAACTGCATCTAAATTCTTCATCGTTGGGGTGACTTCTGTTTATCAATAGCTCAATAATTATTGATATTACATTTCCTACAGAGCACGTAACTTGCTTCAAAATTTATTCTCCCTTCTTTTTTCTTTTTCAGTTTTCCTCCATTTTCTACAGTATCTAGCTAGAGGGGAGAGAACCAAAATGAGCATTCAGTTGTATTTTCCACTTCAGGGTCCCTTTCATTCCTGCAAGCAAAGTGCAGGTCGCACTGCAAACACTAGATAAATGGCTTGTCTTACCTCATCACCGAGCGAAACGTTCTTGCTTGCTTTTTTTGCACTGTTACAACGTGTTTCATGTTGTTCCATTTGCAGCATTTGTAACAAGTTCCAGTCGGATGACCTCCTGCGATCTTCTCAGCAAAGCTTGAGAGTGGTGCATTATTATAGCATAAGAGGGAACGGGCAAAATTTCCGTTACTGCTGCATGATGGCATTCGGAAACGCCAGTCCCTTTGGAATAAGTTGCGTTGTTAGTTTGCCTTTTATTTTGTCTCGAGTAGCTGGCTCCGATCGGTTGCACTGACTGTTGTGAATGGTTGCGGCGGGGCAAGGCTTACACCGGGTGATGTTCAAGCATGGGGATGCTGACCATGCTGCAAGACGTGTCCTGCAAAGGGGCAGCCGAATGGGATGCCCTGGGCTGGGAGGTGCTGGGCCTCAGGCTTGTGCAGTGTCTCACCTGACCCTTGCCTCTTCCCCTCTGTGGATGATGTATTGAGTGTCTGCAGCCACCCTCATCCAACAGGATATCAGGACTTGGGCTGGTTAAGGTGTGGGATTTTCATATTTTTTACTTGAAAGTGCTTTTGTTTTCCTGCTTTTTATATTCTATTTATTAATTTTGCAGTACTTTTTTTACAAGTTAGTAGTTGTTGGTTCAATATTTCAACTTACGTTTCATGTTGTATCTTCTTTCATGTTGTTTTGAAAATCATTATTGCCTTTCATTGATCAAATCACAGTATCCTTTATCTAGAGCAAAGTGTCTGCTTTGAGATGCAATAAAGGGTAAGTTTGACACTTGTAAAAAAAAAATCGTACATTAAGGCATGTCAATAGTAAAGTAGCACAGGATATTACTACCATCATGTTGGAAAATGTGAGAATAATAAGAACCATGTCGTAAAATAAATTATTTTAATACTCCACTTCAATAATCTCTAAATTTAATTTAAAAAATACTTAATTGGAATACAATATGTTCCACAATATCTTTGTTGAAGTTTGTGTTGGCTTCAATAGAATTTGTAGAAAAAAATCTTTTTTTTTGGCAAAAAGCAGCACTCTGATCCAAGACCCTACAAACAAACCACATATATCATAAGGGGAAGAAGGCCCTTCATGACATTCAGGTCCTTACCAGCAACTCCAGAAGACTAGTGCTAAACACACTTTTTATTCTTGCTAGCTCTTTCTCAATCAGCCTCTATTGTGGGAGAGAGGGAAGGAAGAGCTATTCTTTCCTAACGCCCTTTCGTGATGATCGGAAATCCAAGACACAATCAAGTCTTTATATACTAGAGAAGTGGGTGGTAGATGTCAACCTAAATAGATTAGATGAATTATTAATGTGCATATTTTTGAGATTGACAATAATCTGTTGAAGATGACAAATCTATTTTGATAAGAGCATGCCTCCAGACACAGCACCAAACGGAGGGTCTGGGCTGGGGCCCCTCTGTTTGGGAAGAAGAAGATTGAGGGGGACATGGACATGCCTTGCCAGATCCCAGCAGCAGGAGAAACAGTCAGTGTGGAGCTGTTCACCATGTTCTTCAAAATTAGAGCTATGGGCACCTGGTGAGTGAGCAGGAAACTGATTTTAAAACGATTTTGTCCCAGCGAATGTCCCCAGTGCAGTGGTTTAGATGCTGGGGAAAGAGGTAGAGATGGGATGGCACAAAACGGTGGAGGGTCCCATGCTCCCCCAAACAGTGCCTAATTGCTGCTGGGGAGAGGGAGCACTGACCCGCAGGGCAATTCCTCTGCTGATCTTGAGATCTCATCTTGAGAAAGTCCTCAGTCTTTTCTTATTTTCTTGCCTTTTCCATCTGTTCTGGGAAGGAAAAGGGGCATATGAATTTGAGTGGAGAGAGAAGGTGCTTCAGCTGTTTTCTCCAGTCCTAGGAAAGTATTACTGTAATGATAATGTGGAGGGGGGAAAATGCTATCCTGCTTTTCCAACTCTTCTCATTTACTCTCTTGCTAACAACCACACAGACTCAGCTCTGGTAGTCACCAGAAGCCACACTGTTGCTTTTGAAGAACTCAGTGGAATTTCAATGATATGGGCAAATACTTTGAGATTAGTTTGCAGCGTGCTTAGCTTGTTTCCAGAATCACTTAATCTCAGATTATCCAACATAAAAGATTAATCTTCTTCTTAGCTTTCACTTCCTCTCACAATCCTATGTCCAAGCTTTCTGCACAGTGTGCAGCTTTTTAGGGTGTAATACTATCGTGGCAAATGCATGCATAATATATTAAAGCTATTCATAAGCAAATACTGGATGATATTTACTAACATTTGCTTTGTATCCAAGCCAGTCTTTTCAACTCAATTTATATTGATCTTTCAGCCTGATTTTCACCTTTCCCATTAGGTTTTTCTGAACCGTTGACCTTAATTTTGTCCTTTGGAGCTGTAAGATTGACTGAAGTGATGCTATTAGATTGCTCTTTGGAGAGCTGATAGTGACAGTCACAGCTTTCATTGCAGGTCCCCGGGAATCTTCAAGTGTGTGACTAATATTCCCATCTTATTTTCATCTCTCAGGTTAATCAAAAAAAAAAAAAAAAAAAAAAAAAGGAGCAGTTAATCCAAAAACTCTATCACCTCCAAAATGAAAAGACTGTATGATAGAGGCATGTTGGTAGAGCAGACACCTCTGCTGCCTTTTGGAGCTTCTTATTTTAAATGACAAGGAAACAAGAGCTTTACACTCTGATCAGAAACAAGAGGTTAAAATTTAATATGACTGAAGCTATCCCACTTGTGGGGTTGTCATGAATTTTACTTGCAGCTTGCAGAATGAGAAGGGTCTCCTTGACAAGATACCCTCTAAATCCCAAGGCTGCATTTACTGTCTTAGAGGTGGGATTCTCTGATGTTTGCACATGTTTTCCAGCTTGGCACTGGTGGCTTTAAGAACCATATGAAATATTTATGTGTTGTGCAAATGGCACTGCTTAGTTACTATTGGATACCTGTTGTGGTGCAAGGCTTGAATCAGAATTACATGAAGTCTGAATCGCAAGATGCAAAATAAACCCCTGAAGACAGCCCCATTTTGTTCAGAGAACCTGATCCTTTAGTTTGAGGCTGAAGGAAATTCCTAATTCTGTCCATTTCCAGAGGGATTGTGCTTTTGTCTGGATTTGCTGTATCAGGAGGGAGATGAATGCTTGGAAACATGTTTTGTGAGAACAGTAAAAACGCATCTTGGCTGGTCTATTATATATTCTTAGATCTACTCCACAGGGAAGAGCAGGTCAAAAGGACCATCCTGCCGGCTTTTGGCTGAGTCTCTCACAATGTGGTTATCAGTTAACTGATGAAGAACCACGCTCTGTAAGATGCAAGATATTTTTTATGAAAGGGTAATTATCTTCATTTTCCTGTGGGACCTGAAAATGCTGAGCATCTCACGAGTGCTTTACAGGACTGGCTGTAAAGGTGACATAAACATATTAGGATTAATTGTAGGCATAAATACCCATGGAAAGGGGCTAAAAATCATGACAGTGAGATGATAATCTCAGCCCTGTAGCTGTCCTGAAGCAACTGCTTAACTTCTTGGTCTTCTGTGGAAATTGGAAACAGGGCCACAGATACGGACACGTGTGTAGGTACCTAAAGATGCAGAAAGATGATACCAACATTCTCCCTGAATATATATCCCTATTAATAAATGTTCTACTGTTGTGAATCTGGCCCTTAAGTTGTGGCTTTTTCCTAAGCCTTTCCAAGCCCTGACTAAAATAGTCTGGTTTTGTGGTAATATTTTGAATTAAATTTCTGAGTTGTGTTTTCTCATTGGATGGTTTTTGATTTTTTTTGTTTTTTTTTTTTTCTTTTAAATACTATGAATTATTTCCTGCCAATCATGAGGTGTGGTTTTTTGTGGGTTCTGGGGTCTTTTTTTCCCCTCCGGAGCCTTGCACAATCAACAGGCTTCTGGTTGTTTGATAGATACGTACAACTGTCAGTGCCAGTTGCTCATTCAGGGATGAAGAGACCTTTATTAATGATAAATGGTTAATAATATAAGCTTTTAATGTCTGCTATCTGGAATTAAAAATCTCATGAAAACTTTTACGTGCTTTTGAATTGTGGTCGTTTAGTGCCTTTGTATTTTTACATGCTAGAAATCTGGCAACCATCCCCTTTGTGCCTGTTAGATACAGAACCACAGTTGTCTGACTTTGAAGTCATTAGAATGAAAATGCAAAGATCACAAGAGCTCTCCTAAGCATTTGCTTAAAGATTTATACTACTTGGTGATTCTAATCTTTGTTTCAATTACAGTAACACGTTGATAGTGTGATACCTGGGTATGGATATAAACAAAAACATACATATATGTAAATTTAATTGGTAGATCTATCTCTTTATCTGATGCAGAAATATTTCTGCTGGTATTAGTTGTGTATACAAAGTAATACTCCTGCACAATTTGCAAAACCAATTAATGCGTGGTATTACAGTGAGCATCTTTGATCACCTTTTCTACAGTCTGTTCACAAAGTTTGTTGTGCAATGATGCTGGATAGTCTCAGCCTCTTTTACCTGAGTTGCCATATTTAAAGCAAGCTACCCTGGAAAAGGTCTCTGGTAGCTCTGTCCGTGTGGAACGCTGCAGGGAGTCAGTCTGACAAAAGATGTGAGATCAGTTGCTTTTGGATTTGCTCTTGGGTTTGCTCTTGGATCTATCAGAGGTCTGAGGTGCAGCATCCAGTGGCCCAGCTGGATTAGCAGGTGGAAATGGGCTCCCTCTTTCCCAGAATGAGAAGTCATTCCACCAGACCCCAAAGAGTCTTACGTTACCTACCCTAAAATAAGCCACTGGTGCATGGGAAGTTTAATGCAAAATAATTTTCTGAAGTCTTTTAGATAGGTGTCAAGGTACTCCTTATACTAAATTATACCAGGTATTTAGCTGAATCAAGAGAGACAACTACCGCAGTTAACTTTAAACACTTTTTTTTTTTTTTCCTGTTCAAGTATATTGCTTGTAGTAGCATGGGTTAAGGTACTCTAAGGAGTATGCAGACATTTCTTTAGGATGACTTTCATAAGTTCCTTGAGAGTTTACTACCTGCAGTGGAGACGTTCCCAATGAGTGCCAATTAAATATTTATACCACAACATAATATTGCACAGATACAGTGGTCACCATTAACATTTCAGAATTTGTTTACAGAGGCTGCATTCTCACCACAGTTATTTGCTAATTCAGGCATATGCACAAACAAATGGTAACTCAAATAACTGTTGGAGGGAAATACTAAATTTTTAATTGTGGGCTCTGATATATGTAATGTGGCGTGTATTGCTATTCTTAAATAATTGGGACCAAAAGCCCCAGCTGAGAATAGTAATCCATTGTACACACTTGTATAGGAATCTGGAAACGTATCATTCCAGTAGAAGAGGACTGCTATTCAGACCTTATGGAAGACTGCTAGGTTAATGAAGGTATCTGCTAATTGCAGGTATTCATTCACAGATTATGTCAGAATGTAGGATGTGTATTTAGGTATCAACAGCGTTTCTCCAGTCATGTTAACACAGAAATATAATGCAGCGTGGAAAAAGTTACTTTAAAACTAGTAAGTGATGTACCCTTACATAGTTTCTTCTCACTTTGGATTCAGAGTTAAATGCAATTTAAGTCCAGTGCTTGTAGTGGACATGACATTTCCTTTTAAGTTGCAGTGATTCCTGCACTTAAAGGCTACAGCTTAATAAACCACAACTTCTCTTTGAAATGTCTCTGGTCAAAACTGAATACTTTGGAATTTTTCGAACAAACATCAGATGAACCCGCTGTAATTTGCGCTAGTGTGTTGAATATAAAGTATGCTACTCTTGTAGGATTAGTTTCATTCTACATTCATTTCAAGATACTGGGTTATTCTGCATGTTGAAGATGTTTGGTGGCAAGAAAAGGAAGTGATGAATGAACGTGACTAGTGGCAAAAATTAAAATGTGCTGGTAAGTGCACATTCAGCCTACTACTCTGTAAATTTTGTTCAGGTTGCATAGACTCAATGTGCACTATTTTGCTGAGCACTGATCAGATTCAAGATTTTGGCTATTTCCTGTCATGTGTTCTGGCCGACAGAGAGAGCATATCCATCTTGGTATGAGTAAGTTACAGGTATACAGGTCTCATCTATTTTGGTTCTGGTTTAGTCCTCCCCCTAGATTTCTCAACAACATGGGCAAGGGGTGACAAACAGTGTCTCCAGCTGAGTTTCTCTTTCACCAGTGGGACTGCCTCCAGCCTCCATCTCTTACTGTTGTGAGATGCTATAAAGGTAAATGCCTGAAATGTTTTGAGGTACTCTCATACTTTGGGAACATGGAACTGCGTATATCCTGTCTATATGTCTACCTGCAAAGATACGTGCCAGTTCAGTGCTAAGACTAAATTGCCTTTGGTTTAAAAATTCATGTATTTAAGTAGCTGTTATTACCTCTGGCTATTTGGGTTCCAGGTGCGTGCTGGTCCACAGTGGAAGAGCTCAGGTCCATCTACAATGCTCAGAGAGATATGCCCTTAGGTGAGCATGGGCTATGGCAAGACTGGTAAAGGGAGACAGGATGTGCCTGAGAAAAGGGATAAAAAAATCATGGTGGAAAGAAAAGCAAAATAAATCAAACCAACACACAGAGAAGTGAAACGAAGACATAACACCCTAGAGGCAGGGAAATAACTGAAATAAAATTAAAACATTATAAAATATTACACCTGGAATATCCCTACTATCTAGTCAAAGAACGAAACAGGGCTTCAAGGAAGGTCAGTATCGATACTGAAAAGGAGAAACAAAGACAAATCTGGTGTCCTGAAAAGGAAACCCATGGCATGAGCAACTTCAAATATTTCCCCTGTTGTAATTCAAGGGTGAGACTATCTGTCCCCGCAGGACATAACTCAGAAGATTTTTATTTTTTTTTACGTTTTTGTCTGAGAAGGGATGGAGGGAAATACCTGGGAGCAATATAGTAAATAAAATCAGTGCTGCATACTGAAAAGCAAAATAGTTACAGTTGTCTCTTGATTTCTGCTTAAGCTTGAAATTAAATTAAACTTCAAATACATCCATGCTTGATGGTGTAAATCATCTGATAGGTGTTGTTTTGGGCTGTTGTTTTTTTTCTTCTAAAAGCTTAGTAGCCAGGCCATGTGATGTATTTCTACAGAGGATGGCCCCATAGTAATAATCACTGGTTCAAAAGCCTTTGGCTACATAGCTATCAGATTTAACTTAACCAAGAAATCAGGAATTAGAAAATAAACTTGATGGTTCAACTTTGTGACTATTGATGGTTCGTCTTGGTGGCTGTTGATGGTTGTCTTCACCATAGCAATAACAAGCATGGAGGGTGCATTGACATGGGCTGTCTGTACATCAGCCAGTGATGCACTGCATTGCAGTGGTTTTCTCTTTAGCACCTGATAAATTCCGATTCACTTTGTAGGTTATGCAATGGGAGTGAGAATTTACACTGTTGTGCAAAGGACAACAGTTTTTGGTGGTGTTTTATTTTCTTGTAGATCTTTTTAGTTGGAAATAAGCATAGTATCTGTGCCTGAACTCCACTCCAAATAGAATGACTGTAGAATTAACCCATTTTGATACTGCTGGATAAGCGGTGGTCTTTCAGAAATGATGCTTGTGTTATCTCTTCACGAAGAAGTTCCTGCTCTGCATGCTCACCTCGAGCTGCTTTTTCCCCTTCCCTCACCTGCAGTTCCATTCTGGCTTCAAAGAGCTGCTAAGGGCAGGTGCCTTTGTGGAGGCACACAGCCTGTAGCGAGGGCAGGCAGGGACCTGCGATGGGGGAGGATTCTTTCCAAATTGAAGTTGCTTTGTGCATGACAGGTGCATTTAAACTTTTCTTGAAAATATAGCCTTTTTGAAAGGACTGTAGACTAGCTTCTACATCCCCTCTCAGCCTTGCCACTGCTCTGCTCCCCAAGCAATGCCTATTTTTTCGCTCTTTCCTCCCTGATACGCAGTGCAAACAGGCTGCACACGAGCTGCACGCACTCCCTTTCCCAGGAGTATCCCTTCTTAGGGACAGACAAAAATATCAGTGCGAAGAGACGCTACCTGTGTCACTGTAGGTACATCACAGGCCCCAGGAAAAGATGCAAACCTGGTCACTGTGCATTTGCCTGCTTCAGTCTAGCTGACGTGGGGAAGGCATAGCATAAATTTCAGCGCTGCCCCCTCTGCTCCTGGCGATGCATTTCTGCTGCTGACCTGCGTTACTGTGCTGCCAGGGTGAAAGCTGTGCTCTGCCCTGGGTGCGGAAAGGCACCTCGGGGGAACAGGGCTCTCCGTAAGAGCCAGACATGCTAAAGCTGAATGAATTTCACTCCTGCGCAAGTAATCACTTGGTTCTCTGAGAATAATACAAATTATGTGCACTTGCATTAAAAATCCTCCTCCTGACAGTGCTGCTTAGAAATATGTCAGCTTCTGAAATCAATGTTTGAAATCTTTGGTCGGGAAACCTGCCTTTTCAGAGTTCTGCTCTTCCTAGAAGACAGTGTCAAAAGCTAGCATCTTAACCTCCTACTAATTTGCTTCAAGTCAGTCAAATGATGAGTTTAGCTAAATTCTTTTTCCTTGTAACTGGCAGCATAAGTTAACATCTACCTTTTCTCCCTGCCCAAAGCCAACACCATACAAAGGCCTTCTGACGAGGGGTATGTACGTTAATGATACAGCTTCTTAAATAATATGTTATCTAAAAAGCAGTAAAATCTGTTGCTTGTAGAGATGCAGAGTATTTAAAGAAACTCAAGCAGTAAGCATCTGGGGCTAGAAGCTTCTAGAAATTTTGTTTCAATAAAAGGAGTAGCTTTCAGAAAAAAATTTCAGTGGAAAAGTGACATGTTCTTCAGTAGTTCTGCTCCTGGGATATATTCTGGAATGCCTCTGCTGAAGATGGCCACTAAATAAGTTTATGCAGCTCAAAGTCAGACATGTCCTTTCCTGCACATCCATCAGGAATGGGGCAGAAATGCCTCTCGCAGTCTGGGCATGCCGAACAAGCATGCCTGGAGTGGACAGGATTACAGGGCTATTAGGAAGGACAATCAATTTAATACTGGTGATATAAGAGAAGCCAAGCACTTGGGCTGCCTTTCAGCTCAGAAGTCAAGCTGAGTTTGTGCAGTTTGAATTTAGAAGGTTTCTCAGACTGTTCCTGCCTGGAAATCACTGACTGGTGACATGGAAGCCCAAATCAAGGGTAACTTTGATTTGTCAGAGCCTTGACATGAGTTTGTTTGTCCTCTCTTTGCATTTCTTGGCCTTTTTAGAGGGCTAAGGAGAAGCAGATATACAGCAGAATAATTAGTCTGGAGTGCATAAACCATTCACATGGTGAAAGGAGGCAAATGAGCGCCTCAGGGAGGATGTGGGATGCACCTGAATTAGTCTGGGTGCCTGACATGAGTGATAGAGCTGACCCTGGCCTGGTATAGGGGTATTAAACACAGAGAGATCGGGTAGTCCCACTGCGGTTTGCTACGGTAAATCACCTGGTAAATGAGAAGCAAGCAGGTGAGCAGGATTTACACAGCACTGGTATGTCATCCTTTTACACGAATAGGCACTTAAGACGTTTGGTGTGGTTATGTCTTGTTCCCCTGGGAGGCTGTAGTAATATTTTGTGGGGGTAGTTTAGTTCAGCTCTGAGGAGGTTTGTCTGTGCTCTTTATTTTATGGCACAGTGAAAGCTGCTGATCTACGTTAGCCTGTCTTTGCTCGCAAGTGCTTGCTGTTGAGCTGCATGATACCTCTGTTTCCCCAGCAAGTCTGTTACTTCATTTAAATCTCTCTTAAAAAGTAACTTCTGCTGTATACCTTAGGAGAGGGAATTGTAAGGGAATTACAAAATCAATATACAAAACAAACCGAAACTAAATTTAGAGACACCTCTGCCAAAACAATGGGCGTTTGTGTTCCTTATGTGAGAAAGATTTACTTTTTGCATTGTTCACTTTGTTCTTCCTACATCTATTTCTTTATCCATCATATCAAACGTAGGAAAAAATGCTGAAGCTACTGAGGTGTGAGTTTATGCATATATTTCGGTGCATGATGGATCCATGTTCTTTTCTTCATCTACCTACTCCCTAAAAGCAGATCTCAGTTTGTGTAGTGTATAAACTGTATGGTACATTTATATGGATATTTAAGAAGCACAGAGAATACTTTGAAGAGATGAATTCTGTATGGCTGGGCACAGTGCTGGGTGGAGACACAATCCCCAAGTCCAGCCGGGATGATTTATCTTTTTTTAACTATTACATCAGAAATAGGGATATCTGAATTTGTACTGTTAGTGATTAATTATAGGATAAAAATTGCAATTCAGGGAAACCATGATATTTGGTGGATGCACAGATAAGTGCATCTGGTTTAGAAAATATTGGCATTGAGATGAGTTTCCCCCACAGTGCTGAACTCACACAGTGTGCCCAGTTTGACTCCTTAGCACTCTAAATAAAACCCCAGGACGCTGGCAGAGTCTTGAAATTTCTTTGGAACTCAGGAAAATATGAAAAATACAGGGAAATAATGGGTATTGGCCTTTGATCAATTGGCACACACCCTTTAATGTCAAGTCCTTTCCCTTTCCAGACTGTGACAAAGCCTCTTGGGTTGCAAGAGCTCTGCCAGTCCAGACCTTCATGGTGGCTCAACCAGAACCAGGCTTTGAAGATGTGCAAGACGCCTTCTTGTGCTGGGCAGATCCCAGGCTTTGGGTTGTCCGTATTTGCTTCCCAGACACTGGAGAGCAGTGGCCAGGGCACAGCCACCTGCCTCACGTCCTGCCCCAGGTCAAGGGGCACCTGCAAACTCTTCCATCAACCACCACTGCTCTACGTTTTCCAGGCACTTCCAAGAAAAGCAGTGTGGGATGGGCTGAATGGTCTCCCTGACAGGGAAAGCTGGGCTGTGTTTGTTCTGCATCCCCTGTCTGCTTTGAGGAGATGAAAATTAGGCTTGCAGTAGTGTATCAATCCTGAGAAAGTTGTGCGCAACCCTGTTGCCTGTAGTCTGCATGGGGGCCAATTTCACCCTCTGTTTCTTCGTAGCCCAAGGCTGTCAACTCCGTGCTTTCCCTAAGCCACGAGGATTCAAAGGAAAAATAAGATAAAGAAAACAGCTTTGATTTTTATAGTTTTGCTACCACCACTGAACAGCATATAATTAGCCTTTCTTTTACATATTAAAGCTAGTCTGATGATGCAATATCCACTGTAACTCTAAAAGCTTAATCTTAAACAGAGCAAAAAAAAAACCCCAGAGGAGAATCATATGACTGGAAATTAGCACAGGGTTTTTTCCTCTTTAGAGGAATGCCTGAGCGCATGGATGCTGGGAGGATGTGACTCACACAGAATGAGAACGAGTTGTTCTTTAGCCTCTCAATATAGTGCCTGGGATATCAAATCGAGTCCAAGCCCTGATTTGAAACTCCCTTGGAGGACCAATTTTTAATTGGATGTGAACTACTTTTACTGATGGAAGGATACCTCTTCTGGTGTTATATTTATGGGAAAAAATAAAAAAGCAATTTTATATGAGCAATAACGTACTCCAGAGCATGCAGTCATAATCAAGTAGATGTATTTCCTGATTGCTGGATTCACAGCTGAAGCATAGCGTATAGAGTACATAGGCTACTCGTCACGTCTCACAGAGGGCTCAGTTCTGTTTATGCTGCCGTTAGTATTTTATACAGGCAGCTTCCATCTCAGGACAGGAGTATTTTGCCGTGTTTATCCTAAGGAAAGACTAGACCTCCCTTGAATTTCTTCTGTTCAGTGCATGTGAAGAATGGATAACTGACTGGCCCTCAATTCTTTTCCCCATTCATCAGACCCAGATTTTTAACACATAGGCTGTGATGTGCATTTCCCCTCTGCATATGCTCATTACCTCCCTCGTTAGTAACTATGGAGGTCTTGGCACCATCCTGTTGGGCAATGGGGTCATGTCTTTCTGACTTATTCCCATGCAGCAATTCTGTGTAGTGGTCTTAACTATAGTATGTTTTGGGTCAGCTTTTCTTCAGTGCCAAGATGCAAGCTTTTAGGAGATGCCACTTTCCATCCAGCACTGCCTCACAGTGCAGGCAAAGCACTCTTTCCACCCACCAGTTGTAATCAACGTATAAAGTTTGTCAAATAACATGCGGGTAATTGTTACCCTTTCTCAGAAATCAGCTTGTGCTGTTGGGTTGGGGTTTTTTCCCTCTTATTAACCAGCTGAATAGTGGCTTACACAAACCCAACATTTAGAACCCCTGCTTTTACATTGGTCATAACAAGCTTCAATTTGAACTGCAGAACACTGCTTTTGAAAGAAAAAAAAAATAACATTTGGCCTTTGCCTGGTACTTTTACTTAGAAATAATCAACAAACAACTACCCAGCTATTTAAATAACCTTTCATTCTAATAACTTAGTTATTTATCTACCACAACCTCATTATTTAACATTAACAGAAGTGTTTTGCTCTGCAGAATCTCAGTGCTCTTTCTACCCGTTGCTGCTATTCTATCTGGGAACCGTCATACCAGTTTATTGTCTGTCTTTGTTTTTAGAGTATAAGTGAGTTTTATATTCTGCCCTATGCTTTCTGTGCCCTGGATGTCCTCACAGAGTTCTTATAGAGTAGCTAGGGCAGGCTACATTTATAATTTCCTTCTCAGTGATTTTCCTTTGAAGACAAGCCCTAAAACAATTATTTTTGAGATAAAGGTCTTGGAAACTTCATTTGACTATCCAGCAATCAAAGACCTGATCTCAGGGTTGAGTGCATCCATATCTTTCTTCCAATTCTCTACAGGTTTTTGTAGCCACACATCCTCAGCTGCACTTGGACACCTTTCAGTGTGTATTATGCAGCACAGTTGATATCTGGTATGTATTTTTCTTCTCACCAACTCCTTCTGAAGGGAAGTGTGAACCGCAGTGTGCCCAGGTGTTTTGGTTGGTTTTAGTTTATGCAATATGCACATTCCTCTGAGTCTGTTCAACTCAAATGAATGTTCTTGAAAAGGAGACATCGAGGGATCTGTAATTCATTTTTCAGACTGGGAAGGCTCAGCATTCTGCACACATGAGCCTAATCCTTCATACAGCGTTTTTTTTCCACACGATGAAGTCCTGAAACATGGGTTTCAATCCACACACCCCATGTGCTGGCATGCACTGCAGGAACAATGAAGCTCAGCTGCATCAGGAGCGAGCAGTGCTGTGTGCGCCAGTGCCAACCGGGCGAGCTCTGCAAAGCGTCACGGCCATGGCAGAGAGGCACTCAATTGCTTATCCTGCTTATTTGGAGAAACTGGCTGTAGTGCCGTACTGATACAGGTATTTCATTTCTAGTCTAGTTAGTTTGGTGGGCACTGGGTGCCATGGCTTCACACCCTAATGTAGGTGGTTCACTGGGATTCAGGCTCTCCAAGGACTTTGAACCTTTCTAGGGATATGGCGGTAGAAAACAGAAAACTAACCTGATGTACTTACAATGGAAGCTAAAGGGTTTGTTGCAGCTTTCTTTCCTGGCTAGGATTTCTCACACCTTTCTGTCCAGGACCCTTGAACCATGTGCAGACCTGACTAGGTAGGACCAGGCTGGGACTCTAGAGTCCTCATCAGTACCTTGAGGGGCATAGGGAGCAACCTTTGTGTGCGCAGGCATTTGTACCCTTGGGTTTCTTCAGTCTTATAACCACCGTGGAAATCTTCTCTAGATGATAGGACCCTTGAATCCTATTTCATCATGGCCACAAAGGAAAACTTCTAAGAAATTTCATTATTTCCTCTCTGACAGTTGAATAGACCTCATATTAATTGTGACAGTGCTTCAAATTTTCCATTAGTATATGCTGTATCATTCTTTCATGTCAGTAATTCTTTGTTCAGTCTGCCTCACTGCAGGAATATATTAAGAATCCTTATAGCCCAGATTTAGACATGCTTAGGCATGATGATTTTTCATTTATTGTTGTAGAATGAACATTGCAGAGCAAGCAGGAGGCTAACCATTTAACACCAAGTGTCTTATTAATCAGCTTTTGTTTATTTAATTTAATAAGCAGCTTTTGAGAGCTGTGAGAATCTGGTTGTACATTTAATTTAAGCAGCACTTACTGCTTGGGTCTTTGGAATATACAGCTTCAGCCTTCCTGATACCTCTTTACTGTATGGTGGCCTTTGGATCTCAGAAACTTTGTTCCATCTTTTTCTTTTGAAAATGCAGTAAGTGTTTTCTCATTAAGATGCCAGGGAGCCTACTTTCTTGAGCTGAAAGTTTTACATTGCTGTCTCCTTAATTTTGGGAGGAATGCGTAGGCACAAAAAAGCCACTCAACTGCTTGCCTTTTGGCATGAAAACCCAGAGAAGCATATGTTAGAAACTCTGGTCTTTGAATCTTGTATGGTTCTTTGGGAAGTTATGGAACCCTCTTACCATCCTTCTCTCCCTCCTGACAAAAATAGGCATTATTGCATCCCTGCCTTGAATGAGCCCCAACCTATTTCACAACTGCTACTATAGGAGGTGAGGACCAGAACCCACCTCTGAGACCCCTCTCTTACAGTCCTTTAGTCACATTGGTCCGTTGGTTTTCTCATGCATTTGTTCTTAAAGCCATTTAAAATCCTTTCCAACGTGCAGCATGCTGCGTTCCTGTGCCTGGTGTTGCAAACCTTGCCTCCTTAGGGATTTGGGATCCAGGAGGTGATGTGGTCCCACTTCTCAAAATTCTTTGGGACAGAAATCAGAGACCTGCAGGGTAACAGGGCTCTGGGAAGCTTTTTTCTAGTTTCATTTGCATTTCATGTAATCATTACTTATTTATGAAGTAATTAATCTGGGTTTATTTTTCTGAACTAGAAGAATGCCATGTGGTTTTGTATCTTCCATTAGTTCAATCATGTCACATTAACAGGATGGGTTTGCATGTACAGCCTGTAGTTCCAAATGGCCTTGAGCATTTTTTTCATGGATCTAGTAGCTGAAGCTGGATCTTGCTGTAACTAGTAAAAAGTCAAGAATTCTCCTTAATATCCGGTGCAACACGATTCAATAAGACCTTGATAAATTGAAGACAAAATATTACTGGAAAAACTCCACATACATGTAAGTTAAGTGATATTATTTTTCAAGCAAAATAAGGTTTTTAATACCCTTCTGTCACCCATGATAGTCATATTTGTGCATTTTTGCAGTGCTAGACTGACATGGAGACCATGCATTAAGCTGACTATATATATGCCTAATTGTCTTCACAGCTCTATGGCCTGCAATACTGTGTTTTGAAAGACTATTCAGGAGTAGATCTCTAACTTCACGACTCCTTGCATAAATTATTGAAATACTGCAGGGGTGGGGAAGGAAGTTTCAGAAAAATGGATAATTATAATTGCCTTAGTGAAATATATATTGACAACACTAATGTTTAACTACTTGATAAACCCTTTGAAAAAAGGTACTGTAGGAGCTGCTACAGTTGGCAGCTCCTAATATAATCTGAGAAATACAGAGATTGATACATGACTGCAGGTGCTGCATGTCCTTGGCTGTAGCCCCCATTACTGCAGCTTCCTGCAAGTAGCCAAGTAGCCCCCATTATGCCATTCTGATACTGAAATGGGAAGATAAGTGAGGGACTGTTATTCTGTGCTGAAAAGCTAAAAAAACCCACCCCAAAACAACAACCATCCCACAAAAAAAGCTACTGCGTAATGTGTTACATCGGCTATTAAAAAACCCTTAACACCCAAAATCCCACACTTGGTAGAAAGCCAAGGGCATGGTCTGATTTTATTTTCAAAAGCGTGTGTATACAAGTAATTAATAAAGCAAGCTTTTAAACTCGGTTTAAAATGAAAATGGGGAGAGCAGTTTTGAAGCACATAATTCAGTCTCTCAGTTTGTTCCTGTGATTTCGTTGATTTTTTGGGGGCTGTTGAGTAGCTCGGTTGTAGGCATTAGGATCCTAATTCTCTTAGGTACTTATTAAGCACTAAATTGCTTGCTTGTGCCACGTCTTTGTAATCCATTGTCCTAAAATAAAAAAAAGAGCAGACTGGCATCTGAGTTATTTTTTCTACTGTGTTATCTGGCAGAACAGTAATATCAGCATTTTACAACCTTTTCCTCTCTCTGTCCTATAATCTAAATGTAAGACATCTCTAGTAATGATGGAGACGTCTCATCTAAATGGGAATACTTAAGTGTCTGTTCTCATCATTCTTTTTATCCTTCCAGAAACAGGCATTCATATGGAATTCTTGTACCCAGCTCCCTCTGTTTCCAGATTTCCAAAGAAAAAGACCACTGTGCTTGGGAGCAATGTAATGTTCCTTTATCCAACAACAGTAGGACTTTGACACATGTTTCTAAATAGGATCTGAAACAAAACCCATAAACGTTACTGTGGGAGACTCAGCTCTTCACTGTAAGTGAAAAGGGCTGTTATGTGGAAGCAGGCACGGAAAGTTATTCTCGTATGTCCATCAGCTACAAGAACGGGCCATCTCACCTTCTATGCTCATAGGGCTTGTGTGGACATCTAAAACATATTTCTCCTGCGAATAATGTCAAAAGGTCCATAGGTTAACTGTCTCTGAGCATTACGGTTCCTTGGGGAGGCATAAGCACAAAACCAAATGCTGCTGTATGCATCAGACACAGCAAGTACAGCGGTAATGTTTTCGGCACAGCCAGTGCTGAAGTGGGGAGCTAGCCCACTGCTGAGCCTTGGGTACCTTGGCTGTCCCCAAAAACAAGGGGCCATCTGCAAATTAACCTGAGATGGCTCTGTGCTCTGAGGGAATAGCTGATATGCAGGAGCATCAACAAGTGTTCTTTGACAGAAGAAATTCTTGATAGAAGATGTCAAAAATAGGCCGTGGGGAGGGGGGAGAAATGAAAAGCTCAGGCTGAAGGAGGAGGCAGCTTTGTACAGCAAAAGGCATCACCCAGCTTTCTGCATGGGATAACAAGCAAGAACTGATCTTGGGAAGAAGTAGGGCCCATTGTCCCTTAGTGACCCGAAGTAATGTTGGCATGAAGGAGCTATTAAAGGGCAGTGGTGGCAGGGGAAAGATACTCCTTTTAAGTGAGAAATGAGTCATCTGAGGAATGAGTTGCTTTTATTTTTTTATTTAATTGCTTTTCTCTCTGTCTCTATTAGCTAGATATCAGCTCTGAGAAATGTGCTATTTGGGCTTCTGGGAATTTGTCGGCAGTATTTCAAGTTTGTTTGTCTATCGGTTTTATAGACTTGTCAGCAGAAAATCATGGGAGAATGCAAATCAGGAAATCTTTAATTGTGTGTAGCTTATCAGTTCATTTCCATGGGTGTTTTCTCAATAATCTTATTTCCACAACACTAAATGCATGTATGCATTCTATTTTCATTGTGTTTATTCATTGAAAAACTATGTTATAAATAGAAAAGTGCTTTCCTAAATGCCATCTTGCTAGCTATTGTAATGTCATGTCTCTGGCACTCTCAATTATGCCAGTGAGAGTATTTACTGCTGCCAGTTCCAAAAAATAAGTTGTAGGCTACTGCTCCCTGCCTATTTTTTTGCTTTGGGCATTTTTACCCCAGATCTGTATAGAACTCCCTTGAGAGCTTCACTTACCCTCTGCACCTTTTGAGCCCATCCCTGCCCTTGCAGAACATATGTCATGCAAAACTGCTGTGTGGATCAAATTGCCTTCTCTTCCCCGGAGATATCTCCAAAGTCACTTTCCAGTAAGACACCAAGTGCTGCTCCAGGCTCAGTCCTTCCCCTTTTGCTTTTCTTCTCTATCCTTTGCCTGTTTTATTTCTTTTGGTCTTACCACCACCACCACCACCCACCCCTCCACACTTTTCTTCTAGACACCTCACTGCTGTTTCCCTTTTCCCCATCCCTTACTATCCTCTTAAAGGCAGACCTTCGTGTTTCACCTACTCTGGCTCTCCCTCTCCCCCAGTGGTTTCTCTCCCAGTGATAACCATCCTCCTTTTCTCACCCTCCTCCTCTCCTCCTTTTTCCTGGCACTCCAGTTTCTTTCCAGGGCGGTGGCTGACAAACAGGTTTACAGCACTTTAGATGAAATGAATGTGCAGCTATTTCTGTTCATAGCAGCTTATTTCAGTTTACATCAAAACTGCTCTTACACTCTACCATGGTGGAAACATCACAGAAAAGAACCTTTTTTTAATGCTGAAGAAGCCACTCAAGGTGTTTTTCTGGCTGATCCCTGGTGGGTCTTGTGCAACCAGACGTGGGAGCGTGTGGACAGGCTCCGAGGGCTGTGTTTCGGTTCACAGCCTCTCCATTATCTGCTGCTTCTTCCACTGGTTTGTTTTCAGTTGAAAGAGGCGCTTCCCTTCCGACTTAACCATCTGCCTTGGTCTCGCCACGCTTTTTCTCTTCTATCTCTTAATGGAGTTTGCACCATCTGGACCTTCCCACTCTTAGTGGACAGAATTTTTAAATATCGTGATGGGTTTTCTGATTGGTTTCTTCATGATTTCCTTCTTTTAGGAAGAGTGTGGAGTCAGCAGAGCAGGAACTGAGTCACCCTCCTCAGTGCCTCTCCTGCCCCATCTCCTCCACCTTGGGTTGTGTGCCTGAGCTGGGATGGATTCCTTGGTCTGTGTGCAAACATTACAACATTTTATAAAAGTAGTAGTGAATAATGCTGTTAGCTTTTCCTCACTGTGGTTTGATTTCCTTTATTTTAAGCATAGCTCATTAAAACTGTAGTTCATTTTCAAAAATCCCTTATTATCTATTAGTTTGCAGCTTAGATACCCTCCTACTGCTGATTTTCTCTAACCTCGATGACCCACTGTGGCTCTAATAGTGTCTGACTGAGTTTCTGGGTACTGCCGAGGGCTCATCTCTGACAGCAGCCCGGCCTCTAACGTTCTACGATCATATAAATCAGCCTGATTTACCTGATTTTTATTGCTGTCGATGGAATGCTATGTCTTCATTTGTAGCGATAAAATATACATTTGTTCCCACACCCTCAGCTCTGCCTTGCCTAGCTCAAGCCAACGATGGTTATTTCTCACATCGCCCAGTTTGACGTAGAGGACAACAGTTGTTTTGTCTATAACTCTGGTTGTGAGGAGAATATAGAAGACACCTATAGGACGTTTGCTCATTTGCAAAGGGATGGATTACCCCAGCCAGCTGTCCACTTGCAGAGCCCGATGAATGGGCTTGATGTCTCCTTCAGCATTAAGTATTTACTGCTTCACTGAGCTGGTCTACTAATCTAACTGCACCGAGGGTTTTAAAATAAGTATCATTGCCTTCAGCTTAATTAATTAAATTTTCTAATTGTGCTCTCTCTTTACTGCTGTACAAGGTAATAACTGGTGCTTTAATTGGGGTAATTCAAGAAAAAATCATCTTGTTCTTATTACTGGGTTGTGGGGTTTGTTTGTTTATTTAAGGTTTCCCTCAATATAATACCCATAACATTAAAATGCTTAAGACAGTGGGAAAGCATCTGCCATGTACAACACAGGAAAGATGCTGAGTCCTGGGTGACGTGGCTGCTGGGTCAGGGCTGACTTCCTAATAGCCCCATCGTCGGTAATGCTGGATTTCATACCACTGCTGGGAACCTGTATACCCCACACGACTTTTAGGATTAGATTGCAGGATGAGGACCACGGGTCATTTAATCCTGATCCCAATTTGTAATGACTTTACTGTTCCTCTGAAAGCGCTATTGGAGAAAAGAAATAGGCCCGTTGGGTACGTTACGATCATAGGGTGCATACTGCAATCCAATCCTTGCGTAGTCTGTTTAATAGAAGAAAACACAGCAGAAAGATCCATTTGAATGGTTTTAAGATCGTCATCATCTCTCTAAGCTTTGTCCTTATTTTCCAGAGACATTTCATAAATGGTAATTGCAGCTTTGGGAACAGGCCATTGAGAGTTTGTGGGTATTTGGCGGCAACTAGGGTCAAGGGGCTTAAGGAGTTTGCCACATGGGGAAATCTACTGGTGTACTTACACTGCTGTCGTTGTACCAGCACAAACACCCCGTGTTTTCCAGGATGAGGGTTACTTTCTTATTCTTTATTGTGCTTCCACTGTGACATGCTTTGGGTAAAAGGAAGCAAACTTTGGCAGGTATGTTCACCCCTACCAGAGCGCTGGAGCTCAGCCTGTGCCAGGCCCCAGCAAGCCATCCACAAAGGGGCATCCCATCATCTGCCATACCAACAGCCATGCAGATTTATGCCCCAGTACCGTGGTCAAATTAGGAAAGCTGTGTTGCATGGCCTGGTAGGATTATTTTGTCCAAGGGCTGTGCTTCAGCCAGCTCTGTGGTAGCTGTTATCCCCCTGTTCTGCAGAATAATAGAAAGGAGCTATCTAGCAGGATGTGCCCCTTTTGGTACCACTGGTTCTGAAAAGGGATGGAGCGACATGTGCTTTCAGCAAGATGGTATTGCAGTGTATTATCGAACAACAGAGGCATGGGAGTCTTTTGAGAGATGAAAAGCAGCATGCTCAGGGAGTATTGCCTTCAGGGCTGGGAGGAGGTTGCTTCCAGATCCAGAGCTTTGCTTTGAGGCTGGGTAAGGGGAAGAGTAGAGGAAGCAATGCAGGTGAGGGGGGAATTAATTTGTTAGAGTTTCTGTGCCAGGTGCAGTTAAAAGCATTAGGAGTCCTTGTGTAACCACTATTATTTGAAGAGACAAAACTCTAATCTTGGAGTTATGTGTGCTCAGGACAAAGAAGTGTTGCTTCTTTCTGCAAGTCAGCATCAATAGCCAGCTGGAACATGCCTAAAAATGTTTCTCTCTGGATTTGCAATTATTATTTTTTATTAAAAAAAAAAAAAAAAAGGGACTTCATTTTGTTTTAAGTACACATTCTGCAATATTTCTGCTAGTATGGGAAACAGCATACCATGCACTTAAAATTACTGCTCATTAATTAGCTCCTTTGATCCTACGACTGAAAATATCCTACCTGTGGTACAAGGTAGCATGCAGAGTCGTCTTTAGAAAAAAGACTTTTGCTGAAAAAGCTTATCCTCTCTGCTGCGTTACGCAAACAAATTATTCTTTTTTTTTTCTTTTAGTAGGAGTGAAGTACGAGCTCTTTTTCTTTTCCCGGCTTGCTAAAAATGTGTGATAACAAGTTGACTTCAGTGGGAGTTTAGCATGGGTAAAAGCTGAAGGATCAATCCCCATATTGTATGTGATTTTGCCCTAGTAATTATTCTTCAGTTGAACGGCTTCTCCATGGCAACTGCTTCAAATAAGTCTTGTATCTTCACCTATTTTTAAAAAAGGATTTATTAGGATGTATGTTTTAATTTTTCTTTTCACCCTAAAAAGAGAGACACGAGAAGAAACAGACACAAGCAGGAGTGCACAGGATTCGGCCGAAGATGTCCTTTCTTCCACTCACATCCCCACCTTTTCTCTGTCCTAGGAGGGGAAAAAGAAAGAAAGAAAAAAAAAAGAATTTACTGTTAAAAATAAAATCACTACCTTGTCTTTCCATGCCCCCTTCCTGAGCCTCTGAGACATTGTGACGCTGACTTGATCAGTCATCCCGCATCTACCCTGACAGTTCCTTAACACAAACTTTCTTCTTCCCTCTTTTTTTCAGCCACAGTCTGCTTCCAATCTGGCGATTAATTGTCCTACTTCTCCTGTCCTCACAACTGCATTCTTGTCAGAAGGCTCAGCTAAAGGTCAGGGCCTGTTAGCTGCTTGCTTTGTTTTGCACCCTCTTACTGCAGTGTAAAGACAGCAAAATATTCTGTGGCTGGATATTTTCTTTCATACTGGGCTCTTCTCACGGATCATTGGTGATGCCTCCACAAGCAGTTCTACTCCTAGAAAAAGGGGAGACTTAAATTTTGTGCCAGAGCCTAGAAAAAAACATCTGTTGACAGCATTATTTTCGACTTAATTTTCTATTTCTATTTTTGTATGGCAACGTTGCTTTCTAACAAAACCCCAAAAGCAATGGTTTCATAAGGAATCATCTTCTCTTTATAGTTTTCTATTGTTGGAGGTTACTGTCTTCTGAAATAAAACATCCTTTTGGAAGGCTTTTTACCTTGATTCATTTCAAAATGTGGAATTGTTGTATGCTGGTCATGGTATATTGTGTTCGGTTCCTTATGCCGTGCCACATTTTAAAGGCTAATAGGGTAAAATGGGGCCCTCTCTGCTGAACCCATGAATATGGAAACTCTGGCAGATGAGTTTACCTGTCCTGGTGACACGATCTTTGAAACACTGCTGACTGACAGTTTTGCTGGCAGGTTTTCACACAAGGCTTTTTAAAGCTGGTGTATAAGGCTATGTTGTGCTTGTTTCACCTGAAAAACTACGTAATGTGGCATACAAAAAATTATTATCTAATTGGTTTCAGGAGGACTACATCCTGTGTGAGGGCTATTTTGTTACCTTTAAGGTTGCCTCTGAAAATTTTTGCAGGTTATGTGTAATTTTAAAATCGCTGCTCTTTCTCATGAAGATCATGAAATGCTGATGATTTTTAGCTTGTTTTTAGCAAAGCCAGGATGACTGACACTGGCCTTGAACGTTGCTTTCTGCAGCGGCTCACCCCTCTGGTTACATGTTACTCTCATCCTCCCTGCAACACACATTGCTTTTAGAGATCCAGTCTATGTTATGACCCAATAAAGAGTTTTATCTGCAGAAATAAGATGGCAACAAACCGTGGCAGAAGGTGGGAAGAGTTAGCTGGAGGATGAAAACATAATAAACCAACTTTCTAATTTAACCTGATTTATCGCTGTACCCTGAGCCACAATACTCATGCATGTCAGCAGGTGCTGCTCACTTTTCTTCTTTGCAACCCTGTGTCAAAAACGGGGCTCATCAGGCAGCATCCATATGTTTGCCAGTACGCTGTAAAGCACTGTGTTTTGCTGTTGTCTGATAATCAGAGTGGTTAATAAAGCTAAACCAGTATTTTTCAGTCAAAATGTTGACAGCCATTTCGCAAATGCCATCTTAGCACTGACATCTTGGGAAACAGCTTAATAATTAATGTTACAGTGGAGACTTTAACTGTCTGCCAGTTCTTACTATCACCAAAACAACACACTAACTCACTAGATGTAGCAGCGGTACCTCAGGTGGGCTGGACATCAGGCACTGAAGAGCAGCTGTCATGTTTGATACGGTGCCATCAGATGGAAGAAATTCTAACTGAATCTTAAACAGGGCACATCTATTAAGTTTTCATTATATATATTTGGCTTGAACAGTTACAAGACCAATTCAGTTGTCTTTTGTTGGTATTAATAAATTGTCAGCAATTAAATAATGAAATAAGCATAACCAGCAGCAAAAAATCTAGGATTTTTTTTTTTTATAATGCCTTGGCTGTAATTGTGATTAAATGGTATAGGTCAGTCAAGGTGGGAGAAGAACTCTAAAAAGCTGTGAGACAAAATTTCTTGTTACCCTTAGTTCTGCATTACCTGTTTTGTCACTTAGTCTAATACCAGAGTAATTAATTTCAAACAGCTATCTTTGAAAAGCAAATAGCCCTGGCTTCCTACTGAAAATGATAAGCATCACCCTACACGGAGAATAAAAACTAAACAATAGTTTATGACAGAAATTTGGACCATTCTATTTAATTAAGAAGTATCCAAATTCTCTAAGTACTCTCTGATTAGTGAATTTGTATGTATACTAAATGGGTAAAACCAGGTGTGATTTCGTATCATTTATCACTGGCTGTAGCAGTCTTTTGGCCAATAACCCAAAAATTACGGAGGTTCCTCTGCAATTTTAGCCTTATTACTAAACTTCTAATAATCAACAACAACAACAAAAAAACCAAACTCAAAAAAACCACAAAACCAAACCTAACCTCTACCTTTTACAGCTTAATGTGGTCTCACGGACCAAAGTTAAATGCTTGTTGGTGTCTTGTGGACCACCAGAAAAAGCTGGGACAGCAGGTGGGATCCTCTCTGCGGTCCATGGGATGCTGTTGCTGCGAGCACAGGATTGCCACAGGCAATGCATTGCAGCCAGGATCAGTTTCCCCACATGGCAAAGAGAAAAACTGTGCAGCAGCAATAACATGATTGATGCTGCTGGGTTTTTTTATTACAGCTAGGTCTTAAAATATCCATTTATTCTGTTCGTCCATCCCATGCAGATTTTAGACAAAGTGACATCTTCTCCATGAGTCTCCTGAGTTTGCTTCTCTCCCTGAGGCAGGGCTCCTTCAGTGCTTGTATTTTCCTCAGGACACCCATCTCTTTGCTTGTGTAAGTAGGATGGTGAATGAAGTATTCTTTGGTGGGGAATTCAGCAAGTTTATTGTTTCATTTACTGCTGGATTTGGATTTTGAGCAAAGAGTGATGCAGAGGGACTGCACGTTGAATGCTGAAGGGAAGAATAAACGCTGCAGGGTCTGCATTGCTGGCTGGGCCACATACTGATTCGGGCAGGGTCCTGGGGGGGGGGGGGGGGCATGGAGTTATGTACAGCCCCTGTGCAGGATTAATGCCATAAGATTAGACCTGACAGCAGATCGGATCCTGCTTTCAAAGGACTTGACTTTGCAACTGTAGCGTTCTTAGTCAATTTGTGTCATTATTGCTTATGAAAGAATAACTTTAGAGACCTTCCAGCAGCTTTCCTGACAGAAAGCCTTCTACTCAAAACCTTTTCCACCTGAACTAGACCTTGCGCCCCGCTGTATTACGGGAATTGTACATCCTGATTTCTGCTGAGCCCAGGATGTGGCTATCCAGACAAGGAAGAAACAAGTGTGTGTCAAATCAAGAGCTGGGGCACGAAGGAGAAGGAGAACTGGGAATGATTTCCATGATTGGAGGCCAAAGGAAGAAAGGTTGCCATCCCTACCTTGCTCTCAGATAATTATATACTCCACCTGTTCTATAGGCTTCTGTAGATTAGTTTTCCTTTCTTTCCACTTAAAGCGGTTCATATTTGAAACATACAGCTACTTGAAAGGGGGCATTACTTAAGACAGTATGGCAAGTACATCTCTGTCAGCTGTTCCACTAGCAAGAGACATCATAAACAAGGTGGCTAAAACTGTTTTTGTACCGTATCGTGCCATCTTGCTGTCACAATTAATGTAGCGAACCAGTTATTAGGTCTCTCCTCAGATCAGAGCATCCCAGCTCTTATTGCAAATCAATGATACCAGGGCACTGGACCAGGTGGGAAAAACTGATTTATCAGGAGTACAGCTTACAATTTTGAGTCTTTAAACAGAAAGTGAAAGCAGGGCTTTAAGTGTTAATACCTTCTAAACTTAAAACTGCCTGTTAACTATGGTAAACTTCTAGCTGTGGAAGGTATATGAGTGGATTACAGCTTAATGTTTTTCTCAAGGTATGTTTGTTTAATCTCCATCACAATGTAACTGCAGAGTCTGCTGCCTGCATATGTTTTGTTGTATTTGTGTCCTATGCCCAGATTTAGGTAGCACTTAAGTGAAATTCTACCATTTAATAAGCACTTAAAACCGATCCTAATTTTCAAGTGTCTATTAGATTGCACAGGGAGTTGTGACATTTAACTTGCAGACTCATGCTTTTGAGATATAAATGTATATATAATATCTAGTAAAGAAATTTTACTTGCTGGGCTGGAGTTTCAGGTCATGCTGAATTTATGCTTGTGTGAGGGAAAGCGCCTTTGCTTGTATCTTTGAAGGGCTGTGAGATAATGGACTTTTGCACTGAGACATCTGTACTTCCAGAAAAGCTTTTACTGACCAAGAGCAATGCCCAGGCACTCCTGTGGCTTGGATAAAATTAATTGGTGAAAAGGCATTCCACATCTAGTGAAAATGAAAAAAACCCCAATGTTTTGATAACTTCGGGGACTTCCTTCTTTCTTAAAAATGACCATTTGAGCATGCTGAGGAAGGTATACCATTATGTTGGTATGTTGAAATAAATCTCAGAGAAATATATGAGCAGGCAGGCAATGTAGTCATCGATGAGGGCTAAATTATGTGGCTGTGATTAGAGATATGGAGCAGAAATCCATGTGGTGAATTCCACAGGTATCTCTGCATGCAAGTTAAACCTTTAAAAAATAATAGCAAAAGGAATAGTGTATTCTGTGAAGTCAGAGTTGAAAAAAAGTCCTGCAAGCTGCTTCCTTTTCAGTTAATGAAGACAGAGGAATCTTTGTAACATACAGAATATCAGGACTCTGTAATGTGTTGATTATCCTCCCATTAAGCATTATCCTGGACATAGAAATGGAATATAAGTTAGCTTTATAGGGGAAATATTGACTAGACAGGCTGCTAACATAGAGATTGATTTTATTATTTAGGAAGTCAGAATATTAGGATACATGAGTGTTTCTTTTTTTAACCAAGATGCTATACTGTCAGTGGTGAAATATTACTGCAGGAGAGTTTTCTTTTTATACACAGCGGTAAGAAGTATGGCTTCCTTTCTCGGCACTTCAGCCACAGATGCTATCAGCTAGACCATCTGTGGTGACAGATTTGTGTTATATCACTTAGAAACTAAGCGAAGCTGGTAAAGCCTCCTACTACAGGATATAAGTAGCTCCTGCTAAGGCTGAGATGTATTAAGATTCTCTCTTTCCTTGCGGGGCAGAGGAGTGGGAGGATTGTGTGGATAGAGGCTCACAATAGCTTTCATTCGTGTCCTCACCATGTCTTGAAGTGCTGGTGTGGATCTTCTGGGGCGATGTCCACATAAAGCTCCTTCCTCTGTGTCCCTACAATGGATAGATCTGGACTCTTCTTGGTTCACTGTCAGTCACTAGCAAACCTAACCCTGATGTGGGGAAGTGAAGGGTGACACTAAATCTAACCTCAGAGGAATTCTGTGTAGGTGGTACGTACGAGGTTCTCATGTGGCCCATATCTCCTCTGGAGGAATGACTGCAGAAAGAACAATGTCCCCTCAAGGTTGCATTGTCCTAAAGATGGTGACATTTTGGGTTACAAAAATTGCCCAGTTGCAATGCTTTGCTTCTCCTAATCTTCAAAATCTTCTTTATTGGTGTTCTTGGATTTCCCAGAGGATGAAAAGCTTTGATGAACACTGTTGTTAGCAAGTAACCATGAACACCATTTGAGCACTGCTACGACTGAAGCCAGTACTCTGAGCAGGGAAAGCTGGCCACACCAGGGACATTTTTTTCAGCCATGAATATGCAACAAAGGGATGTTGATGGCATGGAATGTCTCACAGCATTTCTGTGCAATGTGGTGTGGTACAAGTAGATGTTTTTGCAAAAACATTGCAGAAAGCTTTGCTGAGCCAAGAATGGAAACCTTCAGCCTTCACATCTGTCACTGTCCAACTGAAGGTATTTGGAGATGTATTAGATTGCAAAGATATTCTTTTCAAGTCTCCATAAGCATATAAGCAATGTGGTTTTAGACTGAGAAACAATTTTTGCTGCTAAGCATATTACAGTATCCTTGTTCTATGTTCAGAATCAGCGAGGCATACTCGGATACCAAATGAGCACAATAGGATTTAACAGTATGAAAGCTCTTCAAGTATCTTGTGGTGAGAATTACAGATTCCTCAGCCCATAGTGTTATGCACTTATTCCTCATCTCAAATTCTAACAAGTAACAACAAAGCTAAAGGAGTTGAGCACCTTTATGGCAGTTGACATTTCATGATCTTGAGTTCCCCATGTACAAAACAGAAGAGAACATCCGTTTGGGTATGTACAGCAGTGGCCATGAATTCTTTCAGTAATAGAACCCATAAACCAACCAAAAATAAAACTATGGCATTTTACAAAATCTAAGTGATAACAAACACCTACTTGTCGGTATAAATTTGCAAAATTGTCCTTCCGTTCTTTTAAAATAAAATCCTACTGATAACTTATACTTTAAATCCAGAAAAGAGACTTTCAAACAGATGATCTGAGGAAATTGTTTATCTTTGCCTTTGGAAATTTAGCTTGCTACATCTCACCCACTATAATTTTGCAAGGGGAAATCATAGCAGCAGTTTTCTGGGTACTGTTCCTGCACACAGTGAAGCCAGCTAAAATTTTCCAGTTAGTAAGATAAATACTGAAAGAGTCGTAAAATGAATGGCTCTTTTTTGTGAAGTCAAGTATTTCCTGAAGGATAAATTGGGAGTCAGTTAAGTCCCTCATTGGAAAGCATAGCTTACGTGCGGTAGCTTATTGGCATCTCAGGTGTTACTACCCCTTTTCTTAATTTGTCTCCTTCTTATCCTTCCTCCCTTCTTTCATTTGTCTCAGTATTTGGACCCTAGCCTTATGAAGACTTAGAGTAGTGCACCCAGAATAGCTATATCGATTGCAGTGGTTACTGCATGTATGGCATCTGCAGTTGCCATACTGCCTCTGAGCAAAATCTCCAGCCAATTTTTCTTCTTCCCTCTTGTGCTGGTTTTGGCTGGGATAGTTAATTTTCTCCAGAGTAGCTGGTATGGGGCTGTGTTTTGGATTTGTGCTGGGAACAGTGTTGCTAACTCAGGGTTGGTTTAGTTCTTGCCGAGCAGTGCTGACACAGAGCCCAAGGGCTTTTCTGCTCCTCACCCCCCTGCAGCAGCAGGCCGGCGAGCACAGGGGGTGGGGGGGACACAGTGGAGACAGCTGACCCAAGGGATATCCCATCCTTATGGCACCATGCTCAGCATATAAAGCTGGGGGGAAAAGATGGAAAGGGGGGATGTTTGGAGTGATGGTGTTTGTCTTCCCAAGCCCCCATCAGGCATGACAGAGCCCTGCTGTCCTGGCGATGGCTGAACACCAGCCTGCCCACTGGGAGTGGGGAATGAATTCCTTGCTTTGCTTTGCTTTGCTTGTGTGTGCGGCTTTTGCTTTACCTATTAAACCATCTTTATCTCAACCCATGAGTTTTCTCACTTTTACCCTTCTGATTCTCTCCCCCGTCCCGCCAGGGGTGGGGAGGAGAGCGAGCGGCTGGCGGGGCTGGGTTGCTCGCTGGGGTTAAACCACTACACTTCTTCAAAAAGTCCCAAGACACTCCTGCAGGGTAGAGGGCATAAGAAATGGATGCTGAGCCTGCCTTTGAGGCATGGTAAGACAGAGGGCACACAGAGCGCAGGTCATGCTCTGATTTCCCTGGCTGGCTGGCCAGCTAGAGCCTTGCAGAGCTGCCCAGGCACGTGCCGTCAGGAGGGTGGGCAGGCAGCAGGCTTGCTATTGAGCATGGCCCAACGCTACACCTAAGGCGAAGGGTCTGCGTGTGAGGGTATGCACTCATCATGCTGCTGCTCCATCAGGCTCCACTGGTGCGCCACAATCCCTACCTAACGCGCTCCCGTTACCGTTAGTGTTATTAAAAAGTGTTACTGTTTTGGGGGATGCCGTCATCGCCGTGTGGAGTAGGAAACAGCCTTGCCCTTGACCCAAGACCCCAACACCCATCTCTGAATAACAGTGGAAGAAGACACACCTGGAAGCCACAGATCCTATCACCAACCTCTTGTCTATTTTAGGCACCTGCTTCTCATCAAAACCTGTTGGGACTTAGTGATGAAATACTTCAGTGGATTTGAATAAAACTGCTTTGTATAATAAAAAGATAAGATCGGCCAATGTACCATCGAGAAACATTTGAAATTAATTCTTTCCCCTTTTTATATCCGGAAAGTATTTTTTGCTTTTAAAAATGTGAACTGGCTATCATGCATTTTAAAGCAAAATGAAACCAGCAACAAAGACTGCTGCATTTAATTATTTTTTTAACATATCAAAAGTATAGCCCACAATGGGTGTGTATTATTAAAAAAAGTAAGAAACTGTGATTGATTCTACTTCAGGATCAGTGGTGCCCCTTTAACTAGGCTTTTTTCTTTATCGGGCATTTGTCAGGAAGGTTTGTCGTATGTATACACACGGTAGGATTAAGCTAAGCTGAGACAGCAGATTTATTCATTTAACGGGCTTTCTTGTTTATCAGGTTTGGGTTTAGTTGGGTTTTTTTTTTCTGCAGTCTTCAATATAATTAACTTGTTGCTTCCTAGCTCTCTGCCCTGCTGCCCACGTGAAGTGAGGGAGCTTTGCGGTGTCTTTGCAGTATCTTGGAGCTCTAGAAACACACAGCCACATGACAGTTAGGTTTGGCTTCCCGGTCCATGCTTTTGAGGTGTCTTTCTACAAAGACCTTGAGCTCCTGAGCACTTTCTTGATGCCATCATCTAAAATCCTGCCCTAGCGGAGGTTCCCTGCTCTCTGGGTTTGCCTGGTTCTCTGGCCATTAGAGGTGTGCAGCATGGTGGGGTGCAGTCCGTGGGGGCTCGGAGGAGGTCTGCCTGAGTTTGTCTTCAAAACTGAACACTTTTCTTTACTGAACACTCAACTGCTAGCGTGCACACAAAGATATTTTCTCCCCAGTAACTTTTCATACAGCTGGACCGAGCAATACTAGAATCTAGCTCTCCCTGCTCCCCACATCCAGCGTGCTGTTGACTGGAGAGTGTATAGCCCTGGTAACGTGCTGCTATAGGGGATGTTACAGTTAGAGAAAAAGGGAGCCGAACTATGGGCTCTTGGCAATTGGAAGGCATCATCCAGTCTAAACTCCTGATCACAGCAGGGGAGGTTTCTCAGGAGCTTCTCCAGTCAAGGCCTTAATATAAACACATACTGTGTGAGCTTCCAACAAGATCTGTGAGTGAAATTAAAATTAAATGTAGACAGGAGTTACTGCAATAGAAAAAAGTCCTGCCAAAAAGGAGATCATCATTATGCTGAATAAAAAAGGGGAGGCAGAAGAAAACCAAAATCTTTGGCACAAATCCTGCTCTCTCTCATGCCCTTGTCATGTCCTTGGAGTCAGAAAATCTACTCAGTGGATAACTCAGGCCAGAACCCAGTTCTGCAGCAGAGACATGATGATTCTTCTGTAAAGAAGAATACTTTATTAACAATATGTTTAAGTTATGTCAACTATCAGCCATTCATGAACTTTTATTGACAGCTAAATAGAACCTGAATGATTTGGGTTTTTGGCTGTCATTCAGGGGTGCTTTTGCTTTCAGGTCTGTCTTAACCTGAAAGCATGTAATTTGTTTCATTTGTGGTGCTGCATAGGAAATGAACCTAGGTCTCTAGTGCTCAAAGGCAAATGCAGTAATCATCTGCATGACTTGATTCCTTATTCCGGTAATATGAAAATTGTCAATTATGGATGAATTATGGGTGCTACTGATACCTGTAATTTGGTTCTGCAGTTTTGTAAACATATGCAGCTGCATTTAATTGTATTTTACTAGTCATGTAATTCATTAAGGTGCACCTGCAGTCACCTAAGATACAGATATTAATGAACTGAAAAGCTGTATTTCATTGTCTGCTGTTTATATTGACATTTCTTACAACTGTTTGTTTTTAATAACATATCTGAGTATCTGAGGTGCTGGTATTAAAGAAAATTAAATGATTGTGAAATAAGCAGACAGCATAGCTAGCTGCTGTGTTTTAACTCCCTGAAAGTACTTGCTAAATAATTAATTTAAATAATTGTTTTTCCATGCAAAACCAAAGACTGGAGGAAAGCTTTAGAATTGATTTTTGCAACAGTTATTGTGGAAATGATGGATCATGAGATAACTGATTCCAGGGATGTGAGTTGTTGAAGCCCTTACTCTGTATTTCCATGCCTGAGTGGTGATGGATGTTGTTCAGCTCTGCCCAAATACAGTACCTTTACCTTTCATCTTCCAGTCCAAGCTCTTGGAGAAGTTATCTTCAGATTTGGGAATATACTTTTAAAATAGACATTATATTTTGCCCAAATATGTGTTTAATATGCACAAGCTGTTCTTCTCTTCTCCTTCTAGGTATTTCTATCATGTGGATTAAAACAAAAAATCAAGTAGTTTTATTAGCCATATAACCAGTCCTCAGTTCAGTGCCTTTTGCAGCATGTACAGGTAGAGCATTGAGAATAAGATCATACAGGTCATACCCCGGATTTCTTTCTTCCCTTCTTTCAGCAAGTCTCATTTTGCTTATTATTGGGGGGGTGGGGGGGGTGGGGGGGGCAGGAATGGTGTTATGGCAGAAGCCTATGGCTTCAGCAAGTCTTGGGTAAACTCCGGCTCCATAGGGAATCGCCATAACTTTGCTGCAAAAGATAAAGATGGAAAAGACAGCAACACAGAGAGCTCCGGTGGCGGTGTGCATCCCTGGGAACATTGCTCTGTGGCTGCTGTCTGTATGGGAGCACATGAAGAGTGATGAGCCCATTATCTGCAAGCTGCTTAGGGGGAACTCAAACCTTTCCATCAGCACAGAGACATACTCTGATCTCCTCTCAGTGTTGGTCTCTGCCTATTCCTGCTCTCTGTATTAGCTACCTCTTGACTCTGAAAAAGTACAACAGTCAGGTACCTTCTTCCTATTGTTACTTTCTCCTTGAATAAAGTTTCAGTTTTCCTTTTTCCCTCTACCCTGCCTCGAAGGATTTTCCCCTTCAATCACACTGTTACACGTGTGAAAGTAGCCACACCACTGAAGTTAAAGAGCACAGCAGCTCAACAGTCTGAGAAAGATGTTGTGGTTCCCATCCCTGAATCGAAGGTACTATATTTCTTGAGAAACAGTCTCCTTTCCTTAAAGAACCTGTTGGTTGGTTGAGGATCTTTCCTGGAAATGACATTAACATGTATATTCCATTTTCAATGAATTGTTCTTTGTCAGGAATGTTTTCCCAGCTCTAGCTATTAGAATACACTTTCTGCCTCGTGTAAAGTTGGTCCTCTGCCCATTATGTAGGTCCTGGGACAAAAATAGAGTGAATCCTTTCCGTACATCTTCACATTTTCAAGGATGTGTAAGATTTTTGTTGAGGTTGGAGGGGAGGGGTGTTAATTCAGTATTTCAGAAGTTTCTTGACCTGAGTATGATGACATTATGCTAAGAAATATTTTCTGGCCTTATCATGAGATTCTGTGATAGATGCTTTTGCAGTTGCAGTATTTGTCACAAAATAGACTAATCCCATTGCCGAGATGATGTACTTTGTGGCTTGGCACCATTTAACTGCACAATGATGGTTATTGTAAGAACAAACTAAATATTCTTGAGTCTATCTAGGATATTAACATCACACTTCCATTTCTGGAGGTGCTTTACAGACACAGTCTCCAGCTAAGAAAATGTCAAGCAAGAAGATGAACTGGAATCTGAATAGCAAAGCTTGCATAAGGGCACACAGGCTCCTCAGATGGAAGGGGCAGATATCAGAACAGATGCCTTCAGTTAGAGGGAATTAAGGATTAATGTTGTAAATAACTTCCAAAAAACACAGGAGTTGCTGGAATTAATAATCTCATTATGTCTGTCCTGACATCTGTGCAAGTGTTGGAGTGTCTAACATTAGGAACATTTGCACAGGAACAGTCAAAATATTCATGTTCTTATGCTAGAGTCTAAAAACAGATGAAAAAGTTAATTGCGTATTTCTTCTGTTTCTTTGTTTTACTCGTGAAGAACATTACAGACAACAGAAGGAGAAATGCAGAAAAAAGAAAAAAGATCTGCCATGGTTAGGGAGAGGACTAGGAGATGAGGAAAGGTGGATGAGAATGTATTGTACATCAGATTAGGGTTGGTATTATTTATTATGGGAATACTGTTCAGAAACCTGAGTTAATACGTCAGCTTGGGTGTTTTATGATTCTGTTCTACTGACTGTATTGAAATGAAGTATTAAAGAACAACTGAAATGCAGAAAAGACGTAACAGTAGGCTACATTTTTAAATAATTTAATTCAAGCTGTTCTTTCCAAGGAAGCATAGAATAGATGAAGCATAGTCCCATTAAATGGATGTGTCAATTGTGTCATTTTGAAGTCCTCTTTCCACGCTGTAACAGGATTTGTAAGGATAATGAGGTGCCTAAATCCTACAAGGTGTTTCATCTACCAGGCCTTGCACTTAAGCCCGTTCCAGTCAGGGTCTTTTTCTTCTGTAGACTCAAAGGAAATCTCCTCCTTGGCTTTAACTGGCCCTTGGAGTTCTTTGCATTACTGTCATATTATCCACTTCACTGTGTGAATGAATAAGATTTAGCCCTTATCTCTGCCTATACACATCATTTGAAGTTTTCTTTAAATGAGATGCTGTTCCAAGCCACATAGGTAGCTAGATTAGAGGTAAAATATCTCAGTCATTAAATGGTTTCTTGTCTTGCTGCAAGTCATGCAGTGTTAGGGAAAGGCTCAATTAGCTTTGAGTTTGCAAACCTATTGATTTTCTGCTCCTTTCCCCTCTGTCAAGCAGTGGACACCAGTTATGACAGCACCTATCTCTGTTTTTATGAGGAAGTTCCACACACAGCAACAAATTTCAGAAATTAATGGCTTTGTGACAAACTCACAAACTTGTATGATTGCGTTTACTTTGATCATTGATTTGTATACAGTCTGAAGTGTTAGAAGAGAGGAGAGGTGTATCCAAGTCTCAGCTGACCAGTAAGTGCCGTATCTAATTGATTCTTTTGTGCCAAGTGGAAATTGAGTTTTCTTGGCTCACAAAAAGGTACCTATTTCTGGAGTCTGCTACCATTTAAAACACTTCTGTTTATGCTCATGATTGTTGTTGCTACATAGCATTGTCATTTACGTTTTGCTGTTGATGTCTAAGCACTCTGAACTAATGAACTTTAGTTTATAACCTTAACGCTTGTTTGTATAATTGGTTCTTGCTACATTGAACATTTACGTCTCAGGTCTTTCATTGCTGAACTCCACTCAAACACTTCAGTGATGTAGGCTTATCCAGACCATAGAATTGTTCAATACACAGTACGGGTAATTCAGTGTTTGATTTCCTGCAACGTGTATCAAGGGTAGTCATCCTAAAGTCAGCTTGTCTTGAATAAGGACAGAACTATGATTATTTTGGGCATCAATAGAAGGCTAAGGGCTACGTAATAGAATACTTCTCTCTTTTTTAATAATACTGGCAATTTCAGGATGCTACAAGGTATGCCTTTTGCTAACTTTCAACTTCCTGGTATCTGGTGATTTCTGAAGGGCTCTCAGAGCAGAGCTCGCGGTATGAAACACTCAATGGCTGTGGATTAAACGTAGCTTTGGTTTTAAAATAAGCATTGGATTGTTTGTAGTTGAATTGGTTTGTGGCTTCATCTGTCTAGAGAAGGTAGGAAGAGGGTATACAAACCATCCTCCATTCTGCAGCTCGCTTAAACCTCCAGTCCCAGTGAGCAGACCAAGAGATGGTGGGTAGCTGCAAGGGCTGGGTAACACCTTGTCTCAGCCCTCCCACTCACTGGGTCAAAATAGCTGAGCCAGCACCTGTGTGTGGGGAGGCAATAATTTAGTCCTGCTACAGGCCAGCAGTAAATCACTACCCTTTCCCTCCCACGGGGAGTAGGTGATTGTGATTCAGAGATGTGTCTCTGAGTCAGGTGGCCTCCTGGGGCTCGTCGTGGGATGTTTGCTCCCAGTTTAGCGTGCAGCAATGCAGAAGAGTCGATGCTCACCAAAACATTGCTGGAGGGGGCTAATTGCATCCAGTTTGAGGAGGTTATATGGAATTGCTTTGCCTTTTGGTTCTTTCTAACCAGTGTCCCATCAACCCTCCCGTGATAAAGAAAAGTTTAACATCCTGAAGTTGAACTGTACATCCACTCTTCCCAAATGCACTTTTTTTTTTTTTTCTCCTGAAGAATATATTATAATGCATAGGAATGTAATCATAATAAAGACTCTGTGTCTGCAGAGGTATCATGTCTTCTCCCGCCTGCATTTCAAAAGGCAGCACCACCAAAGATAAAGGAGGAATCTGAAATAGTTGTAGCAGGAATTTTCTGGCAAATGGCTTTCCAAAGGAAGATATATTTCTTGCCAATCTGAAAATGCCCACCATGAAAAATGTCAGCTTAATGTAAATTAACGTGGAAAAAAAAATTGGAAGTTTCCTCTGGAGTATCCCTGAAGGCTCTCCTCAAGGACCATAATGTTACTGTCACTGACTGTCTGCTGGAGGGAAGGGAAAGTGCAAGAATTTTTCCCCAGGGCAGCAATTTCAGCCATGCTTAAATGAGCTTTTTTATCTTTTTCTGGAAACTTTTACTGGGGAGTACAGGGAATTAAGTTTCTTTAGTTTATGGTGATATTTTTTTTGTTATTATTATTAACTTTTTTTTTTTTTCCAAAAAAAATTAAAAGGAATCTCTGCTTTCTGGCCAGCTAAGCACCCTGGCCAAACCAGAAAAGTCTGGTCATCAGCTTTTTTTCTGAATGTGTCATGGGTTATTCTGTTACCCCCAGGTTTCCAAGTTCTTTTTCCTAGTACAGGAGTCAGTGTTCAAGCATGAGCAGAAATGCTGTGGGTGAAGAACTGTTTCCTCTGCATGTTGCTTTCTGCTTAGGGTTTTTTCCTGACAAAATCTATTTCTGAGATTCTTAAAAAAGAGAATGACATTCTCCTGTTTCTGACCACTTCTGCCCCAAGAGTAGCAAACGTGCAGGAATAAGGCAACACATTTAGAATCCACCCAAATACCCAAGAAATTTCTTCTTTCTCATTTACTAGGCTCTTATTCACTAACTGTTCCTAGACAGTCAGTGCCTGTCTTGCTGGAAGGGGGCAACAATACTATTTCTTACAGATGTATTACTAGTGAACACTTTATTAGCCAAAATGGAATTGTCCTCAAAAACCTTCCTTAGGCAGGAGTGAAAGCAAATGAAAGAATAGGAGAGATTCATGATTTTGATATGTCTTAACAGTAAGTGACTCAGACTCGTATAAGGTACCTTTTATTCCGTTTTGCTCACTCATGTCATGACAGATACTCATGTCTTGTTCTCTCTGTAAAGCATCTGTGGTACTTGTGAACAGGCTGTCATCAGTGCCAGAGAGAGACAAATGCTACATGAAAAGTGGCAGGGGAACTTTTCCTGCCCCGCAAGTGTCCTTGCCTTGATTTTTTAGGAGCTGTCTAGTAGAATAAAAGTAGTACCTCAACTATTACAGCCATTCAAACAAAACGGGCTATAAATATCTGCCAGCTCTAAGTATAGCGTAGTTTTTCATTGGAAGTGTTTGTTCAACCAGTATCTCCTGACCATCCCCAAGCACCATTGAGTAATGTCTCTGCAGAGGAAGAGCTGTTCTCCAGAGAAGCATTTGCCCACAGAGCTGGAATTCTAGTGTCTTTTCCCATTACTCTTAAAGGCTCTTGGAGAGAATTATGGTCACCCTCATCTCCTAGTTGTCTCGAAAAGGATGGCTTGCAGCTCTGATCATTGATGGAGTGACTGTACTGTTGGCTATCGCTGGTGTTGGCATGGGGAGCCGGTGGTGGTCCCATGGCTGTGCTGTTGCAGGACCACTGATTTCCCACATGATTGTGCAGGGGATTCATACAAACCCTTTGCAGACGATCTGTTGGATGTTTTCAACTTTCCTTACCCAACGAAATTATTTTTACCCTTTTCTGTTACCTGTGAATTAATCCTGTAGTTCTAATCCTAAAATTCAGGTTGAATACTAGACTAAAATTTCATGGTAATATGATTGCTTCATATGAGATCATTCAGCTTCATAAAAGGTGCCTTCTGATGGTCTGGATATAATGTATAAAACCGAAAGACCCCAGAAACAATAATGCATCACCATCTCTAGAACAGTGTTATCTAAAAAATACTTGAAGTGCCTTTCTGCTGTGCAGTGTGTCCAGAATCAAAATGAGGAAAGACAAATTTTTAAGATAAATTGGTTTGTGAAAAATTTATGTGCACTTTACTAGTGCAGGCAGGATGTAATCTGTTTTGTATTGAATCTGCTTGAAAAAAAAACCCACAATGATAATGAGATTTTTTAAAGGCACTTTTAAATTCATGCTGGCAAAAGACAAATAGTCATGACTTTTAATTTCTATAAACTTAACAGCTGGGGACAAAATAAAGCGTTATTAACTTAAGGGGTGTAAGGAAGTTGCTTTTGTTTCAAGGACAAAATAAGTTATTCTATTCTCAGTGTTATTCATCTAAGCTGTCTGATCTTTCTGCTGGTACGACAAGGCCAGTGAGTGGTTTTATTTGTGCTGCTTCTACTGTTAGTGGTGAGAGAAGAGGGTCTGCAAACATCTCCTGTAATGTCTGTGTTCCCCATCCTTGGTAATGCCTGTAAAAACATCGGTTACGAAAGAACGGTGTTTCAGGAGCAAGGTGCTCTGCTGCTAAATGGGATATTCTTCATAAAATGTATTACCAAATAGTGATGAGCTTTTTAACCTCATTTTATTGTTTGGAAAAATATTATTTTTCTCTTCTGTCATGACAGTCGTTAATGATAAAGTTGTTTGTCCTTGTCAAACGGAGTTCTTACATTAATTTTAATTACATTAAGTTCAATTTATTGTGATCAGAAGATAAATAACTGTTATTTTTCTTTATCACTGTATGCTTTATATTACAACTAAGAAGTAATCTGTTGGGTTTTTTTCATTTTGATTATAAATTTAATGCTAATTTGGAGGCCAACCACAGTTTCTTGGTATTCTTTTGTGCCTGCTGTTTCTTTTGCCTGTTGAATTCAATTCCATTTATATTAGTGATTTATTTTTTACTGTGAATATCTTTCTTTGCCACCTGCAGACTCCTCCTGTACTTTCCCAGACTTCAGCATAGAAGAAGTTGTAGAGTATATTGTGTTAATAGTAAACCACAAGTTCATGTTTACATACCGAGGGGTTTTCCTTGAGTCCCAAGTCTTTACCAACTGATTTGTCGTAGAGGTGAAGGGCACAACCTTTGTGTTTAGGAAATCAATAGCAGTTGCCATTTCCATTAAGAAGCCTTGGCTGAAGTTGTTCTATCTTGCATATTACATTGCTGTCAGTACATGCTTTCGTTTGCTTTTGGCCTGAAGCTAAAAAAGGGGACAGACCAAAAAAAGAGGTTTTTTCCCTCAAATAAGCATATCCTCTCTGATGAACTGGGAAGGACTGATCTGAAGATGGCTTGAGCAAAGGGGGAATACAGGAAAACTAGTGTGAGTAAATGTTATAAAAGAGTGTACTTATACATGCTCAGCTAAACCAAAACAGTAGAGAAAAGTATAGTTTCTTCTAGCGTATAAAAAATGAACAGAGGTGCCCCTTCCAAAAAACAAAAAGAAAGATCCCTCTGCAGGGAAAATTTCTTAGTACATTTTAGGGGCAGCAGACTAATACCTCTGTTCAATAGCTGTTGAATAGCATCTGATGGTATTCCTAAGAATCTTAGAGAACGACCAGTGTTTGAAATAACTGTAGGTGGAGTAGCAGCAAAGAACCACGTGCCATTTTAGAAGCAAATGTACTGCTGCCATTGTTTAGCTATGAAATTATGGTTTCCCCCAAGGGCTGATCGGGGCTACAGCCCTTTATTGGTACCTGTGCTGCTGTTCTTTCTCGTTGCTTCTGATCATCAAGACACGTTTAGTTGCTGCTTACCTTTGAAGTACAGGAATGCACGAGTGCACCAGCACGATGGCATCATTACAAAATGAACTTACCTCACTGTGCATCCACTGGAGAGAAAGTGGAGTGAGGCCAACTATAAATACTCCTGAAAACAGCATGTGAAATTACAAACACATCTTTCATGATTTCATACTGGCACATCCCAGTTGGCACTAACCATTTCCTCTATGCAAAAGCCCCATTTAAAAGAGATTAAACTGCACATGACAAGGATAAACTCCTCTTCTCCTCCCATGGTGCTACTTAAAGCTTATTTGCTCAATATCAGACTTAGTAGACTCTTCTCCCACTGTGATATCAACCGGATTAGACCCTGAGGTCACCATGGTAGGCCTGGAGAGATGCTCACTGGGTGGGGGCACCATCAGCAGTGCTCCCCAGGACAGTGCCAGAGCCCTGGGGCTGCAGGAGCCCAGCCCATGCACGCTTGCCTAGAGCATCCAACACCCAGTTAGTGTCAGGAAAAGATTCCTCCTCCAAGGCAGCTGTAAATTTCCAGCAAGCACAGTGGCCTGGGAGTGGACTAGGGGAAAATTTGCTAGCCCTTCTTGTGTTTTATCATATTTCTGCCTGCAGGAGAGCCACTGAGTTATTGATAGGTCTTAGGTACTCTCCAGAATATTTCAAGTACTTTACCTTTAAATACTGACCACCAGCAGAATGATGCCAGTGCTGAATGCTATACTCATAGAAAGGATCATCTTTGGGAAGACACTTTTCTATCAAAATTATTAAAGGAGCATCTGATAACAGTGTTTCAGTTAAGGCTTATTAAACACTGTTTTATCCTCCATTTTCAGGGTTTTATAATTTGGTTATAAAAATTCACTCAACATTGAAAATTGGCATCCATAGTTTCATTCCAGAAGATATTTTTAAAGATACAAAAGCAGAAACATCCCTGTTCTGGCAATGGCTTAAATGGATATTAGCTTGCAATCCGGCTGCATAGCACATTTGAAAGCAGAGAAAACCTGCTAAAAATTACTGTTTAAAAAAAAAAAAAAAAGTGTCTTTGCAGCAATATAACCTGGACTATCCACTGAAATCTTCATCTCTTGAGTGTGATCTGGTACATTTTAAGGGTTGTTGTCCGGTTTCAGAGAGAGCTGCTGAGATGCAGTTAGCTCTGCACTGTACTTCTTGGAGGAGCTGTAGTGACACGCTCCTTCTTAGAAGGGCCCGTGCCCCCTGAAGGAAGGGCTTTATAGACAGGGAGGATGCCCAAACACAGGCAGTCCTGAAAGCAGTGTGCACTAACAATTTTAGCAAGTGAGCTTTAGCTTTGAGGTGTGGGAAGTCCTGTATTACATCAGTGCCTGGGAGTTTTATAAGATTGGCAATGGACACAGTCGCGCTGAGTTTGAGTGCTCTGGAGAATTACTGGAAAAAAAGCTTTCTAATTGTTTAGTCTTGGAACAAATTTCTTAGGGTCATTGCAGGGTTTCCATCGTCAGACCTCCAACTGGACAGGCTGGGCTGGGCGTATGTCAGTAACATCCCAGGTGCAGTTAATTCTGCCTTAGGGCAGAGAGAGAGATGGACTCTCTCATGCCCTCCGGCCCATTTTTTCACTCATTTTTCATCATAAAATTTGCTATATACTTTGTCATCGGTGCTGCTTATTCCTCTCTCCATTTCACCAGGCATGTGCTTTATGGTTGTCTTAAGTGGGTCTTTATTTCTTAGTGCAGAGCAGATTTTTGTTCTCAGTAGAGGTCTCCGTTTTCCTGTCCTTTTTACCTAACGTATCTGAGCCTGGTGTCTTCTTGATTTCATTGGCATTTAAAATGCTTGACATCTTTAGCCCTCAAGGATGCTCTGAGCTGTAAAGACTCCTTGCTGAAACTGCTGTTCTGGAGTTATAGGTGGTGGATGATTGGTTGGCTGCTTCATGCACTAAAGAAATCAAGCAGCATGTAGCTTCTCCCATTAAAAATTAATGCTCTGCAGTAGGCAGTAAAGACCTTAAATGTTTTGTTGTTAAGGAGCAAATAATGGAAAAACACCACCTTTTTGGTAAAGAATGAAGGATGCTTCAAGTTAGGAGCTTTCTCTTGTTATGTGGCTATCACTGCCTTGAGTCTGACAACTGGAAAATTATGTCCAGGAATGTGTGATCGCACGCGTGTGTTGCTCAGCTGTTATTCCACCATTCATAATCACACTGCTTTTACCTGAAATGGCCAGTGCATGTATGCAATATGTTAAGAGATGGATAAGTACCTATGTGATTTGATAGTACTTTGGGTATCCTTTCATATACTTTGTGTGCATGTAAAGCTTCACGCAGCTGCAGATGGATAATTTGAAAAGAGGCCTGTGGGAAATTTGGCATAGAGTGCATTTGCTAATGCAAATAACAATAATTCATGTGGGAAAGAGTGAAAGGATCATTTAAAATGGAGCACAGATTCCAAAACATCCCAGACATCTGTGAATATCCTGGGTTAAGAGGCTAAACTCATGGTGGGGGAGCTGGGGATTTGGTAATCTTTTGGGGTTATGTGAAGATGAATTGTGGGATGTCGATGTTTGTGTCTATTTTACACACTCAGCCTGCAAGAGGGGATTTGGCTGGTGCATGAGGTTCTGTTGCCCTGGTTGTAGCTGTCTCAAGCTGTTCTTCACTCTGCAAAACAGTGATGACTTGAAGCCTGAGAAATGTCCGTAGAGTGGGATGCAGTGATTGGAGCAGACCTGTGGAAAACAGGCACATTTCCTCTGCCTGAAATTCCATAATGTTTTTGACAAAGACCACAGTGAAAGGAATGAGAGGGAGCTTTCTATCCAGCCAACTGTCACTGCTCATGCCCACCTCCCTTCTGCCTATCTGGTGCATCGGCCCTCTTTCAGCTGCACCATCTGAATGCTAAACAGCAGGGCTGTCTTATCTATGCAGCGCTCTTTTGTTACACTCCATGCTGTCATCAGATAAGAAAAATAGTTACTAAGTATTTGAAGAGTTAGGAAAACTATGAAGCACTGCCATGCAAATAAGAGGAAAAAATATAATGTCATAAGAATGAAGTGTTTGTCTGTAATATAAAAGAAAGTCTATCTATTTAAAAGGCTTGCAGCAGAGGGGTCCTTCAGCTCATCTGGGATGTGGCAGCAGCTTTACTGGGTATAAAAGCTGGTGCTCACCGTCTCTGTCTAATTTGGGAGTAATTGCAGTAAACTAGTGGTATAATAAAGACCAGTTAGAATAAATGCTACTAATGACAGTAACACAGGTTAACATTGATATGATGATTGTTGGGTATTGGTGGGTAATTGCTAGTTTTGATTTTAATTTTGGAAAAGAAATTATCTATTGCCAACCACCCACTTGTCCAGTAGAGTGCAAAGATGGTTAGTTAAGACACCCATCTTCAGACTCCCCTGGCTGCTTTACCCATGCCGCACTGTGCTCCAATTTAAAATGTGCCCACAGCCGCCAACACACACCCTTCATGGGAAGAAAAGAGCAATGTCACTTTGAGACAGATCCACAGGGTTTAGACCAACTTTCCATTTCCTCAGTTAATTACCAGCATAATCTCTAGATAATCTCTTCTCAAGTCTATGAAGATTGGCTGCCTTTGAATTCAGAGGACACTTGGTCTTTTTGGATTGCAGCCATAGATTAAACTTCTTCAAAGTGGAGATAGCTGTACTTTCCTGCTGTTGATTGAAACGTGCCACTGAACACTTCTGAAGCTGGATAACCCCTCCAGAAACGCAAACAATTGCTGGCCTCCCCGTGTCCTCCCAGCTCAGAGGTGCCAAATCCCATTATAACTCATTTCTGTGCAGACAGTCAATCATAGCCTTGTTGTGCGATGTGTAAGAGGATTTTCCAGTTAGGCCAGGAATGCTTTATCAATAGGAAATCACACATTATGAAAGCGCTAGTTCCACCAAATTTGCAAAGTTGTGTCCATAATTGTATTGTTATGCATTGTTATTGCGTAACCCTAAAGAGGGAAATTTTTAAACTATGTTTTCTTAACTGTCCTCATCGTGACTGAGTTTTTACACCTCCCGTGAAAGGAGAGATCTCCCATCTGCAGGAGACATACCACCATCATTTGCACACCTCTGCTATCCTCAGTCCCAGGCATTTTGGCATGCTCTGCAGAGAGCATCTGCCCACAAAAACGCTCACAAAGTTTGTCTGCTGTCACCTCAGGGAGCTTTGCAGAAGGCCGAAGAACTTTCAGAGGAAAAATAAACATTTTACTGGGGGAGGAGCAAATTTATTTAAATGAACTGATGTACCCTATCCTGCACTTTCCTTCTGTATCACCCACATCACCTCTCCACCTCAGTGCAGGTACAGACTATCTAAGGAGCCATTTGCCTACTGCATGTGTATGGCTGGGAGTGCAGACTTTCAGGAATTATCTTGGTTTCTTGTGAACCACATAAAATGTTCAGTCTCCTGCTAGGCTGTCCCTCAGTAGCCTCTAAGACCATTCCTGGCCCTGTCCTTCTAGCTATGCGCTTCTGATCTTAATGAGCTCACTAAAAATTGCTGGGATCTGACAGCTTAAATCCATTTCTGTCACTACTGGAGAATAAAAATACCAATTTTTTAAAAACATTTAGTAATTTATGAGACAGAAAGACAATCAAATGCTTAATATATGCTTTCCTGTAGGGCATCATTTTAAATTAAATTTTGCTTTTGAATAGGCCTTGGATTTCCAAACTGTTTCACACCAAAAAAAAAAAAAGCAAGCAGATATAGTCGCGTTGGTGGGGTTTGTTTCTAGTTTATGATCAGGTCTCTAGCAGCAAGTCACTTAATTTGCTAATGTTTATTTACAAACCAAACCCTACCCACATCTGAATGTAACTCACTAAAAGTCTGTGTGGTTTCAGCACAAGCTATGACCCATTGTTCAGATATCCATACAGTAATTTCCCATGAGCTCAGAGGAAATCATCCCACCTCCCAGTGGACAGCCAGTACCATTTTCTATTGTACTGGAATTTTTTTTGCTTATGAGTATTGCATTTCTCCCCCACCCCAGACACACACAGCCATTCCTGTTTCTGGTAATAAGTTTTTGATCAGGTTTTCTTTGTACTCTCAGCTTTTGAAAACTCACCATTGGGGTAAATTCCCCTTTCATCTTCATGTAGCCTTCTACTCCCCTTTTTTTCTGAAAACATCTGAAATTGGTAAGGAAGAAAGTTGCAGTGCAAACACAATTTGATGCTTTAATTTGAAATTGTAAATGCCCTTTTTATAAATTCTCCGTACAGTGAAAGAAAAAAAGCCAACCACAAACAAAAACCCAACAGTTTTGTGTTCTTTTACTGTGACATTAAAATCTGGAATTTCTACTTATGAAGAATACGACAGCTCTTTCTTTCACCAGCTGTATATGTTTCTACAAATGTCAGGCTTGGTTTTGCATGAATGAATACATGCAAATATAAATATATACTAAAATATGTCCCATAAAGCCATCTGAAAACACAAGAGTTGGGCTTGATATTCTCCATGTGGAGGGAACAGTGCAAGATTTACTTCTGCCCCATCTAGGCCTGATATTTTGAACAATACTTGCAACATATAACAGCTGGAGGCTTTGCTAATCAAATCCTGCTCTCTACCAAAGTACTAAAGAGGTTACGGTGGCTAAAATGTTTGTGGCTCTGTGAAATGTAGAGAAGTGGGCAAGAAATAGCTTTTAGAGAATGTCAGTGATTTTCGTTTAGGACATAGGAAGCTTGGACTTGGCTTTCTACTGCAAAATAAATATGGACTTCAGTGCAACCTCTGAAGCCACTGACCTAACAGCCAGCAGCATGTGTGTTATGAAATGTTGGAAAGGCTGACTCTGCACTGCTGCCCTGGGATGGAGCTGTCATCCCTCAGCCATATCCAGCTAGCGCAGCCCGCCGGTGTCCCCCAGCTCATTCTTGCCATGCAGCTTTGGTTTCAGCTTGGCCAGTACCTTGTCCAGTCCCATGGCAGAGACTGCTCCAGCATGACTTCCCTAGAATCATGGAATCATCTAGGTTGGAAAAGAACTTTAAGATCATCTAGTCCAACTAAACCTAACGCTGCCAAGCCCACCACTAACCCACATTTTACTATGCATCTTTTAAACACCCCCAGAGATGGTGACTCCACCACCTCCCTGGCAGCCTGTTCTAGGGCTTCAACACCCTTTTGGTGAAGAAATTTTTCCCGATATCCAACCTAAACCTCCCCTGGCACCACTTGAGGCTGTTTCCTCTTGTCCTGTCACTTGTCACCTGGGAGAAGAGACCGACACACAACCCCACCTACCCCCCCTTTCAGGCAGCTGCAGAGAGTGATCAGCCCCCCCAGCCCCTCCTCTCCAGGCTGAACCCCCCCAGCTCCCCCTCCTGCCCCCCATCAACCTTGGGGCTGGGGCACCCTTGGGCTGCCTTGGCCACCCGGGCACACTGCCGGCTCACGGTCAGCCGGCCGCCCACCAGCTCCCCCAGGCCCTTTTCCTCCGGGCACTTTCCCAGCCGCTCCTCCCTTGCTGACATCCCTTGGTTTGCCCGCCCTGTTGGTGGCACTCCTGGTCCCTCACACTCCATGAAGGCTTCTGTTCCGTGGGGTGGGCTGGGCCACCATTGCTCCTGGCCCTGCAAGCTGCTGTCATGTGAGCTGTGGGCTTCTGGTGGATCTCTTGGTTCCCCTGAGGTCTCCTCAGGGTTGGGAGCCCCCATGCACCACAGTGGAGCTCTCCACTGCTGATCATGACAGCTCTGGAGCTGCTTGCCTCAACCATGGCATTCCTGCACAAAATGCTTAGAAAAACTGCAAACAGGCTACCCTTTCCTGGTGTCCCCTCTTCCCCGCCACTGCCATGGAGCATCAGTTTCCTGCAGGCTGGGGGGGATCTGTATGAAATACTGTTTCAGTAACTGGCCACCAGTAGCACCATCTTGGCTTTCTTCTGCCATGCTCTTTGTTTCCCTAAGACTGAACAACATCCAAAAATCCTGTGAGCTGGACCTCTTCTGTTAAGGACTGCTCTTTCTGAGTACAGAAAGAATACAGGCTGTAGCAAGGACGGGGCTTTCAGCTTGGCTCGGGCAGAGGAGCACTGCTGACACGGGTGCAGCCACGTAAAATGCCACTCAACGAAGCCCTAACCCAGGGTACGGTGTACAGCTGGGTGTTTCAGGTGGGATGTCAGCTGCCTTTTTGTTTTCTGAAATGAGGACTGTGTGTAATCTTGAGGTTGTTATTTCATGAGAATGTTGTGAGTGGATTTAGTAAGATTTTGGAAAGTGGTGAGTGCGTATGAAGGTGTAATTCATTATTTCTTGCATTTGAACATAACATCTACCTGCTCCTGCCTGGTTTGCTACACAAATCACAGTTTAAACCAGAGTATATGTTTTACATCTGCATATGTGTATGTGTGTATACACTGAACACTTTAAAATATATGAATTGCCTCCATTTGGTGCTGAATAAATTCTTAAGGGAGAAAGGACCCTCCTGAATTTCCAGACCAAACACTCTCAGTTCCTGTTACATTGTAATGTGAGCCAGATCCTAGCTGATACAGACTTCTATAGTCTCAATGAAACCAAAAGAGCAGTTCAGATCAGAATCAATTGAGAATTCAGCCTCTTTAATAAGCAAGTTTCAGAAATAAACCTTTAATCCATTTTACTGTGAGAATATTTATTATGGCAGGATATTTTCAGGCAGCAAAAATAAAGCAGCTCCCAAACTTGCTAAAAATACAGAAAAAACTTGAGCACTGCTAAAAGGTGTTATTTTTACTGTATGTGGTTTATTACTTGCATAATTGGCATAAAATAGAAAGCAGTTCATGATAATGGTATTGTTCATACTTCTGTAATTAAGATTGTATCAGTATTTCAAGGGCATAATACCCAGTTAGAAAAATGCATGCAATTATAACATTATTTCCTTGGGAAGTAGATCTTAGCCAATTTTTATGGGGAAAACACTGCTTTGGTCAGTGACCAGGTAGAGGAGTCCAAAGAAAATGATTCTGGGTTCCAGCGTGGCATCAGGTGTTTTGCATTCCTCACATAATTAAAGCCTAATGTGAAAGTGATACCTTAACAGACTTAACTAGCAGAAATGCAAATATTAGACCGGCTTAGTATGTTCCACTTTTACGATATATTAATTGCTGTAAATATGCAAAGGTATGCAATTAAAAGACCAAATGAGTATTTCTAATTAGGATGGAATGGTAGCACATTTCGTCAAAGTAGGACACAGTGTGCTACTTAGCTGTGTATATGTTTTTGCCAATTAGTCAACAAGGAATTTTTGTATGAACAATTGAGCCTTATATAATTGGAAAATGAGCGCTGAAGCACCAAAGTCCAAAAACAACATTTATATTACCCTGTAACACAACAGGGTACTTTTGGCCTTCTTTGCATCTGGGGAAAGGGATAATTCATTGACAAAACCTGTGCCTGCGTATGGGAATGTGGCTTCCTCCTTATTGTCTGATGGAGCTGCCTGGCAGAGACCTGGGGAGAGTCCTACTTACAGCAGACAGCGATGCATGTGGGACTGGGAAGCCAGGTCCCCAAGCAGCCCAGGGGCAGAGCTGCTTTCTAACCCCTTGCATTTGTTCATTCAGGTGTGTCTTTCAGCATGCTGAGCACCATGGCAAGTGCCCACAGCGTGTCACGGTGTAACACTGAGGACTGGAGCTTGGCTCTCCTGGCATTCCCAGCGGTGTGTTACAACCAGCTTGTTCTCAGTGGCAGAATACCACATAAACATGTTATCAGCATTTTCCTAGAAAGCATTTAGAAACAGGGTCTAAGCTGGAAATATAAAGGAAATACAACTCTTGGCTAAAATAATTTGATCTGCTCTTCTCCATAGAGCTGCAGATGCATGCGTGGGAGAGGGGCAATTCCATGGGATCGCCATGCATGGCATGTGCCAGGGCTGCCGCTTGGAGCCTGGCAAGAGACCTCCTGGAAGGCTGGGGTAGCTGAGCACCACGCCAGGGGGACAGCCCACAGTCACAGATACCAAATTTGTATGCTGAACCTCATGCAGTGGGGAAACAAACCTATTTTCTGTGCAGTCAAGAATATCCCAGTGAATACTCCACATTTTGGATGAGGGGGCACTCAGAGCTGATGGAGTTGGTAGCGGGCACACTCCTATGGGAAGATTTGTGTTTGGTGATTTAGCAAGTGAACTATTGGGAAATTTTCCAATTAAATTCCTTGTTTTTTTCTCAGGTGAGGGAAAAGGATTAGAACAGGAATAACTGCTGTTCTTGACTAACATCTCTGGGCGAAGCTGTATGGAGAAGGATGCTACTGATATGAATTGAAGCCACAAATATATTGCTCAGGATGTCAGATGAGATGGATGTGGGGTTTGCAGGAAAAAGAGTTTAGTCTGCCTGTCATGAGGAGCTAAAAAATCTGAAACTGCTTTGAAAAGCCCTTGAAGGAGCAACAGAGCATGGGAAGGATGAGGAGTGGTGGAACAGAGAGCAAAGGCTCTAACCCAAGTGCTCACGGAAGCTGCTCAGAACAAGAATGCGCCTCTAGTCTTTGTAATGCTTTGCTGGGTTTGGAGCTGTTCTTCCCTTGCTTTTGAATAAAGTTTCCTTGAGTTTGTGAGAATTTAGAATCTGTGTTGTGGATTCAGTAAGCTTAAGGGGTTCATCTGGGGGAAGGAAAAGACATTTCTCCTTTGTATAACATTACAAATGCACTTAGGTACAGGCTTTCCTTAAAGAACTGACTGATAGCCTCTGTGACAGATGAAATAGAATATTCTGGGGTTGCAGAATAGAATAATATAATTCATACTGTACCGGGAAGCCTCCTGCCCTGAGCCCTGACCCATCAACAGATATTCTTCCCATAACCTCCGCAAATATTCCCAGGGCCTCTTTTGTGGTGAAAGGTGGCTTGCTTAGTGCTCCTCCTATGCTCAGAAGGCACAGGCCTGTAGCTATAAATAATTACTGACTACTCACACTGCCTAGCACAAAGTTCAGATTTGAACTTTCATTCAGATACATCTGTGCCTGTTCGTGCTTGTTGTACGTGGTAGAAGTTGTATTTTGTACATCCACTCTGTTCCCTCCAAGTTAAAGTGATTCTGTCATCTGGTTGAGATGCTCAGACAGTGAATTAAGTCTGGGTCTTTTTTGGTGGGTTTTCTTCACTATTTTTCATCTTCTTTTTCTAAAAACAGTTTCTAGAACCTTGTTCTTTCCAAAAGAAAGGAGGGAGTTAACCACCCAACTCCAGGTCATCGGCATGTGGGTGTTTAACTCCCTTATGCTCCGTTGTGAACCATAACCAAAAGACTGAGGCTTTTCCCACAGCTAACTGCCTTCCACAGCTTTCCTCTGGAGTTAGGGATGTCCCTTGGTACCCAGGTGAGGATGAGCAGATGAAGGTGGGGAACATCTGCAAGTCTCTCTGTCCTGAAAGCCTCTGAGTCCTGGCAGCTGCCCCCAGTAGGACATTGCCCTTCATGAAATCTTTGCAGGAGGTCAAGCCTGTGGTGGCCTAGCCATGAGGGATCCTGTCTGCTGGAAGAAGAGTCCCTCCAGGCTGGCCTCCCTCGAGGGTGCACTAACTAATGGCACTTGTGTAAAAGCTTTTACACATGCCCATGGAACTGCAAGTCTGATCCCTTGTAAAAGACCAATTATATATGTATGGTAATGGCAACAAACGTCTCTTGCGTCATGGCTAAGTCTGATGTGTTGACAGCTGCACTCACAGATGATGCTTCAGTGGAGCGAGCTGTCTTCTCCAGCTTTCGACAAACCTCAAGGAATTTTGCATCTGGTTATTTGCATGCAGCTATTTTGACAGACCTCCTACCCAAAGTGCCTTGCATCCCTCAAGCTTGCCAGGTATTGAGCTTTGTATTTTGAGTGAGGGTAACTTTCCTGATGTATTGAAGGCATTTAGTATTTCATTTGACCTTAGCTTTAACTTGCTCATATTTGTCACTGGAAAGAAAGGTGATTAGGAAGATATATGGCACTCTGTACTGATTGCAGACAGTGGATATGCAGCACTGTCAGAGTGGGCAATTGCTGATAGAACTGTTTCAAGTTTAGTGCAGTTTGGATCTCAGGCTCACATCTCTGTCAGCTTTATTTGAATATCTCCTAGCACAATTTCAATATTTACTTCATGTAGAATAGAGAACATCTGGGATTTATGCGGCTGCTCACAGGAGTAAAGAAAAAAAAAAAAAGAAGCAATTCTGGGGCTTTGCCTACAAAAGCTTCAACTTTCTGAGCAAAGCTAAATGGTATTTGGCAGTGCTAGAGCAGAAAATTAGAATGAAAATGGTATGAAGGCTCCTGTTAGCACCAAAAGAACTTGTATTTCTGCAGAATTTGGCATAGCAACATCATGCATTCCCAGAACTCTCCCTGTGTATTCAAAAATAATGAAGAGAAAACAAATTGGGTTTGTGGAGTACATTATATGTGCCAGCAGGCTTCTTTGTGTGTGTCTGAGATAAAAGTGCGTGTGCTTATGTGTATGTGGGGTAACTGTTATCTGCGAAGTGGCGTAGGATCCCCCTCCCGCCACAAATTCACATCGCCACTGTATGCTGCGAATAACAAAGGAATACCGGGCACCACCATTTATACGTCTAGGCTCAGTTTCCATGTAAAGAGGCTAATACTGGCTAAGAATTAAGTGGTCCTCTCTTCCTGCTACTTTTGAGGCATTTGGGAACATTTTTAATCCCTTTTGCTTTTCATTGCCTTTGTCCCTACTTCATCCTTTGCCTTTTTGCCACTTAGCCCTTGCTGAACTGCAGAAATGGCTTTTACGCAATGTTCTGTAGCTATTGAGATCTTTGATTATAAAAGGTACATGCTGTTTCTGCTGCCTTCTGTACCTGTAGTTTGCACAGGGAAGTAATGGTGAAGGTTATGTTGAGGGGGTGGCCGGAGCCTTAGGAAACCCACCGACGTGGAAGTGCTGCTCTGCTTTGCACTGAGTGAGGATCTGTGTCTCTCCTGTCCCCTCAAAAGTGGTTATTTTTGGCAACAAAATAGGGCTTTCCTACAGTGCATGGGCTTTGTTATCCCAGAGAAAGTCAGCTGAATTTCAGGACAGAACAGTATCCTCCCAGATGTTTGATGCTCTGATAATATACGCTCTATTGACAAACTGCATTAGAGCTGAAGCTTTGTGCTCAGTATATTAAGAGCCTAATGTGCTGCACTAATTGCACAACTCCACTTTTGCGCCCCTTTTCCTTATTCCTTGAAGTCTGATTCCTTACCTAGCTCAGAAAAAATCATTAGCATTGGGCTGTGCCCAGGTCAGCTAATCTGTGGGAGGGAAAGTTGCTCAACTCAAGAGTTCTTCCAAAAAGTCACTGCACCACGCTGTGAGCTCAGAACTGCTGATACTATGAATTTCCAAATTTTGCTATCAGCCCCACCTCCTGTACACACCATGAGTCAAACTTCAAGGTACTTGTCTGAAGTTTTCTCTACTTATTTTCCTTTTCAATCCTATAAGTTTTTCCAAAGTAAATTTTGGCTTACATAATAAATGTTTTTACAGCTACATAGTAGTCTTTATATCCATCCTGTGTGTCTTAGTGGCATGTGTCAAGGTCAGGGGCACTGCAGGTGTGCAACAGGTTAAAGTAACCTTTTAAATATTGACAATGTGGTATATGTGCTGTATATTTATCACTAACGCATAAAGTAAGTCCTGGACTTCATGCAGTACTTGGATTTACTTTGCATGTCTGAAAGTCAGTCATGAATGAACGTGCTAGATCTACTGCGCATGCACAGAGCATCTTTGTTGTACATACACTGTGCTAGTGCTGTTTCCCAGGAGCTTCTGCACATCCACAAGACGCGCATAGGGTAATGATCACAGAGCAGGATACTTGGTCTTCCAGGAAAGCTGGCTTGGAGGATATGGCTTGTGGTTCCATAGTGGGGAGGACCCCCATGCTGGCCCCTCTTTTAGGGTGATCTTTCCTGAAGGAATGGACTGATCACCAGGAGGTGATAAAATGTTCATTGCTGGGGGAAAACAAAACAAAAAAAAAACCACCCCCCCCCCCCAACCAAATCAAATAAAAAAAAAAAAAAGAAAGAAGAAAAAAGAAAAAAGTATGAAAAGTATGTAACTTATTGAGAAGAGTGTATAATCACAAATGAAAATTACCTCTGCTTTGGAGTTTTCTATAAGTGCATCATTATACTTGGGAGTTATCTAACATTTCTGTAATTGCTATGCCACTGTGTCTCATATTGCAGTGGAGTAATTCTGCATGTGTAGGTTCATGTAATATAGAGCGATGGTTTTATTAATCTCAAAGGAACATCAAAAGTCTAAACTACATTTCAGCACTGGCATATATCAGCTGAGTGTTGTGCCTTCTGCATAGTCCTCTCTCCTGCTTCTCCTGCTTTCCTAGTAGCTGACACATCCTTTTTTTTCTTTCTTTTTTTTTTTTTGACACATTTGACTGTAAGCATAGTGATAAGATGTACCTCCCTACATGAATCTTGGTTTGCACATACTTCCATATTTAGATTTCAACATTAATTTTACCTTAAGATAGTTGTCACTGTGCCTAGTGTAGGTATATTATTTCCATGTCATTTTTGCATGGATGTGGTGGTATTTGTTCATACACAAATAAAGCCAATAAAGCACATATCTAGTGCATATTTTATTACTAATGTAACATTTACAGCACTTTATTGTTAACATAAAATAATGGTACACATATAAAAAGCAAATGTTTCAGCATAAATCACTCTAAATGTTTAGGCAGCATGACCATCTCATATAATGTTTCCATTTATCAATCAATAAGTCAACATGTTTTGATGCATCAGATGTAAATTATCATCTAAGGTATATTTCACTCTTCAAAATGTCATCCACTGAACTGAGGTCATTCAAGTTCACCTTTTAACTTTCCCCTCTGAGATGCTCGCTGTCCATCAAATATGTGAAGGAGGTCAGAGGTTAATAAATCTTAATTGGACTTCATTATGTGGTAATATAGCACCTCGAGTGGCTAATTATGCCCTGGTACTGAAAAGCAATGTCATAGCGTAAGGATGTAATGAACTAGAAGCCATGCGTTATCATGCACTGTAATACTGCATGACTTGTTATGGTTCTCTGCATTGTCTCCAGCGAGGTATAAAGTTTGGTGCATGCTAATACGGTCAATTTTCAGGTTTGAGAAGTGTTTAAAATACATTTGTAAGTATGAAGGCTTCTGACTGATTGAATTATTCTGTGAGACAAGTCCAGTGCTATATAACTTCTATCATTATCACCATCTGTTGTTCTTTGTTGCCTGTGATGCTAGAAGAGAAATTGTATTCCTTTGCTACAGGTCAGGCAAGGCAAACTGGAAAAGAAAAATTCTTCACTCCCAAATTTTAAGATGTGAATTTGCCATGTATTAATTTTCACATATCATTTGAGAGCAAACAAAGAATTAAAGTAGAAAACTGCTTTATTTGGAGTTGTAATTAGACTATATTATTTTCAGTGTCCCTTTGGAGGATTGGATGCCATGAGCAGAAAATGATTGTACTGCTGCTTCATACGTCAAAAAGTCTGCTTATATCCTAGCTTTTAGCAAAAATGCTTGTAAGCTACTAGTGAAATTATTGGGGCATTGCAGGATCAAAATGTCCTGAAACAATAATGTATTTTTGGTACGTTGTAACTACTGGTGTTTGTATTTCTGTTTCCCAGAGTTTAATGTTCTGCATCAGGTGCATTCTGCCAGTTCTTCAGCAGTTGTCATTTATATCATCACATTGTCCTTTCATTTAAAACAGGAGCCAGGCATGATGTCTGGTTGTTAGGAACCATACTCTATGAATAGAAGTTGTAGTAGAGAGCTTGCAAGCAGCTTTTCACAGAGCTGTTTGAATAATCAATAGTTTGTTTGATGGCTTGGGTTTGGTGTTTCATTTTGGTTTTGGCTTTTGGATTGGGTTTTTTTCTTTTTTTATTTTAATTATTCTGGAGCAAAATATTGTTTCTTACTTAAAAAAATAAGGTGTGAAATTAGGTTACCTAAAACATTTTGTTTGAATAAAAATTATGTTTTGTTTTTTCTAAGAATTTTAAGCCTTTTTAATTATTTTTCTAAATATTCTGACATTTTTTTAAAATTACTAAACCAAGTTCTAATAAAAAATTAAAAAAACCAAAAATGTTCCATTTTGAAAATATTAAATGAGCACTTCAACTTTTAAAAAATAAACACCTCTTGCCCAAAAGTCTTTATGGACTTCACCCCAGAAAGGCAATATTCTGTGTGTAAACTGTTCACTTTTCAATTTTTCATTTCTTGGGTCATTCATTTTTCATGATTTTTTTTTTCTTTTCACCTTCAGAGATATTTTCTTCAGGACAAAACCCAACATTTTCACTCTTAACATTTCCTGTTTGGGCTAAATCTTGCTTAACGGTATGTGTTGTCATTCACAAAACCAAAAGACACTCAACCCAAAAGACAACAGATGGTAGGGCCACTCTAACATCACTGCAGAGAGAGGTAAATGCAGTTTGGCTTAAGAAATGTGCTTATTTTTCCTGGTATTGCAAATGGCAGCTAATTTAAAATTGTTTCATAAATAAATGAATTTCAGTCACAAAAGAGCACCTTCATTTCTAAGCTGAAACTGGTAATTTTCTTGTGGACTTTCAGTTGTTAGGAAAGGAAACCTAGTTATACACTGCTGTCTGTACTGTCAGGTATCCTGCTTTGAATCCAATAAGTGAGTTCAACAGCCTCAAAAGGGTATTAAACATCAATATCCTTTCCTCAGCGAGAACTAATCAGTTCCATCTCTCTAGCTTTTGGGATAAAATGAGGCTGCCTAGTTGCTGCAGGATTTATAATATTTATAGCTGCATTTCATATTCTCTGTTTCCATCTACCTTTGTTTCCACCTCTTTCGTTTGCTTTATTTACATAGCATCCATATAAGCTGAATGTAATGCTATAGATCGATTCAAGGAACCGACCTGTAGGATGTATCTGCCTTAGGAAAGGCTCCAGCAGTTTCACTCAGGAACAGTCATGTATCTATCTTTTTTCCTTATTTTCAGTTTATAAGAACAGGCCCTGGGGCTAAATGACCACTGGGAAGGCTGTTGGGACACAGCAATGACCAAATTGTCTTCACCTCTCTGGCAATGCCCGTTTCTCCTGGGAGCACGGGCTGCAGCGAGGGCAGAGCTCTCCAGTACTCGTATGGCCAGATGCTTAGGGACAGTAGGCAATGCAGACTTCTGCTGTCATTACATATAAACTGTGTCTACTTTTCTTCTTCCTGGGGTGTGCTCTGAATTAAATCCCGCAGTAAGCATTGCCGGCTAGCCAGCCTTCCTTTTGCTATGTTCTTTCAGCCCATAAGGCAGTGGAACCCTGGTCCCGATTAGGCTGTCACAGCACTCTTGTAATGATGTGTCTATTTCTCATTGCATCAGCTGATAACTTGATTTAGATAAATGATTACATGAGGAAAACAAAAACAAAAGAACCCCAGGCATATGTGGTGTATAAAAGCAAATCTCAGCCCCTATTAATTTTTAGGCTGTTAAAAACCGCTTTCCTAAAGCATAAGACATTACTGTTGTCCCTAAAATGTGAAGTATAATATAAATAACCAGTGGCAACCAGGGATATTTTTGCTGTACATTCAAGTAAGGTTCATCTGGTGGGGTTCTATCGCATTCTGATAGATTTATGACAGTTCAATCAGAAGTACAACACTGGTGCGTGTGCACTCCATACCCACAGGGACAATACAGAATTCAGGAAACACAATGAGCATTCCAGCAACGATCACAATTCAGGACAACAGTGTCTTCACTCTGGATATCAGTGGCAACATCTAATTATAAAGAAGGAAATGTCAATGCTTTCCCTTTATTACTAGTGTTGCGGCTGCATTAAATCTAACTTTATTTGACAGGGACTACTCAAAATTATCTCCTACAGAAATGTGCTATCAGACAGCAAGAGTATATCTTTGTCAAAACAGCAAGTAGTAGCTGCTGTTAAGCAATTTTGCAAATATGGTACCTTCAGGCACATATACTATATTTCATTCTGCATTTACTGATATGGCAATTAGCCTTCAGTGTCAAGATAAAAAAAGATTATGGATGCAAATATGGCTATTTCTTTTCTTTCAGTTGATTGTAGCTGATCACAGCCAGATACTACTTCTCAGACTGATGAGTTTAAATACGTTTTGCTCTTTCCTTAAGGAAAAAAATGGAAATTCACAGCAGAGTGCTTAACGGCTGAGATTCATGTGGTCACTTTATGTATGTATGATATGCGATTCAAGTGGCTGCAAACATTGACTAATCCAAGAATTCAAGCTTATTTGAGTTTTCTGTAGAGAAGCTTAGATTAGATCAAGTTGATGAGTTCTTTTGAGTTGCATATTACAATGTCATAAAAGACTAACTAAATTCATACCAAATGCAAGCTGGGCTCCTGCTCTCAGTGCTGCCAAAGAGTAGAATCGGGGTATGCATCTTCTCCTCACAGACAGCAAACCTCCTCTTTGATTATTGGAGGAGTTTTGGCAGATTGTCTCACTCAGCAGCAGAAAAACATGAAAAAGTCTTATTATGGAGTCAGTCCTTATACCTGGATTTTATTATTGTAGTTTTCTAAATATGAGCTATTCTTCAGTTTTGCAGCCTGGAGGTGGGTAAAAACTTGCTGGGAAATTCAGTGACAAATTTGTCATAACAGTACTCTGGAAAATGAGCTGGGATTATAAAACCATATAGTTAAAATCAGTCACTTCAGACTCATCTATCATGCAGTCCAGCCCTGAGGAGCTCTGCTGAAGGACCACCACACTACGAGCTTGACCTAGTGCTTTGGTTAAACCCAGTGGGCTTGTTCCCAAGTGTGCCAGGGAAGGGCAGAGCCACAGCTCCCTCTGCCCTCCTGCTTGTTGTAATCAATCAGAAATCACGGTGGAAAATGGGAAGTCTTAAGCACAGTCTTTGTAATCAGAGACCTTTTCCTTTGTATCTACACCAAGAACCTAGCTGCATTCGTTTTTGCAGCTTATTACCTGAAAAACAGGCATAACAGTGGAAGGAGCACCTGTGATAAAGAGATGGAGTCAGGAGCTAAATAAAGAGAACAATAAATGTAGCTGAGATGATGCTGTTGGCAAAAGAGTGGATGCAGTTAAAAATCCCGCAGATCAGTTCAGTAAGATGAAATTCATTGAAGGATGCTAGGCAGTAATCAGAAAAATGTGTTCCAACCATAACAAAAACTGAAAAGGAAACACCGAGATGGCCACAGCAGGTGTACTTTATATTGCTGGCACTCATGAGACCTGCCAGAGAACATTATAGACATGTGGCAGCAGAGCATTTGAGTATAAAAGGAGCATAAAGTTGCCTTGGCGTTCATATCCAATTTAAACAAAAAAACCCCAACCAACCAAACAAACAAAAAAACCCCACTGCTTGGTTATCTAGAAAATATGTAACTTCCAAATATTTTATATGGAAATTGTGGTGCTTATGCTGTTCTAATCAAGACGACATTCATGGAAGAAAGCAGAAACAGCAGGCTTGAACAAATGCTTTCCAGTGTCCAAGTAGGAATTATTTTTAATCATAAGACATAAAGCATCTGTTTTAGTAAACCCCTGATCTGTATCTTGCTGTCATGCGAGTTGTTTCATTGATTTTAGTGGAACTAGTAAAGTTAAGCATGTGCTTAAGTGCTTGGCTGGGTTGAATGATAAGGAGGGTATGTTATTTGGATACATTATTTTTGCAGAGATACCTTACAAAAGTCGCATCTATTTGCACCTTAACTCCCCTGTCATAGTTCTGTCCTTTAAGGAAACATTAATTCCCTGAGAATAACAAAGGAGTCATAGACCCAAACTGCACCAAAACAGGAAGACTTTTCCCTGCCGATATTTCCACAATGTGCAATGACTTCCAACAATTTTAATTAAGGAGAAAATGCATACAGAAGAAAAGAGTACAAAGATATAGCTCGGGCGAGGAATTTAGTTCAGCATCTCAGTATACTTCATGAAAAGCAACTGTCAGTCCTTGGTCAACAACTGTTAAACATGCTGTGATGCACTGAAATGTTAAAAAAGGGAAACTTTTCCTGACTTCTTAAAACTGAGCACGCAGTTCATGTTCCTTTGAACTACCTGAGGAGATTAATTAATTAGGGGAAAAAACAATGCCAGAAAACCAAAGTCCACTGGGAAGTTAATTACAGGTATCTCCTTTCCAGATCACCTGTTGCTTTGGCTGGTTTTTACCCAGAGCTGCCATCACATGCTGCTGCTGACCTCACCTTGTGAGAGGGTTGTAGAGGCATAAAATTCGAGGTGCCGTGACCCTGCGTGGCATTCACCTCAGCTGGCTTTCTGGTGCTTAATTCAGGGCAGGTGATTGTCAGGGAGTAGCCACCTTTCCTTTTGCATTAGCTGCAAACCTACGGCATTTTCATCTTCATTAACCTGCACAGGGCTAATGGACTTCTCTGCTACAGGGTTTCATTTTGCCTCTGCCCCTCCGGCTGCTTCTTTCACCGATTGCATCTCACTCCCCTTTAAAGATGCCTTTGGGGACTTCCCACTTCCCCCTCAGAGGGATGGAAAGGCTGGAGCTGGGAGGAGGATGCTGTAGGTGTTTGGTCTTGACCTCTGCTTATCAGATCTTCTCAGGTGCTAGCCACAAAAAGCTGTAGTAGCAGTACGTCTTTCCTGACTTTGTCTGCAAACATTGACTTCTGCTGTTGAGGTTTTTCACCTTGAGCAAACATGTCATTCAAGAAAGTGGTAAGGCATGCAAATGTAGGTTTTCCTTCAATTTTCCAGAAAAATCTATGGATTTTTATTCCTCAAACTCTACTCTGTATTTACATATTGATTGTTGGAAACTTCCGTGATGGGTAGTGATGACCAGGACATAGGACTCTGCCTGGGATGTCAAATTCAAACAAGTAGGAAACAGCCATAGAGCAGCTCATGCACCAGCGTCCTTCCTGCTTTGGTCCTGTGCAAAGATGCCTGCAGGGGGGAGACAGATGTTCGTTTGGATAGAAGGGGGTGGATTCTGCCAAATTAGGGAATTAAATTGTAAGTAACCAGCTTGGCCAAATTATCTGTACTTAGTGCCTGAGAGTTACTGTTGAATTCAAGGCATGTTTGCTTGTTGGCAGCTCCGCAGAGATACGCCTTCTAGGCATTAATGTAACCAATAGCACCACTTGAGTGGTGTCAGCTGAAGTGATATTTTTCTTTCCTTCACCTAATAGAGACTGAAAGGGCCCTGATTTCCTGGATTTACTTGTGTGAAAGTATCAGCTATATCAGTACAGGAAGGAAAAGGAAGATGGATATAGGAAACAAAGCCACTAAAAAATCAGCACAGCGTAATTTGAAGACCAGCTCATGCAGGGCTGGAGACTGCCTGAAGCAGACCTGTCTAGTCCAGGCTAAGCCAGGACACAAGTTTGAAGAAATACTATAAAGAAACAAGACTGAAGCTTGGGCTTTTACCTATACTATTGCATTGCTTAAGTACAGATATACATGACTCAAAATGTTCTAGTATGAATTGGACGTGATCAGTTTTCTACAAGGATGCTTAAAGTATCCAATTTTGGAAATACAGATAACTTAATTTCAGAAAAGTAGATGGAGAGACCTGCTGGGAATTAGAGATGTTAACGGCACCGTCAAGACTTGCTGTACTCTTTGTTTTATTTACAATGCAAGGTAAATTTGTTTTATTCAAATGTCTTACTCCCATACAAAGTATTACTGCAAACACCATCACTGAAACTGAATAATCAATAAAGTCCTTGAAGTGTTTTTTGACCTTTTAATCTATGTGTGTAGATTCAAGTTTACAAATCAGGACATCAAATAAATACTTTTATTTCTTCTGAATAAACCACCAAATTGTGTTTTAATGTCAAATTTCATTTCTAGTTCCAAGCAGTTGGGTAAAAGTTTTACCAATGTAAGGATTGAAAATTGAGCTGGCTGATTGCAGACTCAGTTCTCTGGTAGGCACAGCAATCTCAGAGAAAGCCTTGTGGCTGTTGGTGTGACATCTGTAGCAGTACAACCACATTTCTTGTTGAAGTGTGTTTCATCTAAACTGTATCATTTAGCAAATAAAACCCATTTAGTAAGATACAGTAGACGGATGCTGAAATTGGCCTATTAAAGATGCTTTAACAAATGGTATAATGAAATTCTCTGCAGCTGAGACACTAAGCTTAATATGACTCAGAATAGATAAAGTAAATAGTGACTAAGAGTAAAAGCACTTTATAGAAGACAATTATCATTTAAGTAAGGTACTTTGCAGATGTGAGGAATTTTTGTAATACGCTTCTCTTTCTGCTAACATTAAAGGTAGTTTCCTTTCAGTAGTGAGTCAATGTGGAGCAATTTGTTTCATAACTTGAGAGTTTAAAACATAGTTTGGAGCTTTGCTAAAATGTCTCAGACTATTCATTTTGCGATGCTTTGAAATAGGCTGTGTATTTATGAATGATTTTCCCTTGAGTCTTTATTAACTAACAACAAGTCCCCCACATCTTCCAATACAAACTCCTGTGAGTAGTAGATTTTCTTGTTGCCTGCATAATATTTTCATAGGCTGCAAGAAGCTATGCTTTACAGACAGGCGCTCTAGCAAAATTCTGGCCAACTAATAAGCCCTATGATTTAAGGTCAGATTTCAAGTGCAGGTTGGAGCAATCCCTTTTTTTGATTACATATAATAGTTGGATGAGTGTACTGGGTCTGGCTGGGTTACAAATTTGTGCCTGTTATGAATATGTATCTGTTCCCGCTGTGTTATAAATATGATCTCAATAGCCTTGTAGCCTCTCCTTGATAACTCTTTCAGAAACTTGGAGACCGTTGCCAGTTCTGTATGAACTAGGTTTTGATTTCCAGTATCAAATTTATTCTGATTTTGCCAAGTTCTCCTCTCTGCTTTGTGTTCCAATCAATGACTCTGAAGTTATCCTCACACATCAGTGACTCTAATTTTCTCTGTAGATAGCAGTCAACTAAAGGTTAAGAGAAAGGCTGTATCTGGATCATACAGGGCCAATGTCCAAAGCCTAGCTTAATCCAAAGCCAAATGAGTGAGAAACCCAAATGAATCCAAAGCCAAATAGGAGAGATGCCTTATGAGCTGTTCGTCACAGTCCTCTGAAGCCACAGTTTTCTCCTGGGTGGAGAGACTGCTCCTGGGTAGTTCTTCTGGCAGGACAACTCTCCCCAGATGAGGTGGAAGAGTTGACATAAAGATGTGTTCTGAGATACGCGAGTCCTGAATCACTTTTTAAGCAGGTGACTGCCTTGATTGGTTAGTTTTATACGACACATGCTATTCACGATCAGTTAGGAAGCCTTTCCACTTCATCACAAAGCACTTTTATTTTGCCAGGCATTATTTTTATTTAATATGCAATCTGTTCAGCAACTGATTGCAATCCCCTATACAAGATTTTTATAAGTATTGCTGTATGTTTTAGTAGTCAGTATAGTTATTGTAAGGTTTAATGTTCCCAGCACTTCTGAAACAAATGGCTTTTCAGTGTCCGTATTATTTTATCATATCAGTAATAAGCTATTACATGAATATGGAACAAGTTTTATGTGACACAGCAGAGAAACAGTATTAATTTCCCATACCATTACATTCTCGTTTTGAATTAGCGAAGGTGTGACTCAGAGCCATTTCCGAAAAAAAATTATGCCATATATTGCTGTGTGAGGAATGTCCTGATAATGAGTTGTTGCAGTTATAAAGAGGATAAATGGAACTTTAATTTTAGACTAAAATCCTTTCTTTACATATCTTTCTTTCTCCACCTGTAATGCTGCAGAGAGTGACCATGCTGTTAAGATACTGCCCAGGTGGTCCACAGAAGTCCTGGCACATTTGATTTAATTTCTTCCAGGCTGAATCCCATAGCAAGGTCACTCAGAGGTTGCCTCTTACCCACTGCTTTCCCATGCAACTGGTATGGTTTTGTGCTGCCGCCTGTAACACATCTTGCGTGCGGCTTTACCTTGAAAGGGCTCCACAGCTTGCTCAGTGAGTGTTTCAGGTTGAGATTAGATTTAGGGTTAGGCAAATGTTTTTCAGGGATTAAGTTATTCACACACAGAAGTTGGAGCTATCCCAAAACTCCTCACTGAGAGGCTGAAATCAAATCTACTGAATAAAATATTTCAGGCTAAATCCGATTGGGGGCTTGGGCCATCAGCACACAAGGAAAACCTCTGCATTTAAATGAGAGCAGAAGGAAGCATGAGGAGGAGGGCAGGGCTGCCCTGCCGTGCAGGCTGCCCAGGAGAGCATCCTTCAGACCTCACTCCACGGAGCAGCCCGTGCTGTGATGTCTGTGCAGGTCCTGCCCTCATGCAGATGTCCCCAAAACCTGCCATGGTCTTCCTTTGTTTTCAGTTTGCATTGCACTGTACCAGCAAAGCCAGCTGCATCCCACTTTGTGTTGGCACATCTGATTTGCCTTCCACACCTTAGTACTTTGCACTTGTCTTCAGCGAACTTTATTTTCTCAACTTCAGTCTGTTTCTCCAATTTATCAAGATTGTTTCTCTAAGCCTGTCCCTGAGAGACTTCCCCGCCTCTCCCAGCCTCTTGTCAAGTGAGGGTTTCAGCAGTGGGCTCTCTTTTCTAATTACTCACCATGTAAAAAGCAGTACCGTCGCCACTGATAAAGAGTGGTAATTATTTCTTTGCAGACTGCAGAATTTAATGCGTGTTGCACTTCTGTTCTAGAAGGCTATAAACAGGCTTAAAAATCTCCAGAAGGTGTATAATTATTTATTTAAATGTAGGGGGTTTATTGATTCCTGTGGAATCCAATTGATTTCATCCATGTTAAAACTCAGGTGACTAAAGTATGTAGCCCTTTTGATAAATTAATAATTAAATGTAATGAATTATTAATCACGGCTCTTGTTCTGCCTTTGGTGACACAAGGTGCAAAGACCCCATTAATCTCCCCCAGCTCCCTCCATATCACTCAACGAGCAGTTTCCACAACAAATTCATGTCTGTTATAAATCTAACAGAGGGTTAATATTAGATAGGCTGTTGGTCTATTTAGTTTGTAGAATTAACTATGCATTTGCATTGTTTGAGGATTACTGAAGTCATTTCAGGGGTGGGGAGTTAACATACATATCTTCTATTTTTCAATAGAAACTTGTGTTCTGCAAGCATGAGTTTCACTACGTGCATGCTACCATTGGGTGTGAAGATGTGCATTCATTCACCTGCAAATTAAGGATAAAAAATTACAAATGCTCTAAAAAAATAATTAAATTTGTAAATCAGATATTTACGTGACACAAATAGCTGTGTGAAAAAAAAAAATCCTGAAAACCACGTCTTGAAAGTTGCGTTCAGCAGTAAGTGGAAGTCATGCGCAGTACAAGAGAAGTTGGTTTAATGAAGCCTTGCCTGTGTTACAAGGGGAATGAGCCAAATGCACTCCACTCTGCTGCTTGCTTCCATTTCAACACCACTGTTTGCTCTGAAGACCCATTTACTGCAGCTGCACACATCATTTTTTCTCATGATTTTGACTTATCTTCTTATTGACCTATTGGGGAGAACTCAATATATTTTCTGGAAGATGGCATTACAGACAGCACTGAACAAATGATCTCTTATCCTAGTCTCAGGTACCTGGTGTCTCACTGCCCTAGTGACCAGCAAAAGCTTCTGCTCAGTGTCTTCTCCTTACCTTATGAAGTGACAGCCCTCCTAGAGTGTCCTTGATCTTACCAAAGGATTTTTAAGTAGAACTACCTCATTCCTAATATTCTTCACACACACACCACACACCCCCCCACACACACATGACTTAGTTTAAACCAATATATTCTCTGAAAGGATTTATAACTTACCATTAGAAATCCTCTTCATTGCTTTTTAGCCCCTTAGGATTTTGTCAGGATTACTAACGGGATTTTTATCACTAGGGAAATATGGCTTCAGACATTATATTTTAAAAAAATAAATCTGAAGCATAGACTGTCAATGAAGCAGCCAACACATTTATATTCTTCTCTAGAATAGCTTGTCTTGTAAACCAGAGGATTCTTTAGCAAGGTGTTTTAATTTTTTATGTGTCAGAATAAAACAAGTTTCTGGCTGAGGAAAACTATCTGTATAGATCTGTGGTTCACTGTTCTGCTGACATGTATCTGCCATGTAGTTTTAACCATGTTTTCACCATGTTTTGCTACAGCTGCATTCCTACTCATTCTGGTCCCATACTTAAGGATATTCTTAAGTCTAGCTCTGCTCAGCTATTCACTCAGGATTGCAAGCATGTACCTAAGTCAATCAAACTGCCTCTCAAATGTTTTTCTGCATCAGGGCCTCTCTCTTCTTCTGTGTAGAGGATGAGTAAAGAAGACCCAAGAGACACCACAGGGTAAAAAACATTCAGGCTCTCCCTACATTTATCTCTGGGTGTACAGATCACGTAGTACTCAAAGGGTAAAATCTGGGGTGGACTTGAATACAGAAGGGAACTGTATATATGACTTTATTTTTATATATATGACTTCTTTGTCTTGGCTTAAAGTTGTTCTAATCATCCTACTTAAAGGAAGGATGATCAGCAGGTTTTGCAGTTGAAGCTTACTGCGTATCTATTGTGAACTCCCCGAGCGAGCCATGGAGGCAGTTAAGCAGCAATATTTATGTAAACACCTGTCCATGACCTCGTTATGTCTCCATCTTATACTTAGTAAATATATAGCTGGAGAATGGGGGTCAAATTAGGAAGGAAATGGGCCTGAGAACACGTTGTATTGCAGAATAAAGTGTGTTAACCTTAGATATGGTCTTCAGGGATCCAAGAGCTGAAATCCATGCAAAAGCAGATTTACCTTCAAAAAATGCTTCCTGATGATGAGATTCCTTTCATTGTCTGTCAAATGAAGCAAGAAAGAAATATGTTTCCTTTCTCGTCTCTTTAAAACTGCCCTCACAGGGCATGAAGCAGAGCCCTGTGGCTCCAGTAGGCTCTTTCTGTCCCTGGCCCCCACCGATGCAGGCTGGTGAACTGGAGTAGGAAAGACGGGATGGTTCTCACGGCAGAGCGGTGCCAGCTTGGAGCTGCAAGAGGCCCTTAAAACAGGAGGTGGCAACTCTGCTTCTGAAAGTGGGTTTCCGAGTCTTGTTTTTGCCCCAGAGGTGGGCTCCCATGGTGGGCGTCTGTGCTCCAGGTTCACTGAGGCTCCGCATGTTCTCATTGTGAACTGGTCAAAACCATTTCCTAAATAATTGCTTTATTTAGAAAAATCCTGTGGGATTTTTTTCTCCTGTTTGTTTGTTGGTTGGTTGGGTTTTTTCTGATCAATAAAAAGCATAGTTATTTGGTTCAAATGCATTACAGTAGAGATTGGTGGGTCACGTAAATCATTTAAAGCCAAAAAATCTGGGGTTTTATTTCAAAAAGTTTACTTAAAATTTTGTGTCTGGGGATGTACTGTCAAGGTTATTTTAATTTCATATCAACTATAATTATTTAAATGACCTCTAATCTATATCTTAGAAAGTCTAAAATGCAATGATAGGAATGAAATCCTATGAGTATAACCTTTCCAGCCACCTACAAGATTACCCTTAGCAATTCTCCAGTGCTTTGGGAGGTAGGACTGGACAGACCTTTCTGAGATATTTTCCTTTTTGATTTCTAAAATCTTTCTGGATCACTTAACAGCCAGTTCGGATTAATTAACAACAGTGCAAAATGCAGAGATTCCTGGGAATGACAGAAAATCCAAGCAATAATAAGCATGATCCATCCAGATCCAAGCGCTGAGGGCTTTGTCCAGCTGTGACCATATGTCCGTGCGCTGCACGCTCCTCTCCTGTTCATAGCAGTATTTAGGATGTTCTCCGGCTCATCTTTATTTTCCTGAAGAGTACGAAGAGCTTTTGCAAAGGAATGCTCGCAATAAAATACTATTAATTTTTAAACTGATGAGTACAATCCCCCCAGCTGGTAGCTCTATGCTATTTACAGTAGAAGTGATATACCTGTTTATGTATTTATAACAGGCCAGGTAGTGATTAATGTCGGGGGGGCAGGGGTGCAGCTCCCCTCAGCAGGCACTTCCATGGCAGAGCCCCTGCTCCCCCCGTCTCCCCCAGCCCAGCTCCCCCCATCCCCCTGTGCACTGCATATTCTGCTGCTGCCCCGTTAAATTGTGTAAGTCCAAATTCATGCCATAGGATTAAACATGTGTGATCTTTAAAAAGAAGTCTGTGTCAGGTAACTTTTATTTCCATCCTTGGCTTTGACCCTTCCGGCTTTAATCAGCTTTCATTGCCAAGCTCATCTTTGAACCCACAAAAGGCTGTCTTGTCAAAGGCGAGATATTGTATCTAATCACTCGATTTCAAGAGCTGGGCTTTAAAATTAAAATACCAGATATTCAAGTTCACAATAAGGACAGGAAAAGTCATCCCTAAAGCCAAAGTTAGCAGGACTTCTCTCGTCCTGCTCCGTGCCGCCCCGCTGGCCGCAGCATGGGGCTCCTTGCCCCCCTCAGATTTCATAAATGCCCAGCATGGCAGCTCGCCTCGTGCACGTGGTGTGCTCTAGCAGGGAAGCAAACAGCCTAATTGCTCCCATTCCAAGCCCTGAACTCAACTAACCCTAATTAATTAATGAGATATCGGCGCAAGTCATCCAGTCTATAGGTTAGGAGAGGAAAACGCTGCTCCAGGGCCGCCTTGTTTCCCCTCCCCAGAGGAGAGGAGTGGGGAAGGTGCTCTCTGCTGCTGTTAAAACAAGCCCTGGCGTGGCTCAGGTGAGGGAGGTGTGAGCAGCAGCGGGGCATGACCTTGGGCTCTCCTACATCACCCCTCGTTCAGGAGTTCGGGTGGCTTCTGCCCCTCAGGGAGGCTAATGCCATGCCCTGGCTTATCTGCTGATCAGCTGGATTGATTTTTTAGAAACTGCACACACACGTAAAGGCAGAGGGGCTACAGCTGGAGTGTCAGATGCTGCCTCACGCAGGGCTGGTGGTAGGCTGTCCAGCACAGGCTGTGTTGCTACAGGGCAGGTGCAATCGCAGGTAAAGGATTGTCAGTCCCTCTAGGCTCCCTGGACAGCCAGAAGAGAAAGGTCCATCCAGAGGGCAATCCAGGAGAGGGGGCTTACCCGGCAGAAACCCCCCTCCCTTGCTTACAAGGGCTCCCTGAGCTGCTCCTGGGAGCAGCAGCCTCTGCAAATGTTTAAATGGATGCCAAGAGGGAGGTAGAGCAGTTGCAGCAATTGCTCTCATACAGCTTGGGGTGACTGTAACTCAGCAGGACACAAGTTTGTTTGTCTGCAGGCTCAGATCTGGGATATAACAGCTTCCTTTGGGAAGGGAAACATAGCTCTCCTGAATAATTCATGGGGTTTTCTTAATTATTCAATAATAGGTGCCCATTCCTTGGTATTGAGATCCCAGATAAAATGCCAACAGTATATTATGTCTCTAAATCTCATTTTCAGGAGTAGTTTAAGGTTAAATTTTCAAGGTTAGAAAAGCATCTTAAGATAGAGATAGTAATTTTCAAGACCAGTAATTAAGCCGGGCATCCAATTCCCTAGGAGTGCAACCTCTGTAGGCATTTTGTAAATGTATCTTTTGGCACCTGATGACCTTGGCATCCTCCTCAGGAACAGAGAATGGAAGGAGTTTGGGTGACTTCCTATGGCTAAATTGCAGCAGAATCTTCTGTTAAGTAGGAAATGCAAAAAGGTCTTTTAGCATGTTTATTTTGTTAGCTGCTCTCTTATGATACAGCAGAAAAGATGGGTCTTGTAAAAAGCTGAAGTGACAACCTATCTTGTTATTTTGAGGGTGAAAAAAATAAGTAATGCCATGTTTTTCTTCTAGTTAATTTAAAATTTTATGTCTGAGACTATGGTACCAACTTTATGTGGCATCATTAGAATACATTTGCTTAAAATAACTTTACACTATTCATTTCTTAGGAAGTCTGAAATGCAACTAACAAATGTCAAATCTTTTAAGCATAGTCTTCCCAGCTGCACAACACTACTACTTGTTTTGGCAGATCCCCAGCACGGCTGGGAGTCCTCTCTCTGCTTTCTGTCCTCAAAACGTTTTCTGGATCAGAGCTTTTGACAAGCAGACAGTGTGGGAGTGTCATGTACGACAACTCCAAGTCATTAGGAAGAAGCTGAACTGGAGTAAATCAGCATTCCTGCACTGACCATAGTAGTGGTATATTTGTTTTGGTTAGCTGAGATCCTGATCCATATAAGAAAAGATTAAATTTAGATTAATGTTTTAAAGTGTTAATCGAGGAGTTTTTTTCATAAACGATCTCTTTTGTAATGAAATATTGCTTTACAGATTTATACATGTGCATCCTTTTTTTATTTTATAGTCAATTAAATTTGAAACAGTAACACCTTAATAGAACAATTGAATAAATAATAGTAAGTAGTGGAATTTGTGATGCTTTGATTTCCATTATACTGGAGTCTGAGCACCCCACTGCTGTGCTCCAGCCTGCTAGCTCCTGATGCAGGAGGAAATCCTGTCCCCTCTCTGCCTTTTGGGGACAGGCAGGGAGCGAGGGAGCTTTCTGTAGCCCTGATCCAGCCCGGTGAGCTGGCTCAGTCGCAGGAGTAGCATGGCCACGTCAGCAGGCACTGCGAGTAGAGTTAATTCGGCTGGTTGGCCTCAGCTTGGGGATTTATGCGCTGGGTATTATCTATAATATAAACTTGCCCTAAAGGCTCTAGTCTAAATGTATTTAGGAACCCAAATATGCAAGTGATTGCCTGATGGACTTGCGCAAATTCACAGATGAGGACTGTGATCCGATGCTGTAACCCTTTCTAGTCCCCAGAAAAAGGGTACACATTCTGGAAATGGCAAAGTGTGTTGGACCATGTTATGATTCTGGGAAAAGAAAAACATTGAATTTGTAAAAGAGAACAAGAAGAATTCACATAACCCTGACATGATTGCCTAGCCCCTGCTGAGCGTGTGCTAACCATACCCCATTCCAGCTTCTGAGACCGTAAACTCGTAGCTGATCACTTACAAATAAATTAAATAACACTAATTATTTACAGAAATCATATGGTAAATAACTGTGCACAATAAATACACTTAAGTGATAACCTCCTTGTAGATAATTCACAAAGAGGAAAAATGTGATGCTTTATTTATGGCAAATTATTCACTGCCGTGAAGTGATTTGCTAGTGAAATGCTGATTCGTGCCAGATATCTATAGAACTGTGTCCAAACTTCTTAAATACTTCAAGAGTCACAAGAACATTGCATAGCATAGTTAGTCTTTGTGCGTAAAACTCTGGTAATGATTGCTTAGTGTGAATGTTTGGCTCTAGATCATCAGTTAATCCTCTACATCCCTGTTAGATTTTCTTTATGTAAATTTCAGATCAGAAAAACACTGTCTTGCTAACTTTAACTTGTATGTAGAAACTAGGGGAAAGCCTTTGAAATGACAAAAATAATTGTTTGCTAGGCTTTTGCTTCAGAAGACCCTTTCAAAAACATCAGTTTTGCAATAGGTTTTTATGGTGCTCAGATTAACAGCAGCAATTCCTGGTAGTTGAATTGCCCCGTGTGTTACTTGACAGCTGTCAATCAATCACTGCTGAAATGTGCTTCTTTGTTATATGTGTTTTATGAAAAAAATAGCAGAATGTTCACACAACCGAAGTGGACTTCATTAGCATAGTGACAATAATGTAACCCCATCTCGAGAAAAAAACAGCTTAAGGGAAGTTTAACCTGCCTTCCCGCCCAGTTCCTGCATGTCATGGGAGTTTTCTAATGTCTTGAATCTAATTTCCTAAATCTCTAGACCAATAGCGGAAAATAGTACAGGGAATGGAGAAGCAATTACTTCAAGGGGCTGGTCTTTGCTGTTTGAATCAGAGCAGGACACTTGCGAGATGCACGCCAGCGGGGGCTGGCCGCTTAGCTGGAGCACTTCACCTTCTTTCTGTCTGACTTGGTCTGATTAAGATGGTTATCGCTTTCATCTCTGCTTTACTTCGTACTCCTGCAAAGTCTGCTGAGGAGGCTTGCCTTGACTCAGCATTTATAATTTACTTGTATGATTCCATTAATATTATCAGGATGTACAGAATTAATTACTACAGCGTGTGTGTTATAAAGGTTTTTTGTCGCTAGCTACGTCAGCAGCACTAAGGCAGTGGTGATACCAGAGCCCTGCTCAGGTCAGTAACCATGTAGTCTTCAGCTTTAGAGATCCCCAGATTCCAGCTTGCTTGAATTGGTGTGTGGTAAAGCTGTTTTTTTAAGGCTTTAAATACATTGACCAAGCTGTGCCTTTATATATATTAGTGAACAGAGAGCTATGCTGACTTTTCCCAGCTAAAGACTGAAAGCCCAGTCCTAGTGCTTTGAAATTGCTTTTCTGACTTTTTACAAAACTCCAAGGGAAAAAGCCTGTGATGAGAGGTCCAGCTTTGAAAATGTAGCAGGATTCCTTTTCTGTGGTAGCTAGGGAACAGGCTTAAAAGTCAGGTTTATCCATATATGCATATATATATGTGAATATTTGAAATGTGTATATGTGTATTTTGAAGCTTTTAAACATATATATTAACAAATATATATTTGTCTATATGTTATAATTATATATTAAAAAAATCAATTCATGCTAAATCATTTTTAATTCTTAAATGAAGAACCAAAGTTTTCTTCCTTTCACGAGACATAACCTATACAGTGTGCCAAGCAAAACACCGGTTTCTGTGCCAAGATACTGGAGTTTTTGCTGGTTTAGGGAAGTTAAATATAACTGATTTCATAAGATGCTGTTTAACAAAAATGCTTGCTTTCTTTCACACTGGTGCTGTTTATTTTTGTCAAGCCCTGGCTGGTTTGTTAAATATCACTAAATGATATTTACAAGTTTGCAATGTTCCCACGGACCAGGTGCAACGATTTTTATCTATGTATGTATCTATATATTATATATATTTTTTTTGATTATACATAATTGAAAGGAGAAATTAATGACAAATTCTCACCTACCCATCATCAGGCACATCACTGCACAAATGTCATCTCATTTTATGTCTATTCAGTTTAATGCTCAGGGAAGTGGATCAGATATTACAGCCCAAAAGACTGAATATCAAGTAGTTGTCTATGAAATTTTGCAGCAGTTTAAGGTTTACATAGCTCTGTCATGGACTCATCCCTTTTTTTACCAGAAACTTCATCTCAATTCCCATACAAACCCACAGCTGCTAGTGTTTGAATTTCCTCCTCTTTGCAGCGCCAGACATCTGGAAGAACCTGTGTGTGTATCTCTACTGCAGTAACTCTCCATCTATTTTCAAATATCAGCCATAAATATCTTCTTCCCCTTGCTCATAATCCTTCATTTCTCACCCCATCTGCAGCCACATTTTCAGTGTTTATTTTGCATTTGGACCATCTAACTGAGGATTGCGCTTTGAGATGCAAGCTGCCACCCCAGGCATGGGGGTACATGTTTGGGTGCCTGCCTGGGGGACACCCAGGGGAAGGTCCACAGACACCGAGGAAAGAGTCCCTTTGACCTGCTCACGATCCTGTTAGCCTCAACTGCTGTCTGGTGGGAAGCTCAGCACTGTGGGTCCTGTCACCATCACTGCAAACTTTGTGTCACAGATGGCTTTTACAATTATTTGGCTGCTTCCTTTAAGTATATTTAAATAAAACTGCATATTCAGCCAATTCCCTTTGTTGTCCTGAATTACAGAGAGCAAATGATGTTAACACACTTTTTCCCAAATTACCAAGTAAAATTATTCCTGAATTTTCTCATATGACTGATGATGTCGGTATGATTGATTACAGTATGGCATCAATCAAGCACTGGTCTTAAAATACTGTCAGATGCCAGAGTAAACGTAGCCACTAAGTACCTTAGCATTTACTTCTTCAAAGAACTCTGTGGGTTTTACTAACTGGCACGTTAGTCTGGACTGCCGAGGATCTTAATACACATGTATGACTCCACTGTGTTTATTTCTTAGCAAGGTTACAGTACATTATAGGATGTATGTGGTGGTCAGTGCCACCTCAAAATATCTTAGAGAGCATCAGTAACCAGCCAGCATGGTCAGAGTCAAAGTTTTCTTCTTAATTCTAAGGCATTTTGGATGAGCCAAAGAACAAGGTATCACGTTCACCACATCAGTGAAAAATTCTTAACTCTCGCATCAAAGTGTAGTGGGTATATCAAACGCTGAAGATAAATTTATGACAGCATTTCTAATTCGAGCCACGTTATTGAGTTCAGTCCACCTGACCACAAAGACTATTTGATTGATAGAAAAAATGTGTGATCTATCTGTCTCTAGGGTGCCGTCTTTTCCCATTGTCCCTTTGAGCTCTCAGTTCTGACACAACTGAAAACAAGGGGTCAGGTTACCTCTCAAAACGGAATGATTTTGTGCCACTTACCAACACTGTTTCCTTGTAGGCCAGCCAGAGAAGATGGAAGAGTTTGACATGCTTTTATGCCTCTTGAAATGTGGGATTGAAGATCATATTAGCATGCACATATTTGCCCCATCTCTTTCTTCTAATGCACAGCTAACATGTTCTAAAATTAGTCTGAAGCAGGTTTCTGACAGGGTAGGAATATGTATATTGGAAAGATTTCTTACCTTGGTTTCTGACAGAAAATATCTGAGCTGGATTTTAGATTTAATTATGAATAGATACAGTTTGTTGATAGACAAATGATACCCCTCGTTCTTTGTCTTCCTGTTATTTTGACATTTTGCTTGTAATCGGTGGTGGTGAAACCTGAAAATTAGCAAGATGAAATTATCAGATACAAAGAGAATACACGGAATTTTGCAATACCGAAGCGTAACAGAAATCTATCTACAATCATTTTCCTATATTCCTTTCCATAATCATTTCAGGTATGTGTTTGTGTTTCAGAAACTGCAATTTATTCTGCGTAGCTCCTTTCATCCAGAAGAAATGGACTACAAGGTGTTTTATAGACTGTGGTAATTTAACTTACAGCAGTAATATAGGCACAACATGGCAAACAGACCTTCTAACTGGCAGAGCAATTAATTCATGCTGAACATTAAGCACCTCAGTAGTCCCATGATGAAATCCACTTTGAGACTGCTGACAGGCCATTTTAATGTTAATCACATGCTTACAACCTTTGCGGTATCAAGGACTTAATTTACCAACACTTGAACAGTATGCAGCCAAAAAAGGAGAAAATAGGGAAAACGGTAAGAAGTCACTTCCAGATGGAAAGCACTACACTTCAAAAGTTACTGAAACGGTCACACGTTCAGAACTCGTATTGACATTTCTCTATGCCAAGGTGTTATTTCCTGCAAAACCAACAAAAAGATAGGACAGTTGAACTAGGGGAAGGCAAAAGCTTACTCCTTCCACGCAGGGACCATTCAATGCAAAATTTGGCTCCATTTGGCTTTGTCACAAGTGCTGATAAGAGCAAGATCTTGCTCACTCTTCCCTTTACGGTGAGCAGTGGTTCTCGTGGCATTAGTGTGTTGAATCCTGATATTCTTGAGCTCGTTTGGAACAGGCACATCCCAGCTGTTTCCTTATAGCTCCACAGGCTGTCCTGGTTTCGGCTTGGGTAGAGTTAATTTTCTTCTCAGTAGCTGATACAATGCTGTGCTTTGCATTTAGTATGAGAACAATGGTGATAGCCCACTGATGCTTTTAGTTGTTGCTAAGTAATGTTTATTCTAAGTCAAGGACTTTCTTAGTCCCTGCCAGCAGGAAGGCTGGAGTGGCACAAGAAATTGGGAGGGGGGGCACAGCCAGGACAGATGACATGGACTAGCCAAAGGGATATTCCATACCACAGAACATCATGCTCCATATATAAACTGGGAGGAGCTGGCTGGGGCCTTGGGATTGCTGCTCGGGAACTGGCTGGGCATCGGCCAGTGGGTGGTGAGCGGTTCTGCTGTGCATCACTTGGGTTTGGTTTTCCTTTTGGGTTTTATTCCTCCTCCCCCCCTCCCTTTTATTACAATTATTGTTTTTATTGTTGCTGTTGTTATTATAATTATTATATTTCATTTTATTTCAATTATTAAATTGTTTTGATCTCAGCCCAAGAGCTTTACTTTTTTCCTAATTCTCCTCCTCATCCCACTGCGGGCCATGGGGGGTGGAGTGAGTGAGCAGCTGTGTGGTACTTCAGTTGACAGCTGGGGTTAAATGATGACACTGGGCAAATAAAATGAAAATACAACCTGCTGTCAACACAGCGGAAAGGGTGAGAGCCAGCTTTTGCCTACATGGGGATGGGGTTGTCAGCAGTCAAGGTGAATGGAGGAAATTCCCTGAAATATCTTTTCACTTAACGTAGGTAGGTGAGAAAATGTGTCCTTCAATAAGTGTGATTGCTTATTGATAATGTTAAAATCATAGCTTGCTGAGTTTAGGCCTTTGGTGAGCGAATGGAAGGAAATATAGCGAATCAGGTTCAGATCTGATCCTCCTGGAATCACATGATGGAAAAATTTCAGGCAATGTGTGAGATCTGTGCACAACCGGTTCTGGCTGAGAGATTTCTGAACCCTTAAGAGATTTCAATGGTAGAAACAACTTGGGATCTGTATTATATGTCTGATGGGTGTTTTGTAGATTTTTTCCTATGTGGGCCTTGGATGACAGATTGTCTTCAGTTTCAGAGAAAGAAAATCAGTGGTCTTGGCAGTTTCTTACTTGTTGCCTTTTTAATACAAATATATACACTTTTAAAGATACATAGATTAATTTATTTGAAAAAAACACCACCATTTCTTCTCATATCATCATGAATTCAAGTACAATGTAAAAGAAATATCACACAAAATGAAAGATAGAAGATGTGTGCTGACTCTATGCTGACAGCAGTAAAACTTTTGCAGAACACATTGAAACTTCTGTCACTAGAACTATTTTATTGCATCTGGGAATAATAAGAACTGTGAGAACTGATCGTTAGAGACAATAAAAACAATGCTTTTTTCTCCAGATAGGTAAATCACATTTTGAGAGGTAATTGATAAACGAATGCTACACAGCCAGCTATAAATAAACCGTCCATCTCAAGGATGAAATATGTACTTTCTTCAGTCACAATCCTAAACCTCCATCAACGATGTAATTTCCTCCCTTTAGCAGGGGAGAATACAAGCCTTTATCAAACGGTAATCCTTTTAACAGAAATGCCAATTAAAGCTACCCTTTTCTTTCTACTATATGGGTTCTTACCATCTGTCTTGCAACCCTGTACTGTAAATAAGAATGAAAATAAAAGGATTCTCAGTTTATTATAGCTTTAACTGTAGGAAACAAAATTCAAGCGTTCCCTTGATGTCAACAAATATCTCTCTTGGCACCCAGTGGAAACATGATTGTACTCTTGCACTTCTGCTTGAATTTATGAGTTTGAGCTTAATGCTCAGGGTGCAGGGCTGACAGCTAGAGGCTTGTAACCTGTAATCCAGGGCTGGAGAAACTTTTCTTTGCCGAGGGCAAACAGGCCCTTGAAACACCTTTGGCAGACCACACAGCAACACCTAACTGGAGTTCCGGCAGCTCAGAGAATACATAACAAAAACTGTGGCGGTGGGGGCCATGTAATGTTGCATGGAAGTGCACTATGCCATTAATAACAGCATTTTGCACCATTGATTAAAGCTTCCTTGGAATAAATCAGTAATTTCTCATGAGCTACATAAACACCATGGCTTCTTATTTGGAAATGGTATGTCTTCCCAGGGGACTAAAGATGGGAGAAGCCTTTTGTACTTTTCTAGGGAGTTGTGCACTGAGTCAGAGCAAGGCCCTGGATCACATTTCAAAGTAATCTATCTCTCTCTCTGTTCTCTATCATGCTTACAGATGTGATGACCGAGCCCATCCAAACTAATAACAGTTTAAAAATGAGAGTCACTACTTCTCGAAGCTGCAGCATATTTTCAGACTGGTACCATGAAAATAATGCAATGCTTTATTAAGATGCTCAAGCCCTCTTTTCTTCAATGTGTAAGCCTATTTTAAGTATTCCATGACCCCGTTTCTTTGATTTTTAGCAAGTCATTCATAAATTTATTTCCATGTCCTGTGGGACTGATGTCCTCACAAGCTTTTTCTATGCTGGCAATGACCTGCTCAGTTGTCCAAGAGGGTTCTGTGCGCAGAAAAGCTGCAAGCCTCCCAATTTACATGAACCACAAACTATGATTAAAAAAGGCATTAAATGTTATTAAAAATGGGGTCCAGAGATTTGTTTTTCTTCCTCACTATGATAGTTCTGTTACCTAGAAGTTACACACAATAGCTAGACTGTGGTGGTCTATGGTGTGGTGTGGGAGTGGTGTGGTGGAAAGGACTCGGCGGGTGGCCCTTGCTTAGGCTGTGACATTAATGCTGGGTTTGATAGGTGTGTCCTATGGACCCACTACAGTATGATGAATTCAGCAGCTTATTTTGGCACACTTCCTATGAAATTGTTATGAATTTGCAAACTTAGGGGCAGGGAGGGCAGGTAGCATTTAGTTGTATGATCAGGTGGAAAACTAAACGTATAAAATTCCTCATTTTAAGTAAGACAAAATATCTTTTTTAACCAAAATACCTTTTTTAAATTCTTTTTTTTTTTTTTTTTTATCCAGGAGCACATAAAATATGTGTTGCAATAGGCATTACCCTGAATGTAAAGGAAAATATTTTTTTTCCCTACCTGCAAGTAACAAGAGACACCAATGCATTTATACAGGATTTAATAATGTGCTTATCACTGTTATAAATATTTTTAAAAATTACCTTTTGGGGGCCTGATTTTTCCTGTTCTTTCAGCTTTGTATCTGCTGGTCTCGTAGCTTTGCAGATAATTAATTCTGCTTCAGACACACCTTTTGCAGACCTAACCATACATTTCTACAAATTCTTTGTAAGTCAGCAACTTCTCCTCTGGGGGCTGGAGTGGCAATGCCTGGATTCCCTTTTGCATGCAGGGAGCTGGCTGCCAAACTACTTCCTACCTTTTAATAACTCTTTTAACTCTCCCATCTCCAGTTTGATGGCTTGTGTTTTATTGCAAAGTGAGCTTTCCTCCTAAAGATAATGACACCCTTTGGTTTCTAAGTACCTAGTAAATTGGTCCCAAGGTGTCTTATGACTTTGACTTGTTGAAACATCTACCCCATTCTTTGTACAGCTTCTCTTTTATACAAGTGTCCTTACCAAGTTTGTGACAGTGGCGGAGTTTCTGTGTTATGCTTGTGATCATGTCGTTATTGATTATTAATCTGCACATCTGGATTATTGAGACGTGTTTGCTGCTATGTTTACACATGCAGAACTCCAATCAACACGTATACCTAACATAAAAAAAAATGGTATTCATGGAAAAGACATTATATGCAACATAGAAATTACTGCTTGAACTATTTGTTACATGTTTCTCGTTAAAAAATTCTAAGAAATGGAGAAAGATAAACTATTCACCATAAGAGGCAATGTTTTGCAATAAATGAGTCCTAGCTATCAGGTCATACTTGCTTTTTCACCACAGCCTCCCAAATCTTACAATAAGCCTGAGGAGTATGAGAAGTTTCTCGGACAAAAACCAGTCTGAAGTATCAGATCCATATCCTGGTATAATTGTGCTACCTTGGGAGCCTGGTGGTGTATAAGGATATTTGCCATGTGCTCTTTGGTGGCAATAAATGTTAGGATGTTCCTAAGCCAGAATCCATGAATATGCATACCTAAAGATAACCAAAACTGTGCTATATTTGTCTCAGGAGAACATAAAGGACTTCAGTTCCTTTCCAGTAATGTGTAGTAATGCACTAATCACTCCTGTAAAATGCAGACCTGACTACCTCCATGACGAAATGTCGTAGAATGTCTACAAAGTGTGTCCTCCTATGGAAGATTTAAACCAACTGAGAAAAAATTCAGAAGAGCAGTTACCTCCTTCTAAACGCTCTAACTTCAGTGCAGGACACACAGGCATTCATTCCATAAGAATTTCTTAACAGTTGCTACAGGTGTCAATCCAGACAAACGTAAAAACAGAAATCGGCAGAGTACCTGTTCTGGTGAGGCATGCTACCATCTTTTTGGCAAATTTCACCATATCAATTGGCACTCATAAATAGTAATTAATTAGAATAGTTTACTGTATAATGAAGCAAGTGGCTTTCTTTTGAACACTTGCATAATGACTGCAAATAATGACATGCTAAGAGTTTTGTCAGTTTTCCTCGGTACCCCTTCATGATTACTTTCTCTGAATGATCCACTTGGCCTGTCATTCGTCTGTTTTTTGAAATAAAACAATCCTCCTTATGTGAACACTCAGTGTAATTACTAAGGCCACCGCTTAAATAACTCTGCCGGAGTCACTCCATCTGTGAACTGCATGAGCCTACGTAAAATAATTCACTACTCCTGTAAAAAAGGGAGAGACATACAGGAAGATTGCAGATAACCTCAGGGCTTAGCAGTAGGTCTACTACAATTAAATAAAAGATTTTCTGAAGGTGACCTTGTGGATGTTCATTTCTTACTCTTGTCAACAGTGGACCATGATGACAAGGCAGACAGAAGGTAGTAATGAGACAGTTTGATTGATCAGTGAATGTCAAATTAATTCAGCTGGAAGCTTGCCAGAGCAAAACACAAAATGGCATGGAAGAATAAATAGTGGATTTGATACTTTGGCTAGAACAATGCCCTGAAACCACTGAAAAGATAGCTTAGGCACTGAAAGGTAAAAAAATTACTTCTGTAATGAATTAATTGTCGTTCCAAACAAATTTGGTTTTACAGCAGGAGATAAAAACTATACGCAAATCTTAGGAGCTTTGCCAAAAGGAGAAGCAATATATTAGAAAAATGTTAGTGGGACAAATGACGAATATTCGTTTATCTTTAGGCAATCTGCAAATTCAGCCTCTTAGATTAAAATCAAAGGAACCAGTCTGGAGAATTTGGTAATTTAAAACATGAAGGAAAAGAGCCCTTTTTAAACTTTATTTTGTATGTACAAGCACATATCATTTTATAGAGCTTCTTTGGAATCAATCTTAAGAAGATTGGCCTACTAAATGTATTTATTTGGGTTTGATTACAATCATTTATGAAATGTTTACGATCCACTGCTACATGGAGGGAAACCCTGGCCTGAGTCAATGGCAAAGCCTCCCGGACTTCACTGGGTGCTGGGTGTTACTGCTGCATGTACCAGCAAAAAGTGTCCCTAATGAAATCAGAATTTTATCTGACAATCAGATTTAGTGACTATTTTCAAACTTAGTTAATTCAACTTATTTCACTCCTATTAGCATGAAAAATAACATTCCCCTCCTTAACAATACTCCTCCTTGAGAACAAGTACCCACATAACTTATCCCTCCGAACAGCATGTTGGGGCTGTTGGGGCGCTCCCTTTCCAAGGTGCCTGCACAGCCAGAAAGCCTTCTTGCTCCTCTGGGTGTAGGTTTTTTGATGTAACGGGGTTGGGAGGGAGTGGAGTGGTCGGGTTATGGAGAGATCAGGGCAAGAGGTGGGAAAACCTCCAGCGTAGTCCTATCAGCTCTATCATCCCACCCTGCTTTTCCCCAGAGCTGTTTTCCATGGATGCCCATGCAGTTGTCAGGTGCTGTCTTTACAATCACCTTTCTTTAAAACCAAAAAGCTGGCACAGTAAATGTGAAGTCTACACCATAGAAATGCCAGCACATGAGTACTATCAGCTGCTGGCAGCCCATAATTACATAGCTGCACGTTGCTAAATGTTCTTTTTCATAAAGTAAGTAGCATTGTCCTATTTAGAATGTAAAGGGACTTCTATCAGCTTTGTGACGTGAGCGTACATCTGAGAGTGGGAATTTGCTACATTTTCACACAAGGTCAGTATTCATGACGCAAATGCAAGGGACACTTTTACAGTGTAGAAAGATATCTAACTGGGCTTCATTATCAGCCCTTCAGGCATTTGCTGTTCTTGAGGTAGAAGATTTTTTTCTTCCAAGCGTAATGCTGATGTTGAAAACAACAGAGAGCGCTATTATAACTAGTGTTAGCTCAATTGCTCAGTGTCTCTTGGGGAAATTCATGCCATCACACTTGTAAATTAATTTCCTTTGGCTATTCTGTGTTCCACTTGTGTTAATTTTCTATGAACATTTCTACAATATGGTTTTATCAACAAAAATATTCATAGAATGACTGTTTCTTAACCAAGGCATATTTGCAAGGGCTACTTTTGGTGCGTGCTCAGGTACTCATTCTGAAAAAACAGAGTGCTCTCATATTGTTTGCAAGAAATTCTTGTTTTTATAAATGCCTACTGAAAACAATAGCAGCTTAGACAAGTAATTTTGCTCCAGTGTTAATGAAGTTTTAGGGTTGCAAATGTACTTGTTGAATGCCAGGAAAGGCTGATGACAAGGTTCTTTGTGCAGTCACAACTCCATCATCTTTGGGGCGTGACTATAAATCTGATTTTTTCTCTGAAGAGTTAGAAACAAATCCCATGCTCATGCCTATTTGCACCACAGGACTCACCAGACCTGGAAGTTTGACATTGCAAAGGCTCAAACACCGGGCGCTCATTCTGCATGGTGCAGAGGAGGCAAGGGGAGCGTACGCAGTGGTGGGACATGGGCTCCTGTGGATTTTCCCCACAGGCACCACTTGGAAAATCCACTGGTGCCAGCACACTTACTTGATTGCAACAACAGAACTGCTATGAGCACATCTGGGCCTCACAACACAGACTGGAGGGTGGGCAGGAACAAGACAGGAAATTTTGCCACCAGCTTCAGTGGGAAAGAGATTGAGGTGCTGCCTTTTTATTCATTTATCTGCAGTGATTAATTTTTTAGGGAGTCAGGGATAGCCAGCCGCCACTGAGCTATCTGTTCCTAGGCTCCAACTGTTCAATAACTTTCCAGCTGGAGAAGCCTTTGTCCCCACCTCATCTCTTTTTTGGTCATTCACATTATCACTTGATAAATATCTCATGACATGATGCTCTCTTTTACCCAGACCTGCACCTCAGAGAGCTCCCTGCAAGTCCTGCCATCCCAACCCGAGGAATGTAATGCATCAATAACAAAAAATAATGACTTGATGTGACATGAAGTGAGACATGAAATACCATTGATATTGTGTGTTAGGTACATCGCAAACCACACACTGCAGGGTTTAATGGCTTACTGAAATTATATTGAAAAACTTTATCATTTGTCATATATAGAGGAACAATTAGTCAACCTGATAGACAACAATGTTGCATGATCCATTCTATGTAATTATGCAATGCTTATTAGGTTTTTAGCTCATCCTTTTTGTGCAGCTATAAGTGTATCAGAATACTTTTTGAGCACTACCTGCACTTGATGAAAACTCCTACCTTTTTTTAATAGAGGTCAGCACATGTGTTAGTGCAGTGAAATACCCTATGGATAAGAAACTTCAAAGTAAAACATTAAGCACCCCGTTTGACTGCCCTGAGGTAGGAGCCTGAGCTGAGTCTGATCTCTGATGAGCTGAACCACCTCCAGGAGGTGCCAGTTTCTTTCTGCCATGAGGAGAAGCTCATGAGTCATTTGGGTGCCTGAGCAAAGTACTTAAACTCTGCATTGTCTACAAAGGGCCACAATTTTGAAAATCTGCACAGTCCATCTTTCCTCCAGGAGCAGACCATTTGCACATTGGTAAATCCCACTTGACTTGATTGTGGCACAGAAACAGTCTCTTGTTTTTAGCGATGCAGGTTCCTTATGTGTGCAGGGGAAAGCACAATCCAGCTGTTGCACTTTCAAGGATTTTCACAGAAAAGTGATGAAGCTTCTGTCTTTTAACTCTCAAGTCGGGAAACCTGCTACTTGTCAAAGCAATCATTTTGTTGGTGTGAGTTTGCTCCTCTTGAAGTCTGTCATTAAATTCAATGGGAAGGATCTCAGCTCACCCACTTCCTTGGAATTCTTTGTGGAATAGTAATAGCTAACTTTTTCTCCATGGTGATAATTCTATTTACTCTCCAGTTGATTTGCAATAATATTCTCCCCTGATACTTATTGTACATGTTCAAAATTTTTACTTGATCTTCATTTCCAGATAATGTCTATATGTCTATACGATAACATTTTGATTTTCCAGCTGATGTACATTTCTCAGTAATGCAGCACTTTAATGCATAGTCATTGCTCTGAACTTTGAAGAGGTATCATAGGACTGGAATATGAGCCTAAAAGTTGCTTTAAAAGCCTCTCTCATCTTTAAACAATTCAAAGTGCAAAGCATTCCATTGATTAAAGATTATTTAGCATGTTTGAATAGCTTTCCAAAAAAAGCCATGTATCTAAAACTTAGCCACATTTCTGTAAACCTGTGCTGGTTTCTGACATGTTTTTTTATTAACGTTAAAGGAAGGGAAATGGTTGTGATTTTTCCCAAGGAAATATAAATATCAGGTTTTAATGTGAAAGGACAACCATCGTTTTTTGCTGAGATTTTCATTGCTGTGACTCATTTGCTTGCCCTGCTCTTTCAGTAATTAGCCTAGATGAGCTCTCTTCCTGCCACTCGGCATTCCCGGAGCATCTGAGGGAAACCCTGGTGCTTTCTGTTTGCATCAGTTGAAATGAGAAAGGTCCTGGGTCACTCCTGAACACAGAGTTTGGCGTGTACCCCACTGTGCAATCAGCCAGGCTCGCTGCCTCCGCTGCTCTGTGTTCTTCCCTTGCCTCCCTGCTAATTAAAGTGTCACATCAGAGCAGCTGGGGTTGGTCGTGGTGTGCTCACGCCAGGGATGGGGCAGCTCAGAAGGGTCACCTTTGGGGAGGGAACATTTGAAAACATACGGGAGGAAAATGCTACTTGGGAGGTTTTTGACACCTTGAGTTTCTAAATTGGCACTTGGATATGAGGAGCGATTACTGCAGTGAGGTTTTCCCCTTCTTCCTAAAATCCTTAGCCACTACATTTTGCAGTACAAAGTATTTTGTAAGTGGAGGGAGGGGGAAGGGAGGGAAGCATAAAGATAAGGATTATATTAAGGAAAGTGGCCAACTTCGGAGCCAAGCAGTGTGACAAGTTTGAGGTAGAAGAGCAAGACTGATTTTTGATGTGGGATAATTTAACTTAAAACCATGACTATCGCTCACAGTTTTACACATTGTAATGAATGCAAGCATGCGGCAAGAACAGTTTGGGAGCATCTGATACATGAAAGCACGAATATGATATTAGGCACTTTTAATTGCTGAAATTTTGGTGTCTCAGGCTTTTTTTTTAATAATTTCCATTTTTGTTATTCTTTCTTAAGAAGCTGTAAGAGTGCTCCATAGCTCTACAGAGTGCATTGGACATGGAAATGTAGAAACCAGTTGAATTGTTCCTGTACTTTACACTAGTAAATGATTGATTTTGTAGGAGAGCAGCTTTTGTAATGCATCTCCCTAATTAAGCTACTTCAAGCACCCTCCTAAGAGCAGTGTATATTGGCCCAGATTCAAGACGTGCTCAGTGCAGAGGAGGGGTACCGGCGAGCCGATTATGGGTCTCAGACTCACAGACCCCATCTGCTCCAGCCTTGATTTCAGTTAGAGCATCTAAAGGGACAGCTCCAAGTTGCCCCCAGTTGTTCTGTGTCCTTAGAGACTCTCATCTAGATGGGAACTGAGAAAATGGAGATTTCTACCCATTATACACATTGTGACAGCTGAGTGTTTCCCCAGCTGGGGCCATAGTCTGTCCAGATGTGCTCTGTTAGTGGCTGGGGTGAGTGGGAAGAAAATGTGGACTTTTTACTCCAACCCTACTTCACGGTTACACCTGTCTTCTCTCGGCAATGTCTGTTAGTCCCCAACAACCTTTATGTGAGATGAGTGGATACTGCTCTCCCCAGACTTGCATGCTTGCAGTGAAGTAATCACAAACGGTATGAAAATTTAGTCACAATACTGCAAAAATTTCCTTAGGTTATGTTTCTAAAGGAGTTCTTTCATTTAAAAAAAAAAAAAAAAACAACAAAAAAACCAAACCAAAAAAAAACCGGAGAAAAAAGTGATAGCTTCACTGAATTCAAATGGAGACCTTTGATGTGTTGATATTCCTGGTAGATTTCTGTCAGAAGCATAAGTTCAGCTGAAACCATTTTGCCAAAAAAATATTTGAGCTGCAATGCTGGGGAAACAGATAACAACTTGGGACTGAGAGAAGATGCATTTATTGAATAAATGTTCATAAAAAAATATCCACAGAGCAGTTCTACACAAAGTTGAGATCTGCAAATACCACATAAACTTTAAAACAAACAAACAAAAAAACCCTGTTGTCCTTGCTTAAGTGAAATCAAGTGGCTGGTAGGATGCCCTTTTGCAACTCGTTTGCTAATGCTTGAGACATTTAAACTCACCTGCAAAGGATTCTTGCCAAAAGATGGACTGTACTTGAGCAGCTCTGAAAGCAGTGCTGGTGATTTGAAATTGTAAAATTACTAAAAGAAAATCTTCCTGCTGGAAGAGTCAAGGACAAACCTGAAGTTAAAGGGAATTGAATCAGAATTTCTTGGTAAATTATACTCCCAGGATACTTAAGAAGAAAGTTTTACGGATGTAAGGAAAAATAAATCCTTGAGCTTGATATCTACCATTTCCAAACTAGCTGGTGAGTGCTTTTATTGTGCATGTGTTTATGTTTTTATGTCTTTTGAGGAGACTCAAAACTTTGATCTAGTTTAACAAAATAAAATCATAGCAGGAATGTTTGAGGAAGGTGCAGGGAGGCCACCAGGGAACTTTGTCAGCAGTAGTGGGTCTGCTGGGAAGTGTCCCTGCACAGGCTGCCCGAAGAGCAGCTTTGCTAGCAGTGAAACTTCTGAACAAACATCTCTCTCTCATCTCCAGAAGCCGTCTTTTGGATAGGGCTCCCAAGTGTCTCTTGGTAGAATTCCTCAACAGGTTGAAGCAGAAATATCTATGTTTCTGACAGAGTTCATTCTCTTCCTAAATACTGACAGATTATCCTTGCCAGAGACATCTTACACACGAGTTTGGGAAAAAAGCATACATCAAAATGTTCTTTGTCTCTCTTCTTCCCCCCGCCCCACACCCTCCTTCTTCAATAAAGCAAATGAAGACTATTTACAGAAAAATAAATCACCAGGAGAAGATGTTTTCAGTTCCATAGCACCTAGTTCTCTACCATCAATATCCACAGTATGACATCCATGTCTAAGATACAAAAGTTAATGAAAAAGAGGATCTTAATAAAAGCAGCTTTTTTGTATTTGTTGGGGGATTTTATTGTTGCTCTTTTGTGGTTCTTTTTTTTTTCAAATTGCAGAGTTATTGTTTTGCAAAAGCCATTAGAAGGCTCCTGTAACTGCACTCTCTGTTGGAGAAGGATGTCATGTCTAAAAATGTTGTCACCTTCAGAATACTGTGAAAGTCAGGGGCAAGTTATTTTAATAAGGCAGTGCTAGAAGTTGTGGGTAGAATCACAGCGGAAAAGCAACATTTTCCTTTATACAGCTGATGTAGTAATCTCAGCTTCTCTGCGGAGATACTAGGAATTATGTGGATGATTTTGTGGAGATTAGTGTATTACTAAAGCATTTATCAGCAAGAACAGCTACCACGTTAGCTCTCTAATACATTAATAATACCATTTCTGAGTTGCATCCCCCCTTTCTTTACAGGTTTGTTGTACCCGTGCCTTCTTCACTGCAGTCAGCTCTAGCTACCTGGAGAGGTGGAGAAATAGGAAGGCTTTCCTGGGAAAGTGATTGATTGGGATGAGATTGGGGCTTCTGTGGGAAATGATGGAAGCTGCCAGGCTTGTGCCTCAGAAAATTCCACTGAAGAACGGTGCATTTTTGTAAGGAAGGAGACTTTCTAGATCAGGAGAGATGTTGTATTGTGCAGGAAGAACCTGACGGTGATTCTTGGAGGAAGGGTTATTAAGAGTCATTTTGTAGCCACCATGAAATTCAGCTTGCATTGATGGCTTCTTCACTTGGAAATCTCTTTCTGCAGGGAAAATCGCAATAGGTGACAGTGAGAATAAAAGAGATTTCTTACCCATTCTACTCCAGCTGACCCCAGGCCTCACAATTTATGCATTGTGCTCTTTTCTCTCCCTTGCTCCATTAGCCGCCCTCACTGACTCTGATGCCAGTAATTAAACCATTTCCAGTTCAGGTTTTTCACAGGCTTTGCTTTAAAGTTTCATCTCGCTCATGGAGACTTCCATCCTTGTGCTTACTTATTTATGCATAAAAGCTGCTTCTCAGCAAAAGCACAGACCTGGGCAGGAGGCACAGTGACATGTCTAACGTTTCCCCTGTCTAATAGCAGGATTGCTGGAGGGGTCAAGCTAGCGCAGCAGAAGCAACACTTCACACGGGGCCCAGGCGATGCAGCGGAGAGCTCTGCTCAGGCTCGGGTTTATCTGCAGTCTCCGATTAACAGCATTACCATCCCAAGTCTCTTGCTGTGTCATGCCTTGCTTGTCTGTCTGCTCTTAGCGGAGACCCAAAGAGCATCATGTGCTTGCACAGCCTTGGTAATTATCATGACTACCTTGGCTCCTGCATCCCAAGCCAGGGCTGCCAATCTCTTTTCTATTACTGACCAGCCAGACTCGCCCTGTAAGTCCTCTTAATTGGCTTTTTTGGGATAACTGAAGTTTACCTATTCTGCCTGGCCAATTTGCTAACAAGGCTCAGCTGCCTTTTCTGGGCATTTACAGGCTGGAGAAAGATTTTCAGGGTTTGGCTGGGCTCAGAGGCTTTGGAATAGCTGCTAGTAGTACCTGAGGGCTGCTATCGGTAGCTTCATCTCTCCTGCAAAAGGCTTCTCGTGCATGTCCAAAATGGGGATTTTTCTCATTGAAAAAAGATGGGTGAGTGCTCCTTCACCATCCCCTAAACATCCTCTTCCCCTTTTTTTCCCTTCTTACTAAACTGTACAAGTGGTGTATGCCAAAGGAAATAATGAACCTGTATGTGGTATTTTACTGCTACTTTCTGTCTGTGTATACTGTGTCAGGTATATTGAAAGTAATGGGATTTATAACACTATTATGGTTCTGATAGTTAGCCATATCTATGGCTAATCATTTTTTGTGGTTTTCTTTTTTTTTTTTTTCTTCTGAGCTCCCCTGTCCTTTGCTGCACTCTGATTTGATTTTTTTTTTTTTAATGTAGTGATAGCAATCTCTAGGAAGCAATGCTCTGTCACAATTAGTTATTAGATGGCATTGTATAGAAAAAGAGGCCAAAGTGACTTGGTAGTTATTTCCTTTTTCTTTTTTTTGTAGCTATAGACTCATTAGAAGAGCCTCATCCACTTGCGGCAGGCAGGCCAGAGCACACCTCATTAGTGTTTAGTATGAGAAAATCCTGGCACGCAGTACCAAAGGTTACTTGCAGGTGTATTTCATGATAGATCTAAAGCTCTCTATTTTAACACTTGCTCTAAAGTAAAGCTACTGAACCATGGCTCTCTATTACAGTACATTAAAATGCAATGATAATTACCCTCATTATGAAAACATTTCCTCGTAGCTTTTGCAACACTTGCTTCAAAATGTATTAAGGGGGAGTACACTTGGGATGCAATCCACAGAAGTTGGGGGAGTGAAGTCTATGAAAGCAAAAGTACATTTATGGACAGAAGTGGTGAAGAGATGTCCCTCCCTGACTGAACCCTGCTGCAAACTGCTGTCTCAGTAATTCAGCACTCACCAGCCAGAGATTCCCCATAGCCCTCCCTGGAAACAGCGCTCAGTGAGTCCCAGTGGTCCCTGTTTGTCTTCTACGGGTCTGATATAGGATTGACCAATTAAATGGGTTTTGTGGGGGTGCCTGCTTACCCAGTACTCCCTCACACAGAATTTCTGCTTTTGGGAGTTTTGAGGTGACAAAGTGAAAGGCATTTTAGCTGGAAACAGAACTCATTAAAAGTTAGGATTGTATTTCCAGCCTATCCATACACACAGGGGAAAAAATATTTCTGGTGTGTACTATGTAACCCATTGGTTTGAAGAGCTGTATTAGCCTGGAGATAAAAGAGCGAAGACTTAATTGGAAATAAAACAAGCAGGCTTTCAACCACCCTAAACTTGGTTGGATACAGAAGAGGCCTTGCAGTAAAAAAACTCCTTGATCTACCAAGTTTCCAGAACTACTACTGACTAGAAAGCTGTTATATTGAGTAAGAGAACAAAAATGCAATATCTCCCCATCCCAAGCAGTGGCAAGGTTTTCTGCAATGTGCTTCTTAGCAGGGAACAGCAGTTTGATAAGGATCAACATCCAGTCCTTACAATTCAGTGGAAAACTTTGCTGACATGTGTACACCTTACAGTTTGTTGCTCATTTGTAGCCTCCAGGAAGCACATGAGCAAAAAAACCAGTCAGTTGGGTAATCGTGGTAATTAAAAGAGATGTAAACTTTCAAAGTAGCTGACACTTAGTCATTACACCAAGCTGTCATGCTTGACTGAGCTAACGTTAATTCTGATATCCCATTACATCTAGCTGATATCAATTTAAAAGATAGTTGCCGTGTTTTTTGAGCAACTTGCAGCTCCAGTCATAAAAGTATTGATTGCAGTGCACGTTTGACAGATGTGAGTTGTATTTAAGAGAAATTGTGCTGTAGATATTCTTTCACTTAAACTGCTCAATGCCATATGGATTCCAGATATATCCTCCTGGATTTCACTGGTAAATCCTGGGGAATCTGCTGAGAGGTGCCAGATTGAGGAAATACCTTCTTTTGGGCTGGATTTTTAGTTTCTTAGCATAGATCTCTTTGAGTTTGCTACCTGACTACAAAGGTGATGGAGAATGGGAGAAACAGCAGTGTTTTGGCCAGCTTCACTGTTTTCTTTGAGCCTTCACCACATGCGAAGTTACAGACCTCAACCAAAGTCAAGTCTTCTAATTGACTTCAGCAGGCTTTGGTGGAGAAGCTGAGCACTGAAGTTTTCTATTCCTTGGAAATTATCTACATCCTTAAGAGTTATTTTATCTTGTTCTTGCTGGCATAAAATTCATTTCCCAGTAGTGAATTAGTATTTTTTTTTAAGACTTGTTAGATTTAATTAGATACTAAAACCCCAGCCAGTGGAAGCTGCTGGGAGACGTGAGGGAGCTATGGAGAAGTTCTCATGTGCAGGACAAGCTCTATGGAAGTGGCAAGCAGGGTGCTCACAGCAGACTTTGTTCTTACAGGTGACTAGATGACATGAAGTTTCCTTGTTCAACTCATAAAGGATTTTTATCTTCTTTTCCCAAATATCCCCCACCGTTTGCTATCTTGTAAGTTAAAATAAGCTCTTATTAGACAATACATCCTCTGTTTCTTCATTTCTGCATGCAGTTTTGAATCAGTCCATGTGTGCACACTGAAGCATGAGGAAAATGCTGGCAATTGTCCCACAATAATGAAACATAAGAAAGCAAAAAGAAAAAAATATTTTCATTTACTTAAAAAAAAAAAAATCCAGCAACTTGAAACACCCAATAAGCCTAATTACTTTTTATCTCTTTCTTTAAAATTATGTGCTAGCATATAGCACGGCAGGAAAAAATTGGGAGCAGGCCCACAAACTTTTATGAGAAGTGGAAATAGCAAAATGAAATGGCAAAAGCATTATTCATAGATTTATTTCTCTGTGTTTAGCAAAAAAAAATTGACTCTGAGGACTTTCACAGAGACAGGCGTGCTGGCATTATGAAAAAGAGGCCAAAGTTCAACTCTATCTAAAGATTCAGAAGCTGTCATCAGATCAATGTATGCCTTACAGTATAGCTTGCAAAAATCGTTTCTCAGCTAATATCCTCAAGGACAAGATACAGTTTGATTTGGCTCTTCCAGGAGGTATTCTTGATTGCTTTGGAAAGCAATATTTTAAAATGGGGGTGAGGGAGGGTTATGTGGAGTTTGATTTTTAAAGCTCTACAAATCACAACATCAATCAGCTATGAGGGTGGAGGCTCTCTTTCTTTCTTTCTTTCTAATATGAATCTTGCATCTTCTATTTTACGCTTAATTGGGAATTGTTTTAATGAGCTTATGAAAATCAGTCTGCCTTCCAAAATGATTCAGGAGTTGTTTTTATTTGCGTTAGTATTGCTTTCTGTTTACTGGTTTCTACACTGCAGTATAGAGGGATTTTGGACTTTTTTCTTTCCACTTTTTTTATCAACCTTTGCATTTGATTCATATGCAGATAGACCCTTAACACTACTCAAACAGATCGGGTAACAAACCTTACCAAAAGCTGCATAGAAAGATGCTGGAGACAACAATCTAGCAGTTCACTGTTCATTGCGGAGATCAATGATTTATTTACCTGCCTACCCCCCCTCCTCCCCCAAAAGCTGACTGACACAGAAAATGACAATGGTAAATAGATGTTCACGCTAGTTTACTTAAAGAAGAGCATGGGCTTTTGGTGTGCATCCCACAGGTTGTTTAATAAGATTTGTGTGCAAGGCTCCCACACAGTGCTTACCCCCTGATGGGCAAATATGCATGCTACATGGCTACTTTCAAATGTGGGAGCCTAAAAGGCCTAATACCTATTTCTCCATTCAGTCAGCAGCGCCATTATTACTACAGAAGAAAGGAAACTTACATTTTGAAAAGTCCCAATCTTCCCCCCAAGCCCTACCCCAGCAGCAGTAGCTCCAATGAACCACATGCGAAGAATTACTGGTGGAGAAATACCACTTAAAAAATCAAGCAAATGCTTTTGTGTGATGCTTTTGCACAGGAGACCCTACAAAGATCACTAAAGTAACAGGCAGCCATTGCAGGTCAGAGTTTTCTTTATTTTTCTCTTGGTCTGATGGGGGATTTGGTCAGAAGGCAAATTCAGAAGGCTGCTAGTTGACTTCATCCATGAAGCAAAGTATCAAAAGGGTCAGGGTCCCAGCTGACCTGTGCTTGGCTCAAAAAGGGAAGAGATCCTGTGAATTCAGTTTGAACTGTTTTACAGCATAGCCTTGTGGATGAAACTAAACCGGGGACGGGAGCTGAGCACACCCATAAATGGCTGCTGATAGTGGGAGAGGTGTTTTCAGGGCCAGTGGCACCCATTTTTATTTCTACATTTATCATCTTGAGTGCTTCTGACAGTGTCTTCAGGTGGTTTGCTCCCATAGCTGGTAATGTTATGTTTTAAAACAAAAAAACAAACAAAAAACCAAAACAAAACAAAAAACAAACAAACAAGAAAAAAACAAAAAAAAAGATTATTTGGCTGTTCTGCATCAACTGGAGAAAGTAATTTTTCTCCAATTGTTCTGGCTTGAAAGATGTAATGGAAAATGTGTCTTGAAACTAGAGTTTTGAGAAGATGTTGGAAGATACACCCAACGTGCACAGCTGGCCATCAGCACAGGAAATCAGGAAAAGCAGGTCCTGTACAGCAATCCTGTTAACCAGTAAAGGTACTGGTGGACTGTGTTACCAGGACTGGGTGAGCCAAATTTGCAGAGTTATCACTTATAATGTGACACAAAGAAATGGCATGCAGCTTAAAGCAAAAAGCGGGAGAAAATTGCCTTCCCTTCACATATGTCAGTATGCAGCCCACAATGGCACAAATCAACACTGGCTTTCTGTCTCTATACTGGAGGGGATTTCAGCTGCCTTTTGGTAAGACATGGAAATTCCTAAATGCTCCAGGGTGTAAGCTAGCATGGGAAGTGTGTCTGTGAGAAAATGAAGCACGTGGGTTTTAATGGCTTTATTTCCTATAGGTACTTGAAATTGTATGTTTCACTCAGAAAAACTTTGAAACATGTGCTCTATTCTGGCAGTGTTGCATGTGAATGTATCCGCGCAAGTGAGCTGGTTTCACCCCCAGTCCTGGCTTTGTCACCTTAACTCAGGCTGTAGTTTCTGAGTCCCTGGGGCTGTGTTTCTGTCCCTCTGCCACCAGGCTTGCCCCAGGCGTGAGCTCACTGGAGTGTCGAGCTGAAAGTGCTGTCGGTTAAAGAAAAAAAAAAAAAACAACTGAGCTGAAAGTGCTATCAGTTAAAGGAAAAAAAAAAAAAAAAAAACCCTGAGCTGAAAGTGCTGTCCGTTAAAGAAAAAAACCCCAACTCAGTGTCTGCTTCAAAGATGATGAAAGTTATTGAGAAGGAGAAAACCTGCAACTTGTCAGGGCATTTTTTTATAGCTACTTGTCTGAGTGCAGCTTCGCCTTAATGGTTTACAGGATGTTTGTCCTCCAGATTCTGGTGTTTTTATCATTTAGGGAAAGTAGAAACCCAGATTTTATAAAACTCAATAATTCAAACAAAGATATAATCAACTATAAAAACTGCAACCTTAAAGACTTGGGAATCTTTCATGTAGTGTCCTGTGCAGTGATGCTGGGCTGATAATTCTAATTGTTTATCACTCTTTAACGTGATCGATACAGTAGCTAACCACAGCACTCTCTTTCAATAACATTGATTGTAACAGCTCGGACTGACAGTCACTCCATGTACATTGCACCTGTAGCAACGTATTAACATGACTTCTGAATGGCTGAGGAGATTTAGACTCAAAGGATGCTATTCTTCACTGATTTACAGCCCTTACAGTACTCCTGAGGCTACGTGGAATGTAAATCAATGGAGAAGTTGGCCTAGGTGATGAGCTATTCCATTACAGAGAAACATTTCCATTTCATGTATTTACAGTAGAATGCACTTAGTTCCTCTGGTGTTACCTCTAAAGTGAAGTAAGGGTGCAATATTGGGATTGAAAATTAAAACAACAGATTTGTTCTTTGAAGACATTCACTTACAAAGTTATTACTTGCCTTTTTCATAGTGATTGATTCAGAACAATTGCATAAACATTAGAAAAGCAGTCCTGGCAAACTCCCTTTCATCCAACAACAGTTCAGTGTGTGTACCTTACCTGCATACTCTGTGCTTTGCTTACTTGCCTTTGCAGGATTACTCACACGGGTGAGCTGCAAACCCTCTGGAGCAGATTGTTGACCTTGTCCTTCAGCAGGAGGATCCTGAGGCAGACCAAGGGCCAGCTACATTTGCTTTGAGCAAGTACAGTCTGCAGCTGGGCAAAGTGCTCTCAGAGGATCTGTGTAGTGGCAGGGCTTTGCAAACACCTGGCTTTATGGCAGCGCTCAGCCCATCGTACAGGCACCAGGGTGGGAGTTTTAGTACTGAAATTGCTTCATCTGCTTTGATCTGGCAGCAGATTCAACATTTGTTTCCCTCAGGATTGCAGAGCAGAGTTGTGCTCTTGCAGCTCAGAAGTTTATTCTGTGATTATTTTTCTCTTTACTTTGATGATAAGTATAAATAGTGGTAGTTAATTCCCTATCAAGATGAGGCTACTGTTATGCTCTTTCTCAAGCCCTGCCCGTTAACTGAGCTGAATGAATTGATGGTAGTGCCTCAGTTGTTTATTGACAACTATTTCTCCCCAGCCTGCGAATGATGCTTGTCTGGATTAGCGTAGGGGTCTACTAAATAATCTATTACCACTTCAGGTTATTGAAAGACAATCTTGAAACACTTTTAGATTATGTTTGTGGGTGTCAGTCTAGAAAAAATAAACTCTCAGTGTTTAGGAAAAAAAAAGGCTTCCCTCTCACCCTGTCCAGTATAATTGGTTTCTGTGCACTGGAAAAATCAAAATAACCAGAATAATGTGATGCCACTGGCCGACAGGCTGGTTGTGAAACAGGTTTGTGCATGCATGGCACTGCCAGGGCCTTGGTTCCTACAGTCTACATACTCTTCCCATTGGCATAATGCTGTTGTTATCCATGTGCCAATATGGTTTACAACAGGTCTACAGGTTTGCCACTGGAAAACGTTACAGTATGTCCCCTCCCTGAGTGCTGGGAGGTGCAGGTCTTGCACTACACGCAGGTATTAGAGCTGTAGTGGGGGGGAATGGCTGAGATTTTTTTTTGGTCCTGTTGCCACCAGTCTGGACTGATAATAAAACAAATAATGAAAAGTAGGTTTGCCTGCACCACGGATGCTGATGTAATCACGATTTCTTTTTACTGTTTGCCTTTTCAAAGCTGGTCCATGTCAAAGTTAGAACCACGGTACTGAGTGGCCCAGAGCATGAAAAAGCAGCTGTCCTACATAAAATAAGTTTTGATTCTATTTTTCTCTCTCTCTTTTTTTTTCTTTTTCTTTTCTTACCCTCTTCAAATCACTAATCACAGACTCAGAGACGAAATCTGCCCTTGGCCCTATCTATAGACTCCCACTGACTTGTAGTGAGAGATTATAGAGTGGGACCTGAGGCTAGAGGTTTTGCCTTAGTTTTATTTTTCATTCTGCAAAAAAACAAAGCAAGGGACTAGCTGGAGCTCAGAATTGGAAATTAAAGACCCCAAATAAATTATTTCTGTGCCCCTACAACTTGAAAACAGGTTGTTTTCCTACTACTTTGTGTTGCTGTCTCACATGCTGATTGCCTTATTAACAAGCTGACACAATCTCCACTGCTGAATAACTGAGCAAATTAGGATAGTGCTACATGTGTGTTACTTGAAGGACATACTTCAGTTGGAATTTCCTAATCTCATATCTGTGAAAACCTAACAAAACTGCTTTATATTTAGTGCTTGTGATAGTGTTTCTGACCTTTCATGCTTTCTCTCCCTTCTTGGATAAGGCACCTGCATTTTGGACTGACTTGCCATGCATGTAAATCACTGTAAGTGGTGAAATGACTTTTTCTTGATTTGACAGAGAGCACTAAGTATTGTGCTTTTGTTCCCTACACTACTGAATATGAGTTGGCTAGCTATACATACTGTGAGAGCTATTGTATCACGCTGTTAAAACCTAAGGAGCTTTTTATTGGACTTTCATGCTAAATAACTTTAAAGGTACTGCCTGGTGCTTTTATATAAATTATAAATGTTTAAAAAATACATCAGAAAAATATTTTAATAGCACAGTTTCCCACTGTGGAGTCTCACGCTATGTAAATTTTCGATTATGGCTATTTATCCCCTCCCCCACCAATGACAGTCTGTTTCATGAGATTCAATTACAGCTATTTGTTCAGCTCGAATAAAAGATTTCTTTAGATATTTGGTCTTGGAGCATTCATTTTTATTTTGTAGGTTTAGTAGGAAACACCCACAAATATGATTTTTGCTGCAGTCCCCCAGATAGTGGCTGTTTGTGAAACTTGACATAAAACCATCACAAATAAAATCACTGCAGTTTCAGAGAGGAAGATGGAATTTTCCTTGAGTTTGGTCTTGCTCAGTTTTACTGGGAGCTGTGAAACTCATAGCTCTGGTACTCCGAACTGCATGAATATTGGGAGCGCAGACCTACGGCAGATCTGGAAGGTTGGGTTTCACAGGTGATGCCCGGTTTTCCTGCTGATACAGAAATCCAGTGGCTGATGCATCTGCTGAAGGCTCCCCTGTAAATTAATAAGCTGTAGTAACAACACGCCCGATCAGCTGAACCCCTGTAACTATCTACAGACTGTGGTGAACACAAGAGAGTGCAACTTCTCCTAAAAGCCATCACCTCCTTAAGGTGGAAGAGAAGCTGCCTTAGCTTGCACTCACTGCGGGTAAAGAGCAGGCACCTGGAATGTCAGTGCTGGCCTGGTGTAACTTGTTAAGCTGCAGTAACCTGACTGTAAGTCTAAAACGCAAGTCACCAGTGGTCCTCAATGATAAAAGAAATGTCCCAGGGTCACGGTGTTTCCAATTTCCCATTTAGGTGGGGGATTTGCTTGTTAACCTTCTGGTAAGGATCGTTTCAGAAGTGCCTCTGATAAACTCCTAGGACAAGAGAAGCTGAAAACGTTCCCACTCCAGGCAAAGGTGGTGAGCGAGCCCTCTGCATGCGGATGAGGGCAAGCAGCATTGCTGCTCACCTCGCCACAGGCACGAGGCGGGGCGGTTATATGTAAGGTTTCTGTATTGAGCTGCACTGCCCTGGGGTGAACATTCATGTTGACGCTTCTGAAAATGGCAGAGAGAAAACCAGGCTGAGGAAATGCACTTGGTGTACCTGTAGGTGGTAAATGATAAGCTGTGCCGTTAAGGGTAGCACAAGGATGATGCTCTCCTGAGAGAGCCTGTGTAGGGCCAAGCTTCAGTGTTCTCCTCCGAAACAGGGCTGAAGTACTGCCCACAGAGCAAAAGTCACTTGCCTTTTTAACTTCATAATTTTATCTAGGCAATCTTTCTTCCTCTGCTTTTCTTCTTTCCTTATTAATGCTGACTTCAGGATAATCCCTTGTACTCCTTCTAATGAATATATGATCTTTCATACAAAGTCTTCCGGTGTGCTGGGGTTGGGTATATTCAGTCAACTACAGTTAGTAACAGCATCAGCGAGGAAGGAGGAGGATACTTTGATCCATCATTTTTCCGATGTGATCCACAGCTTCCAGGTGGGAGTCAGCTGGTAGTGAAGCCGTATCATATCTGTACTGCTCAGTTCGGTGGTGAGGTCAGTGATGACTGGCAATAAAACTGGAAGGCAGAGAAAAGCCGACTTGCAAACATTTGCATCTCACTGGCCTAGGTGGTCTTGTGAATTCAAAAATAAAGGAGATTCACAAGGTAGCTGAGCATTTGATTCCAAATAAAGGTTTTTCTTAGAATAGGTAGTTATTTTCTGTACGTAACTTGTGACCATCAGGTGTGCCTAGGCTCACAATACACTGCAAATCAAAGTATTATTTTTTGATGGCCTTGAAACTGCTGCCTGGAGTGAGATAATATCTGCAAATGATGCATTGTAACTGTTGACACGGGAAAACTGTTTCCCAATCTAGTACAACAAAAATAAATTAAAAAAGCAACTGCAGAACTTGCAAATGTAACATTTCCGCAAATATTATTTCTCTTTACCTCCCTATTTATTCATACATTTGTAAATGCAAAAATGTCTTTTACCTGCCCTTCCTCAAGGGCAGTTCCCTAGTGTCATAGTAATTGAAAATTAAGAATTTACAGTATCGTAATTAAATTCTACCCTTTGAACTCTTGTAGACTGAAGCTGCATATTAACAGCGTCCCACTCAGATCATGAGTGGCAAGAAGTATTTTGAACACCAGCTGCTGCAAGATAACATAACAAGCTCTGACAGCTCCCTAATTACCAGACTACCCACTAGTTAAAAACTCTTTAATACTGTAGCAATTCTCTTCTTTTCACATAAGTCAAAAGGTATAACTAATTTGTCCTTTAATTGATATCTATATTGCTGTTTAAATAAAGGGCACATACTCCCCCAATATGCTTAAGCATTAATTTGTCACCTATGAACTGAATTTGGAAAATAATTGGAATGACTGTAAAGGCATCTTTCATTGATTTTTATCACTTTCACCAGGAAACTTTTACCTCCAATTTGATCATTAGTCATGTTAAGTGATTGGCAAGTCATATAAAGTGATCCTAAGCAAAGCTGAAGTTCGAATGCTCCTGTGCCTGTAAAAGATTCCCACCATACCATATCCCAGTGTTTGTGGCTGAGTAGCAAAATAATCAATAATTGGGCTTAAACCAAAGGTTGCAGAGACATGATGCAGGCAGGGCCATCACCTGAACAATGGCAGAGGGAACAAAGTCCTCCCTGCAGCACTGCACCCTGTTTCTAGCCTACAAGCCCAGCAAGTTTATCCTGGTGGCTCATTAACCGCTTGCTCCCCACTCCACAGAGCGGGTGATGGCACTGCCAAGCTCAGCTACCCCAGACCCCACCGAAACTGGCCCCCTGCCCCATATCTCTTTCTGCTTTTCCTCTTGCCGGCTGTAATTTAGGAAAAAAACCAGAGGCTCTGATGGCTTGCCAGTCTGAAATGAAGAGTGGGAAGGTGATGTGGAAGCTGCTGTAACTAGATTTTCAGCACAGACGCAAAAAGTGAATTCTGGAGGGGTCTGAAGGTGGAGGAGGGTAAAAACAGGATGTTCTGCTTTTAGGGATGTAGTTATTTCTAGGAGAGATAAGGACATCCAGAATATGTGACCGGGACCGCTGTGCAGCCTCTCTGAAGGAGGCAGCTTGCAGAGATCAATACATGCGTCTGCCTGAAAAGCTGCTGGAGGAATGCACATCTCTCCCAGGGCTATTAATGAATATGCTGTGGGTTTCTGAACAACTTTGGCTTTGTGTTCTTCGGCACTTTGTGATCGTGTCATGATTGAAGTCTTTCCTTAAATTGCAGCCAGAGGAGGTGGGAGACCACTAATGAGGCTGTTTTTTGGGACATTCCTCATGCTGTGTAAATACCCCTCAGAGAACATACTATAGGCAAAGATAGTAAATGCTGGTTTCATTTCTGTTTTTCTCTTTTGTTCAATACCTGGCACGAATTTAATAGAAATGTTGCCTTTGGTGCATGTAAATACAGTGTGATGATTTGATGATGATGGCTAATATTACCTACGTTACTTAGGTAGCTAAAAATTCAGGCAAGCACTTCTATGACCATCACGCTGTGCCTTGCTCCCATCAAAGCTGCAGCAACAGCAGAGATTCAAATGAACTCACATGTCCTATGTGTTGCTTAGGTTGCCACTACATCCTTCTCGTCTGCCTTGCATGATTGTGAAAACAGATCTGATTGTTTATATGAATCTTCTCCCTTCAACAATACTGCACCCTTTACATGCATTCTTTTAATGTATTGCCACTGAATTCAAACTGCTTGCATTCAGTCAGTGAATAGCACAACACTCTTCGCTCTTACAGTGCACACAGAGATTTGAGTTCTCTGAAGCACAAAGAAAGGGCTCAAAATGTTTTTCAAAACTTTTTTTCATGCTTCAGTTTCTCAAAATGGCAGGGCAGAATGTTATCAATCTAGCTAAAGAAAACCTCCCTGTAGCAGAAAAATAACAAGTTAGTTATATTCCAGAGTAAGAATATGGTGACCTGTGTGTGAGTTATTCAAGAGACTCATCAGTTAGAACTTTAAATTATTTTGGCAATTGTTTTCTTTGTAAGGAATTTCTGGGTCATGATTTTAACTCTGGCCAAGCAGAGTCTGAGCTGACTGCAGCCTGGGACTGTAGCAGTGAGGAAAAGGGTAATTGATGAGACCAAAAATAAATAAATAAAAAATATAGCATTGTGGCTATATGTAATATCCATCACAAAAATATTTTTAACAAGCTGCATTGCTACTAAAGGATACCTTTGTAGGCTTACTTTTCCACTGGAAAGAGAGATAAAATATCAGCACAATGTAACAGAAGAATGGCTGGCAATCTTTGAGATTTTTGTAAACATTCACTCATGCCAAAGAGCAAACAGTCCCCTCAATTTGTTCATGAGTGTGGCAAAAGCTGAAATATAGACCTGATGTAGATGACACTGTGGAAGGGAATAGTGGACTCTCACTCAAGTAACAGACTTGCACGTGCATGTTCTGGGATGAATGTTATCCCAAACTGGCACTGAATATAGACACGCACGTTACTGTTATTTACTATATATTGTATATGATGTATGTGTGGGGCCAGTCCATGGGTCTGGTTACAGAAAACCTGATGCAAGTCATCCCTGCATCTCCCAAAAGAAGGAATATTTCTATGCATTCCATGGCAGAAAGTTTGTAGTCATGTCATTTTCCCCCATGCTTTGGACCCTTTTGAAGTCCCCTTCCTTCTGTATGCCACTGTGGGTCATGCAACACTCCTTATGTGAAGGACACGTTTTAATGCCTTTGTGGGGTGGTGGATTGAGCATAGCCCATCAAAATAACTCTCATCAGAACAAAACCAGTAGAACCAAGTGGAGGGAGGTGAATGAGGAGATGCCACTGTTTTAATGAAAAACCCAGTTCTCTCTGCTTTTCTGGATACAAGAACCTGACTTTTTCTATCGACTGCTGAAATGTGCTGTAATTGTGTAAAAGGGACCTTGAGACAGAAATCTATTTTTTGTTCCTCTTCTCCTTTGTATTAAGTGAGCTCTTTGTAATGTTACTTTTTATAGCCTATAATCATGGTAATTATGTTTTGTTGAATCTTTCACAGTAGTCTAACATTTAGTAACATTTATCTTACTGTGCTGGGACTTGAAATCTTCCCTGCCATCAGATGCTAATACGGTTTTATTATTGTGGCAATATGGGAGCTAAGCCTAAATACAGTTGTTACTTGTTACCATTGTTACCTTTGGCAAATTATTTCGGGTTATTACGAGTAGCTGAAATCAGAAGGTCAGTGTTAAGCAAGCCGTGAAGAAGATATGAGCAATAGATATGTTTAAATATGCACACAAAGCACATCGTTGTTGGGATCACTAATGCATTGGTCAGCATCCAGCAACCAACAGCACCTGCTTTCAGTGTTGTGCTCATTGCAATGATTATTTCTAGTTGAAGATCCCCTCGTGCACTTTTTCAACAGAATGCACTTGTCCAAAGCTAACTCAAACAGATAAATTCTCCTAAATGCTAATATTAGTATAGACCTGACAGCTCATTTCTATAAATGCTGGACTATATAGCACCCTAGTATCATCAGATCAATATAAGTAAGTATCTCAAAGGAAAGACGTTTGGGGGATTAATACTGTAGTTTCTGCAACACACTGTTACAGAAAGGGAAACGCATATCCCTTTCTCTCCCTGTCATCTTCTCACTTGCTCTCCCCCTTTATGACCGGTACCACACTCTGTGCTGTAAACAATCATCATTAAACTCGATTGAGGCACTTCAAGACAACAGCAGAACTTACACCAACTGTTTATTTCTCATTATGTTCCTCCAGCCTGGCCTGCTGTCATCATTCCAAGGCAAGATCCTCAGCTGGCACAAAAGAGCTGAGTACATTTGTGGTGTTTAGGATGTACCTCGTAATAAATGTACTTCTGTAAAATGTCTATCGGGTTGCCAGGTGCTTGAGCTGGTTGTTCAGAAGTCACAGATTTTGGATTGTCAGTGGGAGAGGCATGATCTACCCCAGATCATGTCGGCTACTCATAGCTCAGTAAGTTACGGCATGGACCTTAATGGTTTTATGTTCACATCAAGCTGGAATAAAATTGATCAAATGACTGTTATTTAACTAAAAGCATTGCTGCTGCTTCTTTTTCTTTTCCTTGTACAACCTTTTCTCAGATGCTCATTAGCTAGGAAATGTAGTCACTGCAGTCTCTGCTCTAAGGTGAATCCTGTGATATACCCTGTGCACTTAACAGAGAGACATTTCTTCAGCAGGAGAGCGAAGTGAGAGATAATACTTCTGCCTTAAATAGGATGACACAACAATGGTTCAGAACAGCAGATTTTTGAGGTTTTGTGTGACAGAACTGACAGCCCTTTGAAGTCATATATCTGTATTTCACTGTGGACCCAACAAGCCCATGGTGCACCCAGGAGGGGTGGCCGGGGGGCAGCTCCTCTTCACCTTGCAGAGTACGGCTGACTCGCACTCATAGCAGCACAAAAACCGGCAGAGGGCTGACCTGACATCTTACGTGATTGTCAATGATATTTAAACTACTGTAAAGGCAAATGGGTTTAAATGAAAGCAGGTTGCCATGAGTGGCATTCACCGTGTCCTGAGTGTTTTAAGAGTGGGGACTAGAGGGGAGTGTCTCATCATTTTTTACAGCTCCTTCCAGGCATCAATTGGCATTTCTTTACCAAAAGGTTCCTCCTCCTCTTCCTCCTCCAGTTTTCTTTGAACTTGTCATCCTTTGTGTCTGGAAGCACCACTGCTTCTCCCTGTAGGTTTTGGTTTTGGCTCAATAAGGAGAGTGGAAGTGAACTTCACGTTCCCTGAAGCTACCATGGGGAGCATGGGAATTTGTGACATGCCGGTAGCAAGATGATCTTTGCAGTAGAGCTCTCGGGAAATGCAGCAGAGTGAGCCCTGAGATGCAATGTAACCATGGTAGATTCCCCATCCCCTTTTTTGTAAAGGACATTGTTCAGATGGCCTTGCTGCTGCTGCTGCTTTTAAGGTGGTGGTGGTGCCCTGGGAAATATAGCTTGCTTTCCCCCAGAATAGCTGGCTTGGTGAAACTCAGTGAAAACTCCCAGTGCTCTGTTCACCAGTAGAGTCCCTGTGCCTCCAGATTTTAAAACAAAGCAATGATATGTGCAGCATCTGATTGCAGAGCTTTGTGCTGCAACATACTTGTAATACAAGAAAAGTCATTATTGATTTGTAGTGCTGTTAGAGTTTCGTTGCCCTCCCACCACTCTGCTTCAGTGCTTCTGACAAACAATTGGCTCCCAGGTCCTGCAGTAGGAATGAACAAGACAAATCCAATACAAGATTTGAGCATCACTTTAAGGCTTGGGCAGAATTCAGGTTCCTATGTCTGAAATTGCAACTCTGAAAGCTCATCCCGCTACCCGCTTCTGGGGATACCTAAATGCTTTGGTTTAACAGCATGGCTCAAGTGTCTGGATAAAATGTGCCAGTACTTCTGGAAGCAGGGTCTAGGATCCAGGGCTTTTACCTTCCCAGAGGTAGTTACCAGCTTTCTTATTATCTCCACCACCCAGCAGCACGGTGTTGCTCTGCCTATCATTTAAAGACCAGGGTACTCCGCAGAGGTGGGTGATGAGGGCATCTGTGCCTCTGCATTACTGGTGGAATACTTCTGCGACAAAACTTCTGTGCAATAAAAAGGAAAGCTCCAGCACCATCTCCTACATTTTAAAAGCTAAAAGACTGATTGGAGCCCGTGTTTTGAAAGAAAGGCTGTGGATACATGTGTTCAGAGTGGGTCCTGGGGAGGACCTTCCCACAGAAATAAGCTGGGCTTAAGGCATTTGGTGAGTGAAGGTTAAGTCCCACGTCTGACCCACATCTCCTGATGGCTAGCTAGACAAGAGTGCTGGTTTCAGGTGTTCTGTGCTCCAAGCACGGAATGTTTCATATCCATTTGCAGGCACTGCGTAAGCATAGGAGATGTTGCACCAAAGTCCTTTACTAGACCTGCTCAGAAAATTAAAATCTCTCATTTTATCTGTCCAAGAAATTCTTCCTCATTTCATTCTTTCTAACTGTACTTTTAAAACATCTGAAATATATTAACTATCTCTTTATCAGCAGACAAATGCAAGTTGCAGCATCAGCTGTAATTATTTTCTTGTTTTGTTTGAAATACCATTTTTAGCCAGTTTTCCACATTTTACAAATGCCTTCCATGCCAAATCATCCATGGAACGTACAAATCATCTCAATTGTTAAATTCATTAACCTAACAAACTGTGGACTAAAAGCCACATTTAAAGCATGCATCCTAAATAGTATTCTCATTATGTGGAATCAGATTAGTCCCTAATCAAATTTGACTTGGAGCTTGGAGCAAAAGGTAATGTAGTATGACCCCTGATGTAAAACAAGGATAGGTGAAGTAAGAACCTAGCACCATGATACCTCCATTTTGTGCTGTGCCAACTAATTCCATCCTTTCTGGGCATTTTCATAATTTTGTAAACAGATTTGTACTTGTTTAGCTCCTTACCTCAGCTTCTCGCACACACATGACATCTGCTAAGATATTTACAGATATTCTTCCCAGCAGTTTGATGTTTTTGCACATTCATGTCACTGATGTAACTTTAATAGCATGGACCAATAATAATTATCAAGTCTATTATCATTGTGCCAACAGACTGAGTATTGATGGGACACCGTGGTTTCAGATATAGTACAGACAGAACGGGAGAAAACCTTTGCCTCAAAAAGTTTACTGTATAAATAGAAAAGGCAGGATGGGGTAGAACATGCAAAACAAAGTGGGGGGAGAAAAGCCTAAACTGAGGCAAATATTGCATTTCCATCCCAGAAAACTGCAGAGAGACCAGGAGAGATGCTCACAATAGAAAGGAGAGGAAGGACTGAGAAAGACGGACCATAGTCATATTATGCATTTGGATAGTGGATTTTCTTCACAGATTTCCAAGCGTGTCTTAAAGACGTTCCTTAAAGAAGATTTAGGAAAGTGTATTTGCCCCTTGAATAAGACTTCCCCAGCTTGAGCTAGCCGTTGTGAGCTCTTTTCCCCATTTGCTCAGCAACTGGGACTCCCATGTGGGCTGCTTGCTGCCAGCACCAGGCTGGTTTAAGGGAGCCCCACCACGGTAGGAGAGGTGTGTTTTTCCCCTGCACAGTAAGCTGGCTCTGGCACGCAGGGGGGCCACGCTTAGCTGCCCATTTTCCTTCCAGTCGACACAAGAGCATCCAAGAGGGCAGTGAACAGCATCCACCATGAAGTGGTGTGCACCAGACCCAGGAGGTGGGATGATGAAGTCTTAGGTCCCCTAGTTCATCTACTGGGACGTCCTATTTATTTCATGTAGGAATATTCAGTGTGTATTTAAAAAAAATCAGCATCTGTCCTATAGATATTGTAAAGCACCTATGTACAAAAGGCTGTTTTGTGTTGAGGTTTTCTACCATTTTTTAAATCCTTACTTTTTGAAAAAACTGTTTTTTCTTTTTCAAAGGATGCTTTCTTACAGCATTCTTTGAAACTGTCCCATTTCATGCACTGCTATAGGTAATTCTTTCATTTGCCAAGTACCTGTTGGCTAATTAAAGCTGTAGCTGTTCATGTGATAAATGAATACTGTATTCCAAAGTTGGTTTAGCTCTTTAGTTGTGTTTCAGTAGTAAAGAGGAGGAATGGATGGCATCTACAAAGAAAAAAACCAATATTTAATATTTTTTTAAAAAACACAACAACATCCTTCTGGTATTCAGAAGCCCCAGAAAAAGGACTGTCAGCTCTTTGGAAAGCAAGAGACAAATATATTTAATAGTGTGGTCAAGGACATGAGGTGAGGTTACCGCAAAGCAATTTAGCAGATAAGAGTGTGTGCAATGGTGTTGAGGTCATTGCAAGCCTACTCATGTGCTGTTACCAGACTGATTTGTGATAGAGTTTTAGATACCTAATATTTTTGCTGTCTGTTTGCAGCATTTAGTGCTTTATCAAGGCCCTATGCATATTGTCCCGCAGTCGGGTAATATACAGTTCTGCTTACTGCAATTGGCTTGACTGACAGTGTAAATGTCTGTTTGTGGATTCACAAGCACTCATTCCTTTTATCTTTTGGTTTAGGTTTTTGTTATTTCATAGAACGTTGATGACTTCAGTATATGAACAAATGCTTCCAAAACCTCAAAACAAAATCTTTGTTCTGGAGGCAAGTTGCATTATTTAAAGAGATCTGCAGTTGCAGTATAAGGTAATAGATGTGTCATGGGGTTCTAAAAAATCTCAGTGTGATGACATCTCAGTGTGATGTTTGGTGGGTTTGGGTGTGCCGCAGCCATCGCAAAGCCATCACTAGTAATCTGGTGCAATCAATGGTCTTTGCTAATGAAAGGGTAAGGACTGAGTTAATGCAAATTACAATGATTTTTCATAACTTGCACTTGTAAGATTACTTTTTCTTTCTTCCCTGCAGAATTAAACAAAGTCATCCATTTGCTTTTCCTTTTTGTGGGTCACTTCTTCTCTTTAATCTCAAAAAAAATTGGAGGTTAAAAAAAGCTACTCAGACCAGACTCTTCAGACAAATCCCGCAAATGAATGGAGTAGCTGACTCTCTTATGATTCTTTTTAAGCTAAAAAAGTTTTAGATTTTTAACTTTTTGGCTCTCTTAAGTAAATGGGAGTTTTGATTTCAACTTCAATAAGGTCTGTCTGTCTTTCTCCTTCTGGGAGAAAATGTGGTTATATAATTTGAACGCTATGAAAACCTTTCTGCTTGCTAAAATAAAAGAATTGGTTTCTGCCACTTTAGCAATTACCTACAAGTAGTCTTTGTGGTGACTTCTGGAGTGCTATTTGGTTTCAGCATCTGGGCAAGAATTCGGCTCCAGTGTACCACTTCAAATTGAAAACCAGAATACAACATGAGTATGGAAAAACGGTAGTGATAGAGAATACTGAAAAACCTGAGTGAGCAAGAGCATTCCTTGATAGCTGCTCCACAGTTCATATTCAGCTCCTGAGCAAAATCCAGATTGCACCTGGAATAGCTCGTTCAGTTACCATATCTGCTCGGAGAAAACTCAGTGGCTGTCATACCCCAAACCCCTGCATCATTGGTCATAGGAATACGGTTGTTCCCACCGAAGCCCTAACCCAGTGCGCAGCTTGCCGTTTAAATGGACAGTAATTAATGGGAATTTTTTGCGTGCATTGCAAAGGCGGACGCAGAGCTCCAAATCCCAGTGTCAGGGCTTGGAGGATGGCAGAGCAGGAGCACTAATGTGATTTCATAACAAATAGTTGGGCTTCAGCATATGCACAAGGCATAAAAACTGTCCCTGCAGGCAGACACAGGGTAAGGAGTATGTCATGAAATAAGAGAAGCTGCATTTTGAGGACAGTTTGTCTATTCTGAGGGCCCTTTCTCAGGAAATCTTCTGAGAAATAGAAGCAGGGTAAGGAAAGGCTTCTCTTTCTTTTGCTCTCCCTTTCTTGGATGTTATGAGGGGTTTTTTCTGCTTTCTTTACCTAACTGAACTGATGCTACCTTTGGATCTTGGGCGCTACTTTACTGGACAACTAATAAATTAGTTGAAAAATAGGAGCTAGCTGGGGAGAAAAGAATTTGGGTCAAATCTTATAAATAGCTCCTAATGAAAAATATAGGAACAAGAGAGAATTCAAAACCATTTCATGGGAAATGCCAATATGTTTCATTTCAGCACTTTAATGATCCAACTTCTTAGCTTTTTGCTTTTTTGCTTTAAATCAGCATTTTTTAGTTTAAAAAAAAATATGCTCTACATACTAAAAAAGGAAACAATCCTTTGTTCAGGAGTTAAATAAACCAAAAACATAATACTTTTTTTTTTTTTTTTTTTTTACGTTAAATGAAGCATTTCAAATTGTGCCTATGCTAAATGCAGAGGTTTTGTTGTTGTTGAAAAAGCAGAGATATATTTTGACCTAAACCAATTTCCTTCTCTATCTTGGAATTGGCTGGGAAGATGAAGAAGCTATTTTTTTTCTCTCTCCATCTCCCTGTTCCAGCATTCCTGAGGCATTGTATTTCCTTAGCAGAATTGTTGAGAGTGGATGGGCTTTCCTTGGAAGCAAATCTATCTGTGTGTGACTAGCAAGAGAATTTCTTCTCCTGGGATATTTTGATGTGTATTCCTTCTGAGATATTTGCTGCAAAATACTTTCCAGAGCACTTTCCTTGAACATGTACTCAATGAACAATTATTCCACGTGTATTTTCACTAGAGCTTTCATTATTATGGTACATGTAGGATTTAAATTCCTCTAATATTCTGAGAGGAGAGGAAACATATTCATTGTCTTTGGACTGCAGGCTGAGTCATCAAATGATGTGCATTTGCTAACTAGCAAAGCTCACAGGTTAGCACTGGTTAATCAGGAATACTGCAGAACCCCTGCAATCACATCCATTCCTTTTCCAGCTAAGTTGGCTCCTGGCTGGAAAATACAGCTCTAAAAGCTGCACTGACACTTTCAAAGATGTCCAAATGCTATAAAAGTTTAGTGCCACACCATGGTATCCTTATCTCTCACTCTGGTATCCTTATCTCTTTCAATAATGTTGAAAAATACTTCAGGACTGTGAAGAGCAAGGAGTTGCACAGGGAGAGAAGGCAAAAATGGAATGTTTTCGCTCGGGACGCAGCTGTTCAAGTGGGTGTCACATCTATTGCTTTGTCTGCAACAAAGTGAGAAACCAAGCAGCGCCTGTCCTCTGTTCTGCTCTATGTAACTTGCATGCTGTGCAAATGGAGAAAAAACAGTGCACATCTAGGACCCCTCTTAAGGTCCTCTTATGGCTGAGAGCAAGAGGGGGTAGCACAGTGGTGGAAAGGAAGGCTGGATAACCAAAAGGAGGGCAGCTGCTGTCCTAGTTACTCACAGTATTTGCCTTTTAAATTTCTGTACAGCCTGGGACTGAGTGTACTGGGGGATGTGGTGCAGGGAAGCTGAAGTCACTGGGGGTCCAGCATCGAGCTCGTAGCCAGCCCCACCAGGCTCAGGCTCGCACCCAGAGGGTCTGGCATAAAAATGACTTAGCCCCAAAACTCTGAAGTGATGTCAATGATGCTCTGTTGCTCTTCTCTGGCATAGCTGAACTCAATTGTTCATATGAACACATACAGACAAGTATAGTGGCTCTTTGGTGAGTTTACCTGTGCTTTCACAGGTCTTCACAGCACAGGATTCCTTTTAATTCAGTCTTTGCACCATCTTGCCATTCTTCTGTTTGGGAAGAGACAGCTCCATAGCTGAAATCAAATTTCTGCCTGCTCTTTGCTGCTTCGCTGTGATTATGTGTATAGAGAGGAAAAGGGAGGGGAGAAAATCTAACTCTTGTGATGTTATGGGGGAAGGAAATAGAGAAAAAAATTGTGCAGATTTACTGTAAGTTAGAGTAAAACATTTCCTAGATGTATGAATGTTATTATCTAGATCAAGAGTATTATACGGAAATATCATTTAAGTTTCATGCCCAAGTCCCAGTTTAACTTCCACTAAGTCAATAGAAAAGATTGCAATGTGTGGAATGGAAGCGAGATGTAGGTCTATAAAAGAGGTTTTCTTTTCACAGGGGACATTGCTTCGCTATTTGTACTCTTTGTTTCTTAGGAACGTATCTCAGAGGTACTCCCTCTTTCATTTCTCTCGTCACAAACATGTGATTAATGATCTCTTTTTAAGCTTTTTTATTCAATTCAGCTCGCTAATCCAGTACACATGTGCATAGTTCTGAAAACCTGAATTGTCACCACATTCATCCAGGCTGGTATACGTAGACTTGCAACTATCCTGGAATCTGACAAATCAAATCATTTTAACGAACCACAGCAAACAGTTCATGTTGAAACAGCTGTAAGCACAATATGCAAATCATGTTTACTGGTAGCTTATGCTCCAGAGAAATAATCTTTATATGACTGCTTTATTATTTACAGTAGTTCCAAAATTTAATTTTAGTCAACATTGACAGATGCCATCCATGTTAATACTTGGACTGCTATATATGGAAAATGCTAAACATATGCAGAGATCTCATGTTTGTGAGTTGATAAAGTGATTGACAAATGGGTTTAACAATACGCACTCATTTCTGAGCAGTCGGCTAAAATTCACCTGAGGTCTGTGGTAACAGAGTGAAGAGGAAGGTCAGAGGAATATGAATGAAGAAGAAATAAAGGAATGACTCCAGAGAGCAGTGGGTATAATAAAAGCATGACAGAGGATGATTAATTATATTTTAGAGTCAGATAATTCCCAGAGAATATGTGTGCAGGATAAAAATTTCTAACCTTTTGAGTTGTAATTAAATGAGAGGTACACTAATCTGACCAAGTAGAGACTATTCTGTTCCTAAACCAGCTCTAATGTATATATTTAAAATGTGTTCTTTTAAATAAGCAGTCCTACCTGGCATTAATAAAGTCAGAGGCATTAAATGCAAAAAGACAGAACTGAGACTGAAAGAGCTAAATTAAAAGAAAAATAAAGGAGATTTTGAGATGTGAATTACAATGTGTAAGATGCAAGAACCGGGAGGAAAGCTGTTACTGGGAAATAGGGGTAAAAGCATCCAAAATTCTCGTTTACTGTTAATCCCATGTTGTTTTGAAGATGCCCATTTAAGTCTTTGCATACTTGCTGTCAGTGAGGTCGGTGGCTCTATCAGAAGTAACTTCGGTTTCTGTTCAAGACATGAGTGGTTGGCAGGTTGATTTAGACAAAACCCCTGAAAATGCAGGAGAGCATCAATTACTTCATATGTATTCAGCAGAAGTAAGCGTGGATCATAAAGACCATGTTTTCTCCTCTTTTGTTGGTTAGTGCAGTTTCAAAAGTATTTCTGGATCTTGACTTTAGCAGAGTTGGTCCTTTATATGAAATCTTTGAGCAGGTATGTAGAAGCTGTTCTGGATTGCATGGGGACAGACCATCAGCCTGCAATTATTTTCCATTTAGCTTTATTCCTTAATATTAATTACTGAAGTGCTGGAATCTCAAGTACAAAACCACAGCACTTTAATTCTTAATTAACCTGAAAAGAAGAGCTTAGGGACAATGAGCCGTGTCCCCCTGTTTAGTGAACTTCACTTTGGTAGGAGTCAATATGTTCATTTATATTTAATGCTACAAGAGATATTACAACCTTCATTATCCCATCTTGCTTTTACGTGCACACTCCTGAGTGCCATCACGTGGCACGTGCAGGACAGCTGGTGGATCAGACCCAGCCAGCATGGGGTTATGAAAGGCAGGTTCTGCTGGACTAATGTGATCTTCTATGAGAAGGTGACCCAGTTAGTGGATGAGGGAAAGGCTGTGGATGTTGTCTACCCAGATGATAGTAAAGCCTTTGACACCATTCGCCACAGTGTTCTCCTGGGGAAACTGGCTACGCATGGCTTGGATGTGTATATTGTTCACTGGGAAAAAAAACTGGCTGGGTGGCTGGGCCCAACGAGTGGTTGTGAATGGAGTCACATCCTGCTGGTGGCCAGTTGCGAGTGGTGTCCCCAGGGCTCAGTGTTGGGGCCAGCCCTGTTTTATGTCTTCACTAATGTTCGGAACCAGGGGATCATGTTCCTCCTCAGTAAGTTTGCAGATGACGCCAGGCTGGGCAGGGGTGCTGACCTGCCTGAGGGCAGGAGGCTGCGGAGGGGTCTGGGCAGGCCGGGCTGATGGGCCGAGGCCAAGTGTATGAGGCTCCTCAAGGAGCCATATGGGTCCTGCACGGGGTCACAGCAACCCCAGGCAGCGCTGCAGGTGGGGAGGAGCGGCTGGGAAGGTGCCCGGAGGAAAAGGGCCTGGGGGAGCTGGTGGGCGGCCGGCTGACCGTGAGCCGGCAGTGTGCCCGGGTGGCCAAGGCGGCCAGCGGCACCTGGCTGGTGTCCGAAGCAGCGTGGCCAGCAGGAGAGGGCAGCGCCCGTCCCCCTGCGCTGGGCGCTGGTGCGGCCGCCCCTCGGAGCCGGGGCTCAGGTTTGGGCCCCTCAGCCCCAGCCAGACCCTGAGGGGCTGGAGCGTGTCCAGAGCCGGGCAGGGGCTGGGGCACAAGGCTGAGGGGGGGCGGGGGGAGCTGGGGGGGTTCAGCCTGGAGAGGAGGGGCTGGGGGGGCTGATCGCTCTCTGCAGGTGCCTGACGGGGCGGTGGGGGGGTATCGGTCTCTTCTCCCAGGTGACAAGCGACAGGACAGGAAGGAATGGCCTCAAGTGGTGCCAGGGGAGGTTCAGGTTGGGGATTAAGAAAAATTTCCTCACGGAAAGGGTGGCCAAGGCCTGGCACAAACTGCCTGGTGGGGTGGTGGGGTCACCGTCCCTGGGGGTGTTTAAAACACACATAGATGTGGTCCATAGTGGTGGACGTGGCACCCCTGGGTTAATGGTTAGACTCAATGATCTTAAAGTTCTTTTCCAGCCTAAACAATTCTGTGATTCTGTAGTACAGGGGCTTTGTAAAGCACAATTGCAGTGGGCTGGGCTGGTCATTAACCAGGTCTGGCTTCTGAAAGAGTCAGCCTGTTCCTGAGGGACAGCTGGTTTTAACTCTCATGCTCTCTCCTGCACTTCATGCTGATTTTTGAAGGGGAAGACTATGAAATTGGGGTCATGTTATTTCAAGATGGATGTGCTGGTGATAGTCTTGTCTTGGTCTGCCTTCACAAGAAAGTGTTTATTGCCTTTCTCTCTCTCTTGGCTGAAAATATGCAGGGAAAAGTGGCCACAGCAACTGAGACTGGAATTCCTGTTATTGCTTCGTTCTCATTTGTTAGGAGTACTTGAGAGAGCAGCACCCAAAGGAGCACAGTAATCCCACTCTTTTCCTCCAGCTCATCTTGGAGCCATCCCCTTTCCAGGCTGTGGTTTCCTCTCTGCCTCCTCACTCTTCCCCTGTACATCTTGCTGCACAAGACACCAGCTGGGGACAACACTGCTCTTTATCTTTTTCTTAAGTTGTCTTGCTCATCTTCTGTGCAAAGTCTCCTGGCAGCTGGGGGTAGTTCCATGCCTGCTTTGTGGTTACGGCTGCAGGTTAGATAAAGCAGAAATGCTCCTAAACCATCTGCAAGAAGTGCAGAATGTTATCTTGAGCTTTTCTTTTTATCAAATGCTTGGACCACTTCATTAGGAAATCAGGGTGATTTCTGGTAGTAAATATGCGTAGTTATTTAGGGACTCATACCAAAAAAAGTAGTGGAAGAATCATATTGAGTCTTCCATTTCTACTTGAAATTAATATTAAAATACTAATTTGCTAGTGCCTCTCTTCTAAGTGCATTAAAATAGGAAGCATTTTATTGAAGTGATAGGTCACACCATTAAAAAATAAAAACAGCAACAAGGCCAAAACCCCCAAACCTGAACAGTTGGATTTGAGCAGGAAGATTTCCTTTTTAATAGATCTGGATGTATCACAGAAGCACTAGCATACAGCAAGCCTTTATATTCATGGTCTGCTTCACAGAAAGCCTATCATTTGGCATTAAAATCTGAATCTGTGAAATGGTTAAGCACATGTTTAATCATAACGGATTGTGGACCCACTCATGTATCATTCTAACATATTTTTTTTCAGTTTTCTGAAGCACATTTTTCCTTAAGTTTTAAAATAATAATGCAGTGAATTATTCTGATTTCACCCTGATCTCACGTTTTTAATGTTGCAGGCTTGATCAGCAAATTTTAAATCAAAGCATTTCCTGTGGCTTCTTAGATTAAAGTAAAAAAAAAAAAAAAAAATGCAGCTCAGCTGTTTATATACAAACATGCAGCAGTTATAATGAAAGAATTACCCGCAATGCCAGTGTAACTATAGTAACCTGCATTCATAAAGATCTACATTTAATGATGGTTAAAGCCAAATACATATTTGTTTCACATAGACAATATCATTCTTTGAACAGAAAACAACAGCAAAAAAGGGCCTATGGATGCAAACATTGGTTAGGTGTGGATTTTCCTAGAAAATAAACTCTGCCTTTGCCTTTGCTAACAGTAAGCAGACTCTCAGGCTGCTCCAAGCTTGTCAGAAGACAGAGGCATTTAACGTGTTATTTCAGCACAAAGTCAGCTGAAAACCCACTTCTCTAAACCCTCATCCACAGCAGTACCCACCAGCAGAGGTCCTGTCCTGGACAGGGTACCACTGACTGCAGCAGGATGGTGCAGGACTGATGCGCTCAAACCTGCTGCGACTCCTGCATCTTCAGACTGCTATAAATATAAAAAATCAGGTGTCTGACTGTGGCAGAGCTGATACTGATTATAAGTGATGGAAAAAGAAAATAGTAAAACACAAACAGAAGGCAGATAGAGGAAATAAAATAACCAGTGGATGTACACAGTAATCAAAAAGTCCTCTCTAGTTTTGATACACTTTATGATGATGCTCTGCTAAAAAGAGATGGGTGGTTTTTTTTCAAATCTGTGGGAGATTGCAAGCAAAAATAACTACTGATCAATAGAAACCTCCACTGGGAATGGAACATTGCCTGGAAATGATCTTAGTAAAACTATCTGGCTTATTGCCTTGCAAGTTTATGCAACTACTTCATAGTTGTTTCCATTTTCTTGTATATAGAGAAGTCATCACTATTGGTCTATATCCACTTTGTAGCTTGGTAGTTTCAGGGAATTTAAGGGTACGAAAGATGACTGTTCCCTCTACTTTGACTGCTTTTAAATGCTGTGCTTTTAGTTTTGTCTGAATATCCTGCAGTGAGACCGCAAAGCACTCAGGACACTAACAGCGTGTGGTGGGCAGAGGACAGGAGGGGTGGGTGGGAGTCCAGGCACCTTCTGAAGTGGGAGGTACCTGGATGATTCCAGCAGGAAAGCCTCACCTCTCCTAAAGAGAAAGGCACAACCATCCTGCAAGCCCTGCAGATCTGACACAGGGGGAGGGAGGGAAGAAAAAAAAAAAAAGAAAAGAAAAAAAAAATAATTCCCAGCCCCAAACCTGGTGAGGAAAGCACAACAGGCAGAGCCTGTAAATGCGTGTTCTCTGTGCCACCTCCTTCATTAGTCCACAGCAACCCCTCTTCAGCAGCTGTGGCCCTCCACGGTTTCTTCAGAGCAAGATAGAAGTAAACCCCCCAGATTTTATCTAGACAATTGCTTGCTTTATAGAAAGAAAGCAAAATAAATATGACCAGGTTTATCTGAGATGAGTGATTTCAAGCCTGAAAATACCAATACAATACTGACCAAGGATTCTCACGCTTCAGAGTATTTCTGAACCAGTGTGTGTTCCAGTCAAACTTAAAGCACGCTGTGTTTTTCGCAAGACCCAGTTGTTACATCGTTAATGACTGCTGTCAGATTCTTGTGTGCATATCCCATTGTCCCCAAAGGCTGAGTTCCTATTCCCAAGTATGTGGAGGAAATGTTAGGGTATATAATGAGTATGTGAAAAGCTAAAATCAAGCACCTGTACTGTGGGTTAATGTGGATATTTAGCAGATTTTGGTGTGTCAGCCTGTATGATTAAAACAGTTTCTATAGTGGGCTAGCATGTAAGATTGTGGTAGCTGGTACCTTACCCATCTGCCTGGTCTGGCTAACGTGGTACCCATTTAATGCTGCCTTGGCTGCTAACATCCCCTGATGCAAGGAGGCATCATCTGCACCAAGAAGCTGTATCGGTATTGTCTCTGTGACTTTGAAATAAAAAGCTCTATAAAGCAGCTTGAAATTAGCTGCATTTTGTTATAGCTGAAAACAAGAACATAATTTCAAATGAACAGCACAGAGCTGTCAGTTGCTATGTTCTTTACACCTAAAAGTTTAATGCAATTCATTGTACATAGATGAAGAAAAAGGAGAAAAAGAAAGTATGGGTACGTGGAGGGAAAGCTAAAGGCTGACAGGTGGAAGGGCCCAGGTCATTAGTACATTTCCATCACATCTGAAGTAAAACTGAGACAATGAGTCAAAATGTAAATGACATATAAATAGAAAGAGAATTGAAAATAGAAAAGTAGGCAATAGTACAGCCAGGATATAATATTTGTAATGACACGTTCACAACATAGGACAAAAGTTTAAAATCTTGTTCCTAAATCAATAAAGAATAAAAAATGGCATACTTTACTCCAGTCAAATAGCTCTTTGAATTTCAATTTCAAATAAAGTGAAAGCAGGTTGCCATGACTACTGAGTGTTATTGAATGTCTTCATATCTGTATAATTGCTGAGTATTTGTAGACAAACAGTTGAAATGCATCTTTCACTTTCACTTGAAAATTTGGGAGCTAACTTGTTAATGTGAGTCCCCTGGTGTCTTTGTGAATAATTGACTCCACATTAAACCACAATTATCTCTATCTAGACAAAAAGACAGCTATTCAAACAGCCACCATACCAGACTCGAACGTCGTGATGTGTTAACACACAGAATATCCTCATTTTATAGAGCTTTCCCCATTCAGATAAATCAAGGACTGCTAATATTGTCGACATGATTTTACAAAGCTTGTCTTTGGACTGTTTGATCTTTGCTCCCAAAACTTGATAGCTCTTCAGAGAGAAGTGGCTCTCTTCAACACAGCTGTGGAGGTCCGGTGCATGGAGAGTTGATGGCTTGCTTAGGCTTGTCAAGGACCTGTCATGGGGATATTTTATACAGTGTTTGCCACAGTGTCTCCATTTGTCTGGTTAGGTGGGAGATCAGATCTAGTAAGCATTGCTCGTGGTTTGTTTGTGGGTTTTTTTAACATTTGTGCTGAAGATTGCAGTTGAACTGTTCACATGCAAAATGAAATGTGGAATTTCCACTGCCTTCATATATTATGCATGTATACTCCACTCCATTTGCCTGCTAAATGCAGCACTTCCCACTGTCACAGAACTAAACAACGTTTAATCCTGCATAAGCAAGAATTGCCCCCAGTGAGGTTAATTCAGAGTACCCATAACTTTCAACAAGATTACAAAATTCAAATTTTAATTAACTTGTAGTCATATGTAAGTTACCTGCACAGTTTGTACTTAGGCAAACCATTCAACCTTTTTTTTTTTTACCTTTTTTTTGTTTATTTTTTCCTTCGCCTGTGGCATGCCTTTGAGAAGATCTGGTCCTAAAATGGGAAAGAAAATATTTAGATAGAAAATAAAATCCTTAATTATTTCTCTGATTTTCATCCAATATAGATAAATATTAGGAAAAGCAAAAGCACTGTTACTCCTGTTTCCTTTTTCTTTTAACAGCATCCACAGTAGCACATACATGGGAGTAAGTAGGAGTAAGTGGCCCTGAAAAACAGACTTTGTGTCGTATTGAAAAGTTGCCTCTGTCATACAGCACCTGCAAAAGAATTAAGAAAACTCAGGATAATAGGGCACAGTTCTCTAAGGTACCAAGAGCTTTAAGTTCAAAGTTGTGCAAGTAAATCCCTGAGTAATAAATGTATATGGAAAGCAAACTCAGAAGGACTATGGAAAATGCTGAAATATTCTGGGGTGTTATTTCCCCTACAGTCCACCAGAACAGAACCTTGTCCTCTTCTAGAAACTATGTTATTCCTCATACAAAAATTTTGAAACCTGTACATATGTGTTGCTCACCAGCAGTGAAAGCAGTGTAGTTCTTGCTAATTAGCTGTTAGGAAAATGGCAGAATTCCAAATCAGAGATCTCCTAAAACTCCTGGCAGCAACTAATCGTAGAGATCTGGATCAAATTTTGCAGTATTCCCTTGATACACAACTAATTACCCAAAATCCAACTTAGACCTAGTTCTGGAAAATAATTTAACCGTATAATGAAACCTAGTAATAGTGGCATTGTTACCTGCAGCTTCCTTTCTGTTAAAAAAACCAAAATACAAAACAAACAAACCAAAAAAATTTGCTAACCTTGAACTCAGAAAGCCTATTTTTTTTCCCACTAGCTGTATTAGGATTTGTTCAGGTCTTGAGGTCTAATATGTGAATCAAGTTTACATTTTACTCTATTTGCATAGTTCCAATCAACCAGTAGCAGAGAAGAAGTGCTGCATGAAAGTCTTTGGCCATCTGACCAATGATCATTATACCTCTAAAGAGCATTTGGTTAGCCCTCTTAATCACTTAGACGTCTTCTGTCAAGCTGTATTTGTCTCTGCTCAGGTTCCACTCTTTCCTCGAGTTTGCTTAATTGTATGAGTGGAATTCTGTTCCCCTTGCACAGCCTTTGGAGAAAGCTCCACAGCTTCATCCTCAGTATAAAATAGCCCAGTCACCCCCAGGTGATACATATTTTATCCCTTCTTTGACTTTAATTCTCTGCTCTTTCTATTTGCTACCTTTTCCCTTTCATCATCCAGCCCACCCATACCTCTGGTGTGAGGCAAATGATTCTTTTGAAGAAGAATAACTTATACAAATAGCATTCTTGTTCATTTTTCTGTAGTTTCTTCATAGTCGTGGATTTTTCCCTTGTGACCCTGTAGAAAGCAGCTTGGGTAGCTCCATGCACAGTGTGCCTTCCACCTCATCCCCTTGTAGATCGGAAGGCCACTGGAGTATTTCTGTTGGCTACTGTTTTAGACCAAGAGAAGCTCAGTCTGCTGTACTTGGAGCAAAGCTGTGAAACTGTCTCCCCTTGGCACCAGTACGTACCAACTCCATTTCATGCATGTTACTCAGGAGTGACTATGTAAAAGAAGTTTTTTTTCCCAATTACTGCCAAAAAATTCATACACCTTTCCCTTTTTCATAATAAATGGCCTCTGTTTTATGATTTTAATGAGCACAATTTATGATATTTTGAAGTTTTTCCTTGTGTTATATATTGGCCCAGTGAATTAGGTGGAGATGTAATTACATCACATTCTAGACTTTATCTTTTATGTATATGAATGTCTTTAACATCTGAATAATGGAAAAAAGGAAATAAGCTAAAAAAGGGAATACATGTAATTAATCCTTTCAAGGTTCACAGACTCAGCATTTCAAAGATGTTTGGATCGCCCTTTTTTTTCTTTTTTACAGTTATTCTATTGACCTAAAGATTTTTAGGTCAGAAAGTGTCACTAGAATTATGTATTCCATTCGCTTGTGTAAAATAGGTCACAGGATTTTATCCAGCTGTTTCAGTACTGAACCTCATAAACTCTGTTGAATAAGCATATTTACTGAGACAGAAGTCAATGAACTTGAGAAATGAACTGAGTTCTCCCCTCTCACCTGGAAAATCCCTCTGTCCTATTCAATTTTTACTCAAGATGCCAATATTTTCATAAAAAAACCCACATTTATATACATAGAGATTATGCAGTTTCTTTACAGCTAGCACTTAGTGTGTTCTTTATCATGAAGGAAGTACATGTGACGTGCACACACACTAATCTCTTGTTACTTTCTCTACTTGGTATAGTGTCCCTGAGAATAAATTGTATTAGTTCTGCAAACTTTCGTAATCCCTCTGTCATGATCATCTCTACATCTGTAGTCCATTTGTTTTAGACGATGACAACTTCAGAAACTTCATAAAAGCTTTATAGATCATATTTACAAGGTGGAGAAAATTCTAACTTACAGAAGTAACACTGCTGGAACAAAAGAAAACTGGATGTGGTCTGTGCTTATTTGTATAATTTTCTGGGAACAACCCTTTGGTAAACTGTTTAGACATCTGCAGCTCATCTGCCCACTAGCCTGAGACATTGCAGTAAAATGGAAAGACAAAGATTTTTCTCTAATTATGTTGAGCGTCCAACATGGTAGGGGATAAAAAAGTGTCCCTTATCAAAGGTGCTCTGCTTATTGCTAATCCTGTGACCAGAGAGCTGCTAAACACTTCTGAAAGCCTCATCATGGTTCCCCGGATGCCAGGGATGGACACATCCCCTGCGTGCCTGCTGGCTCCGAGAGCTGCCAAGGGTGCCAGTGGCCAACCTGATGCTTTCCAAGAGGGTGAGAAGACCTTTGGACCCCCAGGTGAGGTCCTTCCCAGCCCAGCTAGGGAGGTGTTTGTGATTTGTTAGGTGTCAGGCTGGAGGTTGCATGGTGCTAGGTGAGGAGCTTTTTCTGTAACTAAGCGGAGCAGAGACTCAAATGTGACTGTCCTGTGGCCGGTCCCGTGCACGAGTGCTGCTGCAGAGAAGCGCACAAAGGAGCTTTATTCAGTTCTGATGCAGAAGGTATGATAGATGACTTGAAAAACCACAGTGTATCAGCTACACCGTGCCGTACCCCAAAGGTTGTAACTGCCACCCTGCTATGCGCCTGCTGCAGCGGCTCATCCTGGGAAGGGGGATGGCTGCCACACCAAGCAAGTATGGTGTCAGCTTCAAGGAGCAATATTTGTGCTGATGAACTGAAGCTACATGACAAAGGCTGGCAGCATGCTGTGAATAGCGATCCAGCGCAGGCAAAAGCAGGTCTCCCCAATGGCTTTCCAACATAATGGTGCAGTTCTGTATTGAACTGGCTGCAGTGGGCGAGGGCGACACCAGATCAGCCCTTGAATGCATGGGCTGAAGTTTAGCTCGTGCTGGAAAAGCTGACGTCAAGGCTTTAAAAAAATTTCTTTAAAACTCTTTAAAAAAAATTTCTTCTCTTGTGTTAAGCATAAAATCTTGTTGAAAATAAGATTTTCCATGTCTTAATTGTAATACAGAAAGTGTCTTTTATTCTTCCTATGCTTGAGATAGCAAGGTAATTTCAGTACTGAAACTGATTGTCTCAGACATTCACGACTCAAATATTTAATCTAAAGGGTAAAATTCCCAGAGTACTTCTCTCATCATTCCTTAGTTCTATAGAGAATAAAAGCTTCAGCTTTATATGATCTGATACTATTTCCATTATTGGTATTATGCTGGAGGCAAATATCCTTCAAAAAGCAAAATCCACTTCCCCAGTGCTCAGTAAGTTGTGCACCACAAAGGCCCAGTCTCTCCTTTGCACTGTGTTCTGGAGATGCCTTGTAGTCTGCTGAGAATTTAATAACAATTATTTTACTTCTTGTAGAGAAGAGTCTTTAAGATGTAATATAAAATATTAATCTGGAACCTGATGTATCCAAATTTCAGGGGTGATTTAGGACTGAAGGATAAATTTTCCAGCCAACTGGAGAGTTTAAGTAGTAGTATGTCTCTATGTATATGCATCTGTGTGCCCCTCCACGTGGCTGTACAACGATTTTCTTTGGCACCACTCTGATTTTACTGTCCTGATATATGCAAACACTGTGATAAGTAATAGCTTACTCCTAAGTAGTTCATACATTTTTGGAGCTCTGCCTCTGGAAACAGGAATAAAAGTATTTGCCTGTGTGGCAAGCAAAGACATCAAATTCATTTTTTCCAATAACCCCTCAAATTCTTTATCTCCCTAATAACACCTCAAAGATTTTCCCATGATCTGCATCCAAGTGCTTCTATCTACAAGTGGTAAGAGCTACTAAATGAGAACTTCTAAACAGCATGCAGTGTAATATGACAGACTGTAAAATATTCTGCAGTTGAAAACAGTGGGTAATATAATGCACCTTACTTATAATACAGAGAGGACCTCTTAATGATATCAGACAAATTCCTGATGTCTTTTTTTCAGTTCCTACTGAGTAGAAATCCCATTGACTTTATCACCTTAGCGGGGCTGCAAAATTTCATCCATCCTGCCCGATAACATAACAACATGAATATGGATTGCTGTCTATATTTATTGTAATACAAGGGCATATGCTTTGTAATTACATGTGATGAGGTCTGTAAGGCTGTGAGGTGTGTGTGTGGCATTAGCCACAGACATGCAGGCAGGAGATGGATGCAATTTCTCTACTAGCGATCATTTCTAAGCATAGAATGAGACAGTAGGGAAGATTGCTTACTGCAGTTCCACAAAGCACTTACTGCATCTACAGAAGGAACTTGTGCAAATAATTGTTTGCATGAGTGAAAGAGAGAGAACTAGAATAAATACATAAGAATTCGGGGACACATGGCTGATAATTGTATAATGGTGTATACATGGAGCAACAAGATCAAAGATTAGACTGAAACATTGAAGTAGGCAGTCTGCATCGCTTCAACTTGTTGCTTTCTGTATCCAAAATATCTTTGAAAAACGTTATTTGCTGCATATAATTGTCACAACTAATTTGTAGATGACACAGTTGGGTTTTGATCAAACAAAGAAACAAGGGAACTGAACACCAAGAATAAGCAATCATGACTCAGGACTGTGCAACAGACTGAGAAAAGAGAAATCACAAACTGTGCCAAAGAATAAGAGCATTAATGTGTGCTTAGTTTGAATTTTCCAGGGCAATCAAAACCAGGAAAATGAGAAGAATTCAGGCTAGATACTAAAAAGTTGCACAAAAAAAGATATGGTCCCTTCTCTGTTGTGACCCAGAAAAGAGGGATGCATTTCATGGTGGTTTGGATGGATATAATACAAATGTTTATACCTGAACTCAAAGATCTCCTTGCAGTCAAAAGCTTTGCATGATCTAATGAGCAGAATGCTACTGCCAGGCACCGGATGCTTGACAATGTCAATAATGTCATGTAGATAACACATGACAACCAAATAAGCTGTGTAAGTTTTATATACATTGTTATGCTACATCAGAGCCCTAAAAGACACTAATCAAGAAGAGAAACACCAAATTGTGTTAGAAAATGGAATAATTGTGCAGGAGGTGCTGCATTTAGTTTATGGCAATGTTAGCTTCATGGACCAGATTTTAAATCACAGAAGCTATATATCAAGTAGACATATCAAATGGTAATATCTGTGGCGATCCATTTCAGTTATGGATCCATTTCAGGATTCTGATTTTGGTATTTTCAAACAGTAGGGAAAAATAATCCCATGAGTTATTAACTCTAATAAAGTTAATTAACATAATAGATCATAACTTCTACTATCTGGATGTGTGTGAAATTAGTATTTGTTGGGTGAACCAGGATTATCACCAAAATGTGGTATTTCATTGTAGAAAGTGATCTATATATTCAATTTTTTACCTAACTTGAAATATCTAGTAAATGTCAGAATATGCCAGATGACATTAAGAAAGTTATTCAAGCAAAGATGGTTTAAAACACTTACTAGAGCCTGTAATGTTTTTAGATGGAGAGTAGAAGACATCGCTCAGTTTCCTCTTGTTTTCTGATAATAACAGCAGGTAAAGGCAGAGCACTTGTTGAAATGTACCTCGAGCTCTGTGCTAACTGCACATATCTTTCAAGATAGTCAAGGACTCCTGAGGAAAGTAAAATTGAATTTTAAATTCTAAGGTAGCCGAACCTTCATGCATATGTATGTTTAAAAATGAGTATGTATTTATACACATGTACACAAATTCTAGAGATACTCACTCTGAATATGTGCAAATACATCCTTAAATGGCATTATAATCTCACTTAAGTACAGCATATACCCTGCTTCAAAGTCAATACATAACATTTCTCTCATTTATTTGCTTTTTTCAAAGAGGATTGTAGGAGTGGAGTTACACTCAACCTCTGATCTTATAGGTGAAAACAGATAATATCATTTAGCATTAATTGATGACCCTTTTATTATCTTCTATTGCTTGGTCTTTTGAACAAACATAATGCAGCCTACTGTTGCATGAACGTCATAATAATAATTGCTGTTTGGTGACTTGAAATGCATTTCCTCAGCTTTGGCAGAGCTGGTATTTCTGAAATGGTTATGTAGTTAAGTATTTTATTTTGCATTTATAGCAGCTACTTGCTGCATTGTCTGGCTTTTCAAGGGACAAAGACTCTAGAAGACATCAGTATTCAGGAACAATTGTAGGATAGTGCAAAGATTAAAAAAGAATTAGAGGAACAGCAAGAAGGCAGCAGATAAATAGTAAGAGGCCTACTCACTAAGCAAATGGGATTGCCACCTGTGATGGGAAGAATGATGACTAAATATTATGTTCTATCTGCAAAAAAAAACCCCAGAGACCAAAGGACTTATTCTGATTTTATTTGGTGAATAGGCTCTACAGTGACTGACAACATGCAAATTATGTTGATGGATCTAAATTATCTAATTAGTGAAATTACAGAATAATCTCATGAAGTTCCTGTTGATGGGATTGTATTAGTTGGGTGTATGTTCCCATTAAACATCTTTATATTTTGGGGAAGAGGCACCATCTCTTGCCCCTCTGGACCATTTCAGAAGCCACTTATAAGGCAGTTTATGGGGCTAGGGAAGCAGCTTGCCTATGCTGGGAAATACTAAAAGCAAAAGAGGATCCCAGCTCAGGTAGGAGGAGGTCCTCAAGAGAGATTTGAAGTTTGTAGGAAACCTTCCAGGTAATGCAGGACATCAATCACCTTTAATGAGACACGACTCTTTATCTGGACTTTAAGTAATACATGGGGTGAGCCCCATAGAAGGGTCTTGCTCCTTTTAGTTAACATATAATTTATTACTTTATTATAATAAAGGTGCTTTTTTGGATATGTCATTTAATAGTGATTTGCTTGAGCTGGAAAGCAGTGAAACCAACTGAAAAAAACATTTACTTTTTTAAGATTTTGCATTACTGCCCAACTCCTGTAGTAAAAAGGGAAAATCTCAGCTGTAAGTGCAGGAATCCAAGAATCAAGCCCTTTCTTAAACTGTTTTCTTCCCAAAATAAAACAAGGTGCCAAGTAACTTCCAGTCATTCTTGCTGTGGCAATAACCTTTCTCAAATAAATCGATGCACTGTTACTTTATTAACTCATCCAGGTAGAAAACTGTCTCCAGCCAGCCAAACAACTGCTCCTTTAAGAAAATACAATAAATTTAAGCATATAGCAGGGAGTTACTTGGCACTATGATGGCCACAGTAGATCACTAGGAAGAGGTGATACAGTTGTTCATAAAGCAGTTAGTGCTGGGTTACAGTGGGATGCGCTCCGACAAAAATGCTCTGCCCTAGCAATGATCACTGCTTGTAGCCATTACAGATGTGATGAAACTCTTCATGTAGGGATAAGTACGATTCTACAATGTCAAACTAGATGATCACATAACATTATTTCTAAAGAAAATTAGACATTAGGGGTCTAATGAGAAAGTTTCCTGATTGTTCATCTGTTACTCAAAAAGCTTTGGGAATTATGGTTGCATATTTTTTTCCAAATGCCTAAATAAGTTATGCAGGATCGAGTGGTTTCACCATTTTATACCTCATGCCTATGAATTTTCTTAGCAAAAACATGTTCTGTTTCAAAGTATTTTAGCTTTCTGCAATATTTTCAGCAGAGTTGAAAAAGCAGATGTTATGATATCTGGATAGTGTTCATTATTTTCACCATACTTTTGAGTAGTTTCGTATGGGCTGTTGAAGGAAGTTTTGAAGGAGTTTGGGTGGTGTACGGACATAATTAGGACATTCTTTGACTGTGTTTTGCATGTAATTGTCAGTAATGTTTAACGCGTTCCATAGTAAAGCTGGAGAACTGGAAAGCAAACATCAAAGTATATTAAGTGGTCACCTGAACACCTGAAATGCCTTTTGTGAGAACATGTACCTCATCAGGGACTGAGCTGATTGCTGCCTCGTTAACTCCTGGTTTTTACTTTGTTCCAGCTGTAAGTGACACAACTCATTACTTACTGGATCTCAATGGTATTGTTGTCATAACTAATTCAAAACTTCCTTCAGTAGCAAGATGCCAACTTGTATTGTCGCCTGATAAGTACCGAGAGACAAAAAGGTCTGCAGATGGAAGAAATAGGGCAAAACTTGCTTCATTATCTACAGGGTAGATTTGCCCTGTGACACAAGGGTTTACTCCACAGCTTGAGAATTTGCTAAATTTGTATTGTTCTAGTTAGTCACTTGAAATACATTCTGTACAAATGAATATGACATATGCAACTGTTTAAATTCACAGTTTGGCATCATACTGAGACACAAAGATATTTAAAAGACTGATTTATGTGGAAATCTTAACTGCTTTATGCTGAACAAGGGAATGACTGTACTACACGTTTATATGTTGACAATGTAATGAAAGGGGGAAAAAGTTTTACTTCATACTTCAATGAAACCAATAATGTATTTACTTCCATAACTATTTCATAGAAAAAGTATTGGAAAATACTTTATAACTTTGAAACAAAATTATTAGGGGTTCATAAGTCAATCACGGTGCTCTTTCTCTTGTTCCTGTGTAAGACTTTGCTGGAGGATGGTAGAATCCATCATATAAAAGGAATCTGCTAGTTGTGGAGGAGGCATCCCTTAACAGCAATATAGCATTGGTTTATTCATTTTACCCGTGCTTGTAGTTAGAGTAGGCACCGAATATACTCCAGATTAAATATTAATGTAACTAAGAGTAAAGCCTCATTGTCTGTCTTACTCAAGCAAAAATTATCAGGGCATAATTCAATTGATATTTTATATCGCAGTTAACACTTGGTATTAAAAGGGAAGCTTCTGCAGAATCACAAGAACCCTGTGGGTTTACTGAAGCTTGCAGGGAGCACTGGTTCCCATCAGTTTGGGGTCTGCTTTAGAAGCAATAAAGGGGTGCAACACTGCCTTTATTAGAGTGGATTTTGGCTGGATCCCTTCAGCTGCAACAGCCAGACACATTGATCTGGTGTTGCACAATCCTTTCAAAGTTTTATTTCATCCTTTCTTTCTCTTCCTTGAACTGTTTCACTAGAAAATGAAAACAATAAACCCATCCAGTCTTGGGGGCTAACACATCTGGAAAGATACTTCTGTATTCCAAAATTAACTGAGGAAAGACCTGGATTCCTGGGAGTGTGGTGGATAAACTTCAGAGACTTTTTGATGATGTCCTGGTAACAATCATTTTCAACCTGCAATAGGAGAAAAAGGAACAATTCCACAAAATGGACTTTTTAATTCCATTTATTCTCTTTCATTTAAAGGCTGGAATCCTTCACCACAGGCTGGAAAAGGGCTACACAGATAAAGTGAAGGCAGATTAATTATGTGCAGTCCACATTCCACAAATAAGGCAGTTTTCAGTTTAAATAAGTAAGCAGATGGAGTGAAGTCCTGTCCACATTTGCCATTTTCTTCAGTGGAACCAGGATTTTGCCTTGAGATTTGTGTGGCATACAGGGACCAAATCCCCTGTCAACTTTACCACTATAAGCTGTCTTGATGAGTTAGGTTTCTTTTTGGCTGCATTAATTCCTGAGAATCATCTCAGAAAGGTACTTTAATGGATTTTGCTACATATGTTCAGAATAATTGGGGAAATTCTAAGTGCATGAGAGCTGAATCAGAAATGGAAGCATCTATTTTCTTCAAATTCCTGATGCTATTGAATCTGAGCTTTAGCTTTTTTTCTTTCTCCATTCTACTTCTTCTGTATGTTATTACCTTCTGATTAGTTAATTATTGCTATTGATTCTACTGTATTATCAAAGAGACAGCTTTTCCCTTCTGTTTTACTTGTGAATTATGTTTAGACACCCAATAATTATTTTGATAATGGTAGGTATAGGAATGAAGAAATACTTCCTCACTCCGTACGCAACAGCTAGCTTGAGACTGAGAAGCTGAAGCTGAGTTGAGTGCTTATAGGTATTTATTGGTGTTGCAGTTCAGTTAAACTGATGTGTGTGACCTACTGCAATCAAAGGAAAAAGCAAAGTGGGCAGGAGCTTTATGAAAAGGCACACGCATGCGGTCATTAACCTGTTATTGTATTTGGGAAAGGATATCAACACCTCTTATCCACAGTCTAAAGCATGTTTCAGAAACCATATACAGGGGTGATAGTGTTTTACCTTTTCTCCAATTGCTCTTTGATGACTGGCATCAAGAATCAAGCAGTGTGGTAGAAAGACCTTGACATATCCCTTAGTGACATACAGCGCCTTGTAGGCATGGATGGTATTCAGCAGAATTGGTTTTCCATTAATAGAAATCTAACACTCCACACAACCCCCCTGATATCAAATATCTTACCACCACCACTTCAGGTGCAATGGACAGCCTTCCCACAACGGCCTCGATCCACAGGTCTGCCTGAAATATTGTCATACTATCAGTGACATTTGTGAAGCTCGTGGCAGTAATAGCAAAATGCAAAATATGCAGTACACAGTGTTCAATATTGCTTAGCAAAACTGTAAGAGTAGCCTAGTGGAATTATATATATGTGGGCATATTTGTGCATGTATTTAATGAACTGAGCATTAAAATGTATTACAGAACATATTTGAATGCTCTGAAAAAATACAGAAAAATGTACTGCTCATTCCTAATGAACACAGATTTTCTGTAATAGACCCTAGGAGTATAACATCGAAAACTTTTAGTATCTGTAGACAGGCCACAGCCAGGCATGCTCAGCGCTGATGGCTGCAGAACTGGATGGATGCTGATGTGCACCATTGCCCACCCCATGCGTGCATGCCCAGAGATTTTACAGGCTGACATGCACAACTGCTAAAAGGTGTGTGTGTGTAGTTTGTGGTCCCTGCTGTGATATGAAATTCTTTCAAACTGCATGCAGACCAGTCATAAAATTAAGACCTCCTAATCTTTGGGTAGCCAAGACAAAGTACAGTTAAAGAATGCCCATGCACCAGTGTGTGTGTACCTGTGGTGGGCTGTATGTGCAAATAACAGAATTATCTTCGGTAATGCCTTTAATGTGCTAACACTACTTTCGAATATTTCCAGAGGTACACAGAAATATTTGTTACAGTTATACCTTATTTTTAATGTTAATTAATTACTCTAAATTAGATTTATGAAACATTTGGGCAATGTTCTGGCAAGTTTGGAAAAGTATGGCATAAAAATTTTTTTTGTGAAGCACATGGAGAGACTTGACTTAGAAAAACTGATGCAGCTGACAGTCTTGGGTGATGGAGACCACAACAAAATTTCACAATGACTAAGAAAACTATAGTAGTATATGGTCAGATGATTTTCAGTGTTGAAAAAAGCAGGAAAAATAAAACAAAAAATATGTACACAGAAGGAAAGTCATAAAGGCTAATTTTAACCTTGTGGCATTTTTCTGCCTTTCTGTTCAGTGGAGGGAGATGAGTGTTTAAAGTGCCTCTTAAAAGATCATCTCTGGGCTAAAGGTAGTTCTTGCAGATGTCCCTCACAGTACTGGCTCTAATTAATCCTAACTACTTGATTCAAAGACCTGATTCATCTCCTGAGCAGAACATCTGCTCACTCTGCACTATGGTTAACAAGATCCAATGTGTGATGCAGTTAGCAGTGCGGTGCTCCGAAAATGAGTAATGGATCTGTAAAGGATCATATAAGTGAAGAACTAGGGAAGGTGATGTTGTCAAGATGTAAACTGCAGAGAGACAAGAGCACCCACGGGAACGTGTGGTGAATTGTTTCTAGGGGCTAGCAGAGACTGCAGAATAGCGTAACAGGAATCCAAGCCCAAGAGGATAGGAGTAGAGAAAGAGGACAAGATTTATTAGCAAGCAGAGCTAGAGTAGTCTCAGGGGTGGCTCACCTGGGGGGCACCTACTGCTCTTGTAGTGGTGAGGGGAAAATCACCTATCTGGTGAAACTGCAGGGGGTGATTTATTGTGAAGGCATTTGTTACTGGAAAAAAAACAGTGTCAAAGTGAAATAGGTGTGTCCAGGCTGGTGATTACTGAAACGCTTCCTCCAGCACACTAGGATAGAAATGGTGTGGGAAATACTGGATTGAATACTGAATTCTTGAATGTCGTTATGAGAATTTAAGATATGTCTACTGATGGATTCACATGTCCCCTTCTGTCATCAAATCCAAAGCACCAGTGAACACTAAAAGAGGAGCCACATAATAGGTCTGAGAGACAAAGAAATATCTTTATATAAGCAAAAATTGGCATGTTGGTGACCATATACAGTAGAGAAAAACTCTTGAAGAGGCATGAAATGCAACACAGAATAACTGTTATCTTTGCAGCCCTCTTAATGAATGAGTACAGATACTGAAGAAATTTATGAAACTGATATAGGGAACCGAGTTTAAAATTTTTATTAATATAGTGTGTAATGTATGTGAAATGCATGCCATACCATTAGTACAAGGGATAGAAAATAATATGGGTATTTTGCTGGATCATTTGAACATCATGAATTTGCCTAGGATTAAAAGATGCTTCTGAAAGAATGGGAGGTCTTATTCCCCAGAATAGAAGTGTGTAAGCAGGCTATATTGCAATCGTCCCACTTACGGGCTTCTTTAAGGTTCCTTTGAAGCCCTCTGTGTTTCATCTGTCCCAACGAGTGTGGAACAGATGACGGACAATTGTTCTGATCTAGTTTGGCAGTATTTGTGTTGCAGGTTTGTACATGTTTAGGGGCCATTTAGCAGTGAACCTGGGACACTGAGGGTGTCTCAGATGCATGGGAGATTCATCCCCTAGCTTGAAGCCTAAGCACAAAGAAGTCCTGAAGAAGGTGTGGGTAGCAGCAGAAATCAAAGAACTGCGGAATGTGCATGACAACTTTGACGTTTACTTCCTTGTTCTGTCCTGTAGCAGTGACTCTGGACAAGGCTCTGAAAGGCAGGCTGTCAGATGATGAATGAAAAAAATAAAACTCTCAGTGTGTACTTCTGATGGCATTTCATAGCACAAGTCTTTTGAGAGAGCATGTCAAAACTGATGTGATTTGAGTACAAAGGGAATACAGGAGATGGAAGTGTGAAGGGTATTTGCTCTGGATAAGAACAGAAAAATGGAAATGCAATACCTGCAAAGGGATATGAAATTCCCAATATATGACTTATGTTAGGAATATGTGTCCTAAATAACTTGGTTATACTTTGCAGTGGGTTGCTATTTTCAGATGACTAGAAGAATGACCTCAGGGACATTGGGACCATCTCTAGGAATTTAAAAACAGCCATACGGGATCAGGCCAAGAATCCAGTGTCTTGTCTCCAGTAGCAGTTGCAGCACATGCAGAGTACAAGAGTGATAAACAAATAGAGAGAATTTCTTCCTAGACCTTCCCAGGTTTTGGTATTTTGTGATTCTGGGATTGTGTTTAGTAACCCCTAAAAGAGTTTTTTTCCCCATCTGCTTCTCTACCCACTTTGTGAGCTCATGGAAAATGTTCAGTTCATGTGCCTTCTGTGGGAATGTCTGCCTTATTGGTTTGAACCTTCAACTACATATTCTGTCAGAACTCCTGAATTTACTTCTGGAAGACGCAGTGAAAACTAGTATTTCCCTGACATTTGGCAGTACCCTGATTACACACTATTTCAAACCACACCTCTTGTTCAGCACTCTTAATAATAGCGTTTTCCAGAAAGTCACTCTTATTTTGGTTAGAAACATTCAAATTTTGTTCTAAACTGATATTAATCACTGCCAGTTTAATATACTTTTTACAGTTGGGCAAACCTTATCTCCTTATGTGGGGCTTTGGGTGTTGTGTCAATGAGTTGCAGTTGACTGTTTTTGTCCTCTTTATTCACTTTTTTACTGAGTTTTCTTAACAAATGTTTATTGGCTTCATTATGAGTAAAGTCAAACCTAAGGCAAACACCTTCCGGAATAGCAAGTCATTTTGGAGGACTTTGTTTTGGGGCCAAAAATAAAGTTTCTGAAAGATGCCTGTTTTTCAGGGTATTTAAGCATTTTTCTAGCACTCAGGTCTTTTAGCACATCTCCATGTAGACGCCTAAAATCAGCAGCTACTGTGGAATAACTAGATTTAGTTGTTCTTTTTGCTAGCAGGGTCAGTGGAGAACTGTCTTACTCTTAGGAGTTAAGTGTTAACGTTGCACGCAGGTCGAGAGGTGCAGAATTGCTGTTACATGTCAGCTCGGCTGTTCATAGGGCTGTCACATGTACCAACTGCCCTTATAAGTGTCATTTACTGTTTCTGAGAGGCTAAAAGTATGTGCAAAGTTTGGTGGTTTCGTTGTTTTTTTTTTAACACAGAATTATGAACCGTCTATGAAGACATATATGTAGTTTCTTCCAGCTTATATTTTTAGTTTGTGAACCCTGCAAGAATTGTGAGCCCTTTTTTTTGCAATTCTGTTGTAGTGACTTCCATACTATAGATCTCAGACCTCTACAAATAAGTGAGAAAGCATTTTGTTTATATAACTGTGTTAATGTAAGAGAAATCATACCAGGGTATGTTAGATCCATTTGCCAAGTAAGCTTCGCAAAAGGTGTTTTACCTCATGCAAAGGAGTAAGAAATACATCACACTTGTGAATCATGCCACAGTACAATCTTCTCAGGGGTGGGACATGATGACACACAGCCACCATGCATGCAGTTCCAGGAGTGTAGAGATGACTATATCCATCTGCAGCACGAATTAAGTAGAATGCAATTATCCCAGTCAGAATCCCTTTTCTAATGGTTTATATATTGGCATTCACCATCATACTATTTAAGCATCTTCCATAAGGGAACATTCCGTAATGTTCCATGAGGAACATTAACACTGCTATCTTCTTTGCCTAGTGGAAATATGCTACTTGCAAAATTTTTTCTTCATTTCAATTCTTATAGCATATGGAAGATTGTGAGTGGTATCTGATTTGGCTTTATGGTGGGAAACTGGGTAGAGAGGTTGACTTTCATGACTGTAAATGTTCCTAAATCACCTGGCAATGAAGTTTACAATCTGGTTAAGCTTTTCAAAGTCTGTGCTTTCTGTTGCACACACACCAAAGCCACCTATTAGGAAGCAATGAATGAGGCTAAGATGGATGTGATGGCTTGAGGACCAGGTTAGTGAGCCTAATTCTATGGAAGTCTTTCAAAAACTGGCAGGGTGGCAGCCAGTAACCAGACCTTGCTAACTTATGGGACTGGTGCAAAGAGCAGTCAATGATACTTCTCAGAAAACAATCTTGATGAGATGGTGTCTGCTAGTTGTGACACGCCTGGAGTTTCCTTAGGACAAACTTTCATTCTTACCGCAGGGAATTTGGCTGAAACAGGAGATTTTATTTCATCTCTTGCTATTGACTTTTGCAATCTTGCATCTTTTGCAAAGATGATTGCCATCATCTTTTACCGAAATGACTTCTTTTTTTCCTCTCTCTATTTTTTTTTTTTTAAATCAAAAGCCAAAGGTATCTAGGGAGTTTAGCTTAAATATTCACTTTAAACCCATATTTCTTCAAAAAGTTTCTGTGCAGTTTTACACTTTTCTTTTTTGCTTTGTTCTGATGCCCAAGTGCTTACTCTTTCTCTCTTGAGGATCAGAAACAAAGCCATAAAACCAAAAGCAGTTGCCTGGAAAGCCATATGTTAGATAACTGGCCAGAAGGGAGTAGGGCTATCATCAGTCCATCACGCTGATGACCATCTGATGACATTCACAGCATGATAAAAAGAATTTCTGACTGAGTGAGGGTCAGTGAGTGAGCTTCAACAGCTAAGAGCTTGTTTGTCTAGGGCATTGATCAGTGATTTTCAATCATCTTAAATATCACCCCTTTTGAAGCACTCACAGTTAGTAATTTATTTAGCCCACAAAACTCCTAACATAAACAAGGATTAATCTTGGAAGAAGACTAACAGAGACAACAGCTTTGTGCCATTTCTTTTGTTTGTATAATTAATGTTCAACATTAAGTGTTCACTCGGCTGATACATGCATGGTACCAGCAAAGTAAATTCATTCAAATGCAAACAGTTTCTCTTGTATTGTTTTTGGAACTATATGGTACATTTGTTCAGCTCCCTGGTAATACTTTAAAAGCTAATTACTTTGAAAAGTAAACAAGTATGCAAATATACATCAAGAAGTGCCAGTTGGTTGGTTTTGAGGTTTTGGGTTGAAAGAGCCCAAGAAGAGAGAACCACAAGTTTTCTGAATTACTGAGTGTGTTGGGTTTTCTATTGTAGCTCTCTGCAGTAGTTTATTCTATTGTTAGTCTCTACAACGCTTTCTTTATCCAACCTAGTTGAAAAGGAATTGGAATCAATGCTTCAGGATCGCACAAATTTTCAGCTGAAACAAGTCAACAAAATAGTGGTAGCGAGGAGGAGACCACAAATGCCCAGGAGATTTGATCTGTTTGGAAAGCAGCAAGCAATGGAATATTTATGCACAAATTGAATAGATCTCACAGTTAGCTTGCCTGCATTGGCTGGGGATGATAGGCTTTTGATTGCTGCAATGAAAACATGAACAAACAAAGCACGAAAGGAGAATGGGAAATTTGGGGAAGCTGTGTCCCATTGTGCCTCATCCCAGCCCAGCTTTCTCTTCTGCTGTGCACTGAGCTGAAAAGTCTGGTGTTAAAGGATTCCCTCCCTGACTCTGTCGCTGCTGCAGCTCAGGACCAGGAGCTCAGGAACTCAAATGTTACAAGCCAATGTGCTTTCTGCTCCATGCCCTCTGCCCTGACAGCATTATCTTAGATGTAAATGGGAAGGTACAGAGATTTGCACTTCAGTAGTTGCTAGTTATGCCAAGCACGTTAGTATTCAGCTGTGCCAATGGGACATCTACGCTCATGCGCTCTCATCAATCTTGCCCAGGTGGAAAAGCCCACAAGCTCATGTTTGCCTCTTGCAGGTCATTATCAGGAGGATGGGAACCACAGTTGTTTCTGAGTGCCACACTGGTGGTACTCCATGAGGCTGTTCCCCAAGCATAGTCGGTGAGCAGGAGGACAAAGTTTAAGCCTTCAGGATCTAGCCAGAATGTTAAATTTTTCAATAATAAAACTATACGTGTAACACTTAAATACAGACTGGACAATGTGCCATAATTTCTCAAAAGATAATAATTCATGAGCTTGACATAAGAAAGCTCCTGGATCATGTTTTTAAGGGACCAATCAGATTATTAAATCCCTCCCTCAGAACTTGAGTCCAGCAGCCTCAAAATCTTCTGAAATGACAATTAGTTAGAACCAAGTGCTATCATACTGAGCTAGACCGTCTCCCGGTCTTAGAAAGTCCTGCCATTAGATTTCTGATCCAGCACCATTAATTCACGAGTCTGCCTCCCCATATGTTCTAGTACTTGCATATCTATCCTTCAGAATGCCCTTGAAGTGTAATATTCTGGTTCCAGTATGGCTGAGTATTGGTTATCGATGTGAAAAGAAGTATCTGATCCCGAAAGTATTAACATATATATTCAGATACTGACGAGATGATTTGTCCCACAGAGAGAATTATGCTTTCTAAATAAGAGAAGGGCTACGATGCATGAGGCTGTGAGAAGGTGATTGCAATATCAAAGGAGGAAATGGAATAAATGAACTTTCCAATTATGTCAGTAACTTACCTGCTTGATAGAGTATGTAAATTATTGTAATTTATTTAAATGAAATTTGTGTAAGCAAAAGAATTTTCTAGATACAATAATTTATCAGAAGAAAATTTTTAGATGTTTTATGTGGATTTCTCTTTGTGGTGATTGAAATAAGACCCACGTCCTAAAGCTATTATTGTAGCAACATGGATTTTCTGGCTACATTACTTGTTCACAGATGGTTAGCCTTTGACATGGCAATGAGATTGTTCACTTCTGCAAGATGTTAGCACAGATCAATAAGAAAACTGTCTTACAGAGAACACCTGTTTGTCAACTGAGCCTGCCTTAAAGGTATTTCTGATACTACATTTTTGTTTGTTCAGTGGAAAGTCGGTAGTTTCTCTGGCTGCAGGGTTAAATTCCCTCTGTTAGTGTGTAGTTTGATAGCTGTAAGGAGAAGACTCCCTTTGGAAAAAGAGGGAAAGCCACATCTTTGCAGTGCTGGATGTCTTATCAGGTTGGGCTTGAAGCTCTGTTCCCTTACTCTGTTTTGGACCACAGAGGTATTGCAAATGCTAGCTGAGTTTTCTGCCAAGCAAAAAATCATTTTCATCTATCAAGTTATAAAATAAATATTTGGGGACTGCTCTATTCAGGTTGTGACTTATAGGAAACAGGGCCTCTGCCTGTTTACCAATGGTATTAAAATATGTGTTATGACAGATGTCACTGAAGTTCAAGACTCATAATAAAAAGAATCAGAAAAATTTGAAGGTCCAGGAAATTATGTGAGTGGAACTAGAAAAATGTGAACTAATATATCTGGGGTAAAGAAGTATTCAAGTATTAATGCTGGAAAATTGCTAGCTGCTAGAGTGGAGATGAAAAAAATAGGAAAGTGATGGCATTTTCTCAAAAGAGCAGGAGGTAATAGTCTTTTCCTTGTTGAGAACACTGCTGGAAAGCACAGAGCGCCATTTCAATTAGATATGGCATTCCTCTTCCACTCTCAGGCTGTTGGCTAGATTTTCTATTACACAGCATCTGTCTCTGTTTCTATCTATCCCTTGTTTTTCATTCCTTGTCTATTTCCATAGTGCCTACGTGCCTAAGCAGTAATAGATAAATGCTTGTGTATCTGGTAGTTTGTCCACTGATGCTCAAATATTCTTGAAACTTGATTAACTTGTGTTAGTTATGTCTATGTTTTAGTTAACAGTACTGAAGAGCAGAGAAGAGATAAATGCTGGGTTGGGAAAATGGGGTATATTTCCTCTCTTAAATGGAGATAATAATACTCATTGGCTTAAGAGCACAGAATTTTTATCACTGTTAATAATAATATTATTGTTATATAGTGGAATTTTAGAAACATCAGTACCAGTGATTTCAATGATGCAAAGAAGAGCTGTAGACATAATTAAGGTGATGGAAGCAGGCTTATGAAGAAAGATGAAGGGAAGCAGCAAATGCACAGCTTGTCTAAGCGGTGATAATGATGATGGGGGATGTGATGACCATCTAAAACATATCTGACATCTGCAAATACAGAATAGGGAATAGTGGTGTTCAGTTGGTCATAGCATTACAATTAGGGTTAATGAGGAGAACTGAGCAAAAGAAAACACGGAACATTTTTTTGCGGTTCAGCCCAATGGTAGATTGCATTAAATGCTGGAATAATATCTTCAAAGAATCCCCTGTTGCACCAGCAGAAGCCCAATTGCTTAAATAATGTGAAAATAAATTGAGCAACATGCTCATGAGTGTGTGGAGGGAAACATTTTGATACTGGGAAAGGACTGGGCAAGATGACCTCTTTTGCTTCTAATTTCCAACACTCTATTAGAAAGAGCTGGCAGAGATACCCTATTTCTACTTTGCAAGCATTTATCATTTTTTTTATTTGTAATGAGAGACCAGTTTTTATTCAACATTATCCAAAACTCTCAAGACTGAAAATTTAGCTAACTGAGGGTTCAGAGCGTTAGGGTTGTTTCACCTGGAGCTGCACAACCTGCATGCACATAAATTTCATGGGATGGCAGTTAAACCTGAGCTATCTGAAGCAAAATATTTGGGGTTGAATTAAATGGTGTTTTTCTAACTAGCTCAAAAGTGGACAAAGCTGGACATGCACCAGGACAAGTCTAAGAAGAACTGAGGGAAGGAAAACCATTTGTGTGCAACGCTGCAATTAACACGGCATCTGCAGCACATCATACTCGCTGCTTTCCCTTAGGAAACTGCAGTACATGCATAAGGACACAGATATATCTTTTTTCTTTTCGTGTGATTGCCTTGAAATATATCGCTTGGTTTATTTTGGACTAAAAGTAGATTTTAATTTTTTTTTAAGATGTAAAATGGCTCCTTTGTGATACATAGTAAAAATAATTCCCTATTCCCTTCTCTGTCTGGACTTCATCTTTCGAGATACTTTCCCCTTTTTGATGGGGATGTGAGTACAGCATAAAGTTTCTTGGCTGTAGTACTATATAGGAAAGAAATTGAAAATCATTAGCTAAAAGTAGTTGAGTTACGAAGTTATAACCCCCCTGAGACACAGGGATTTTATCTGGAATTGAAATTTATTGATGTTTGCTAATGAAGTGTCAATGTTTTTCACCACCAAGGTTTTAGTAAAAAAAAAAAATCTGTTTAAAAAACAACTTTAAATTAAAAAACCCAATTCCAAATTCTCAGAGATGGTATTTGGATGAATACTGATCATTACCAAGGGTAAACAAGAGAGAGAGAGAAATAAATGCATTTTCTGCCTTGCCCATTTGGTTCTCCTAACTGCAGAACTCCCTGCACACTGCTACTGTTTAACTAATAAAAAATAAATTAATATGAATTTCAAGCCAATGCTGTAATGTATCACATGTTGCTTTGAAAGTAGGAAATTATTTGCTCACTAGACTTCATGTATTTCCACTCAAGTATGCAGCCCTTTTTATTCACATTATAAGGGAACAGAGTGAACTGAATTGCACATGTATTCAAAGAAGCAGTACAAATCTGAACAGGAGCCAGATGATCAATTATTAGGAGGTAGTACTGCATTGTGTTGTTCCCTAGGAGCTTCAAGAGAGAAGAGAAAGAAATGTCAGAGAGAAACATTCAATGCAGTTACAAAAAAAAAAAAAAAAAAAAAAAAAAAAAAGGGGGTGGGGGGTGGGAGAGAAGAGAACCAGAATAATCAGGGTTGGAATTGTATGCTGAGAGCTAGAGCGGAAAGACAGAGCAAATCAAGGTGACAGGAAATAAAATATTGCTCATCAACAGACACAGGAAGGAGAGAGACATCAAAACATGGAGAGTCATGCAAAAAAATGCAGCTCAGGAGAGTGACTGTGGGAAAATATAGGGGAAAGGAGGTTTGGGGAATGTTCAAAGTAGTTTGGAAAAAAAAAGCCAGACATTTAGTTGGAGGTGAATGCCACCATAACACAACAAAAAGACAAAATTCAGAAGAACAAAAAGTTATCGTGAAATAAAATATTGGCACTGTCTTCTCCCTTAAAATTTTGGTGAGGAGGAGGCAACAACCTTTCCACTGAGTCTTCCCACAGGAGAGGCCACCAGGAAGAGTTAAATTTTGAGAACAGTAAGGTCTGAATTCCACGTCATCCTCTGCTTCCCCCCCTCTTCCTCAGACGTAGTTTTGTCCTGACCAGTAGTAAAACAGCTTAATCATGCTTAGGTCTGGATGAAATAGATTGTTTTGAGAGAAGTTTTTTAACTCATTAATTTATAACCACAGTATAGTAGTCTGAAAATTAAACCATTGCTGTTCGCATCTCTGGTCTGTAACATTTACTGAAGCATTTGGCTGTGCTTGAAGCTAAATAAGGTACAGTAATGAGTGTGCTATAAATTGCTTTAGGCTGGAGACTACCACGTTCTTCTGCTACGGATAATGTATGCAGTGTAAAACACTTTCTATGCTAAAACGAGTGATTGCTTCTGTTCCTTCATATCCATCCTCTGTCCTTACATACCATTGTACAGCTGGTTCCTGGCAGAGGTATCATTTTCTACACAAACGTAGGACCAGCTGCTGGTGGTCACGGTATGAATGACTCTAGGAATATATGGGGTAGGATAATCTGTACGCTTGTCCACTGAAAAATGACTGAGAAATTATTGCTTGACATTGTTTAGCTGCAGCAGGGGATAGGATTTACTGCTCCTGCCCATGGCACACAGCACCTGTACAGTGACACTTTCCTTCTATACGCTGAAACTTATGGCCATTTGTTTTCCTTTTCGTGGGTTTTGCAACACGTGGTCAACCCCATTGACAAAACTTACTGCTGCTGTAGCCAGACAACTCACCTGTAAGAGATCCCATTCGAAACGTCTTCACTTTGATCCCACCCTAACATCTCAGTTTTATACATTGCCCAAATTTTTTGACTCCCATTCCTCCTTGTTATTTTATTTATTGCCATTCTTTGGAAGATTGATGCAGCTTCTGCACTGGTTATAATTCTCTGTATCAGTCTGTCTATAGTATCTCTGCAATCCTAGCTCTTCATCACTGTACATTCTTTATGGATCACATTACTTTCACCACCCCTTATCTAACTACTTCATAAAAACCACCTCACACATTTATAAAGCGTGACAAGAGCATTACCATAAACTATGTTAGTCTGCTCAGTAAACACATCATAGGCTCTCCATAGGCTAATCACCTTAGTGGATAAAATCATCTGGGGATGAATTTATCTCCAGCAATCATATCAAAAGACAAACTTACAGAACAGTATTGTTCTGCTTTTCCACAAGAGTTTAAGATCCCTGCATCATTTTATCTCAACCGAATGCCAGGATTTTAAAGTTGGTGATTGCTGATCTTCTTTGTAATCAGTGGACTCATTTATGAATATTTAATAGCAATCCTTAAAAGTATGAGATTTTTGTGTATCGTATGAAACAATAAAGGATGTGTTATGAGTGTAATAAGCAAATTTGGGTCTCTTTTGAGGTTGATGGGAAAAGTAATATAGTTTCCCAATTTGTAGAGCAGGCTGAAGATAAAGGCGTTTAATAAAAGGATTAGGCAGTTTTAAGAGATCTGGAAACATCAAGGTGCTTGGGGAAAGCCTGTTGGGCAAGAGCAAGACTCTGGCAGGACCAAACAGTGCTCGCATTGTTGACACAGAATAATTTCTAAATCCTTTCTTAGTAACTGCTTCTCATGCACACATCTATATTAATTTCTCAGCAGCAGCTGTGCCTAAATCACATATTTATTATCAGCCTAATTATTCCATCTGAAAAGAGACTTATCCTATCTTTCTTTTGTTGTGTGACTTTTCTGAGACTCATTTGACTTAACACCCATTCTTTGGATGCCTTTTGCTGGCAGAATTTAGCAGAACAATATTTTGAGGCCCCAAGCACAATATTCTGTGGTTCACCCAAACGTTATTGTTAGGTTATTTTCAGGCCTAATTCCACTTTGGATTTTCACCGTGCGAGGCACCACAGATGCCAATATTGGAAATGTTCGTTTCTGTTCAGCAGCAGCAGTGTTCATTTCTCTGCAGCTTTGATACCTAGGAAATTTGTTCTGGGGAAGAATTGTGCAGCTGCAAAGCAATGATCAGAATAGCATAGTAGGTCTTTTTAACCTCGTGTATATACTGCTGCCTGAAGTTTAAGTTCTAGGAGGAGCAATGCTTGAATGCAGGCATATTACATCTATTTTGCCCAAACTGGTGTGTTTTTTTTATCCCCTCTGACATATCAAATATTAAATTTTCCGAACCACCCAAGTGACTAAGGACAAGATTCTGTTAAAGATACGTTCAGATTTTATGCTCAGCCTTACTAGGCCTACATAATTTAGACCAAGAAATCCCATTTACAAGTGATATAGACCTTTAGGAGTGTCATATCTCACTGAAAGTCAATGAACTTTAGAGTCATATTGCCTATTACTTTTTGATATGGAACTTAAGTTATTTCTCAAAAAATACCATTCTTCTCCTTCTGAATTTTCAAAGTCCTGGCTCTTCATATATATCCCTTAATGGCATTCCAGAGCTGTAAATCCCACCAAAACTTCTAATTTCTAACCTCCATTTCTCAAAGTTGCTGGAAGTTGATCTCCCTTTGAAGTAAAAAAAATCTCATTACAAGACTGAAGATCCCCACTAAAAGAACATTGGATTCTTGACTGCCTCGTGGGTTACATATCTGCTTTTTGTAGTTCATCAATACGAGAATGCTAATACTACCTGTTACAATTCACTTTCAACACTCCCTGTGACAAAAAAGCAATCAAACATGTACGGTATGTGTATGGTCCTCTGCAGGCAGCTCTGCAGGATGGCTTTCACTCTGCTGGCTGTCAGAGACAGCATACACACACAATGGCTGGGATTGTCTCATAAACTCTGTCATTTTGGCATATGTGTATACTGTACATGTGCATGCAAAATCATAATTAAAAGCTACTCATAACTCTGTTTCAGTAACAGCTAGAAGCAAATTCCTCATCAGCATTCCTCTCCAGCCACTCTTGCCCTGTTGTCCTCTTGAATACTTCAGCCGACTCTGGTTTTTGCACTGCTGTTTGAGACGCAATGTGCCAGAGGCAGTAGCTGCTAGAAGACTGCCTTGTTTTTCTGGGTACCATTTTTCCTTTGATTCATCTTTAAGAGATTTTTTTTTAAAAAAAATATGCATAAGAATAAGGTCCTGTGCAAATTTCTCAGGAGATCAATTTGCAAGGCTCTTTAGTAAAAATACCTATTCTCTAGTGTGTATATTGGTTTGATATGGAAATCCATAAGCCTGCCCTAGATCCACCCACATCTCATACACTGGTGTGCTTTGGGTTTTCTTTGTGAATTCAAGAGTAGAATCCATAGCATTTCTTCTTTACAAAAAATACTTATTTTTAATTTCTGTGAATAAACCAGTTCTTGAGGATCAGAGTCTGTTCTGGGTGTAAGTATAAGAATCTCTAAATCTCTCAGATAAAAAACCTCCTGTGGCTGATGGCAGAAAGCATTAGTAGGAAATTGTAAAAGACTACAAATCCATGTGCTAATTAGAGCTTTGCATATCCCTGCTTTCCCTATTATACTGAATGGAAAATAAAATACAAATGAAAAAAAAAAAAAAAGAAAAGAGTATTCAAATGAAATATTAACGTTCTGCTGAACAAAGTATTTTAAAGATATTGTTTTCCTCTAGAAATTCTTTTGTTATTGATTTTTGTAGAAAAGTTTGATTTCCTGAAAATGGCCTTTTCTGTTGAAACTGCTCTTAGAAAATTAGCTTATAGCATCATAAAGAACCAGAGATGCCTGTGCTGAATGCACATTGCCCCTCTCAGCGTGTGAATTCTGAGTCCCAAATCTCTCAAAACTTTGGCTTAGTGTGAAATTAATTTCCAGCTGTAGCTGACCTGCTTTGTCCATTGTTTATCTCCAGGCTCTGACCATATGTGCAATGGGTCAACAAAAAACCAAGACAATAATGTTATTGGTCTTACTCGAAACAGGGTCATATCAGTGATACAGGAACAGGGGCCTGAACTGAACGAGAATGTTGTACCACCCAGCAGGGAAGAGTCCTGTGGGCTCTTGGCTGAGCTGTGACCTCCCTGCATACTCTTTTAAGTGACCTGGACATCAGAAGAAGCTCAGTAGGAGTTTGAAATTAACCACAAAGTGCAAATCCATGGGAAGCCAAATTTCACCAGCCACATTCCTCATGGAACTACTTGTTCTGATCTTTTGTAAACAAACAGCATTTTCTTTAGAGGAGGTGCCCTGCATCTCCAGAACCCTTTCACAGCAACAACATTTGAGAAAAAAATATCCCAGCCTGAAACTTAATGACCCACAACGGGAATCGCTTATGTTGCTGCTGTTGCAGAGTCTTCCCAAACTGAAAACAATATATGTCCCACATAACAAACAATGAAAGTACTGAATATTAATGAAAAGATATGTATATAAATTTAGGCAACAGGCCACTATAGTCTATTCTGATCCACTGGGTAGAAAAAAAATCCATATATAACCAGGGGGCTTGCAGAGCATGTGCGGTACGTTACAAATTCCCAAGGCTACTGTAACTCCACGTATAGTGAGCAGTCCATTCATCAATTTGTATCAGTTATCATCATGGGAAAGAATTAAGTGTGGCTTAATGCTAACTTTTTATACTTGGGTCCAGTGTTTGATGGTACCTTTGTGTTACTTAAAGTTCATGAGCCAAATTCCGCTGTTTTGTAACTGCATTGGAACCGATGGCTCTCTGGCAGCTGAGGTGCCATTACCATTGACCTTACAAATATGCATAAAAACCCTAAGGCCTGTCTGCTTGCTCTGCAGCTGTTGTCACTGTGTGTGTGCAGAAATGCATCCTGTAAGCCTGATCCCTGTCCTTCTGGAGCAGATACAGAGTGTCAGTGGATTATACGTAAAACAAAAATTGGAGTGTAATTGCACTGTGGTTATGAGGAGTCTTGTATTTGTTCACTTATGAAGTGGCTTGTGGAGTAGCATGGGACTTTGGTTTTCCATCTGTTACACATTCCTGTCAGAAGCAAAAATGTTATTTTTTAAGTAACATAGTAGTGGCTTATTATTTCTTAAAGTATAGTATTTCCCCCCGAGTACAGCGTAGTCTGTAGTTCTGGCACATTAGCTGGCATAAACATTTTGATTAAAGCTTATGAATATATTAATTACACCTGGGAAGTTTCCAAAGCTTATTCAAACTGCAAACTTCTCAAACTGCAGCCCCCAAATCTGATTTCATTTTAGTAAATGTAAAAATGGCTATTACAGGGTTGACTTTTCTTTCTCTAGGATGTTTGTATAAAGACATGAGGTGGCAAGGGTGCCAATTTTTTTACCCATTACATTCTGTGAGCACTTTTTTAAGAAAGTATTCAAGTGTCTGAAGAATTTTCATGTTGTTAAACATTTCCTTGAAGTCTAAAGAACTTTAATACCATTCAAAGCTTTCTCTGATCTTCTAGGTCTAGCAACATCTGCCTGTACTTAAGCATTTATCAGAATAACAGAATCATAGAACCGTAAACTCATAGAACCATTTAGATCGGAAAAGAACTTTAAGATCAAGTCCAACCATTAACCCAGGACTGCCAAGCCCACCAAAACGCCATGCCTCGAAGCAGCACATATGTGCATTTTTTGACCACCTCCAGGGATGGTGACCCCACCACCTCCCCGGGAAGCCTGTAACAATGCTTGGCCAGCCTTTCCGTGAAGAAGTTTTTCCTAATCTCCAACCTAAATCTCCCCTGGCACCACTTGAGGCCGTTCCCTCCTGTCCTGTCACTTGTCACCTGGGAGAAGAGACCGATACCCCCCCACCGCCCCGTCAGGCACCTGCAGAGAGCGATCAGCCCCCCCAGCCCCTCCTCTCCAGGCTGAACCCCCCCAGCTCCCCCCGCCCCCCCTCAGCCTTGTGCCCCAGCCCCTGCCCGGCTCTGGACACGCTCCAGCCCCTCAGGGTCTGGCTGGGGCTGAGGGGCCCAAACCTGAGCCCCGGCTCCGAGGGGCGGCCGCACCAGCGCCCAGCGCAGGGGGACGGGCGCTGCCCTCTCCTGCTGGCCACAGTATAATGGTATGTGACTCCAGACAGGATGATAATGCTGGAACGTGGACTCTCTAGCTGAAGCTGTATAAATAAATAGAACTATCAAAACCAGTCATAGTACTAATGAGCTGTGTCTGGAAATGTTGGTAAAATTGGTCCATGTGATTTCTTTTCCTCATGTTCCCGTGGTGGGTTGCTTATGGTGTAACAGAGGGCCAGAGAATTTGACCACCAAAGCCTATGAAGGTGTATGGGTATCACTATTTTTTTTCAAGTTACATGAACAAGTTCTTACAACAACCTTCAGCTGGATCAGACTGTGTGGTGCATTGACGATGAGATAGAAGCAAATGCAACAGAGGATCTGAATTCTAAAATCACTGGGCGTATGACCCCAAAAGAAAGGCATATCTTATCTATCAACTGTCTGTGCCTCCGCCAAACAGCCCGAGAAGTCTCACCTAAGCGGTGCTTTGCTCATGCATTCATGCACACATGCATTCATTATGACTGACCTGCCCTAGGAAGGTCCATTAAGTGGAACTCATTTCAAGCACAGATGGTCCTGAATAGCTTAATGTCTGCCTGGTGGCCAGAATAAGTGAATTCTTGATGGCCTTAGACTTCTGATCACATACATGCAGCCAAGGAGGAAATGAAAACATGTTTATCATTTTGATAAACAACTTCTCTCATTGCTGCAGGATGCTCCATGTAACTCAGCAGTCAAATACTATTAAATTGTCATCACTGTCACAGACAGAATGTGTAAGTTTTGCTACCTGAGTCATAGTTAATGACTTCCACAATGTATAACACAAATCAGTACTGCTGTTTGCCTTTTTTATGTTTGTTTACTGGTAAGTTCAGGCTTGGCTAGAATACAGTCAAGTTACAATTTTGAAGTGCAAAATATACTTTTATTATTATCTCTCAGCTAGAGGTATAAAAAAACAGGGATGGCTAGAAGATGGCTTTTTGGCTTCTGCCAGGCATGCCCTTAGACCCTATAGGTGATGAGATATTTGAAATCACAGCCACCCACAATAGGCTCATACCTACAAAAAAATATTTCACCCTGTGGTGTGTAAGCTCAAGGTGGCTTTATAATAGAGACCAAAATGAGCATGATTTCAGGAGTTTAGTGTCCTCCAATTAGAATTAAAGCCATTGCAGGAGTAACAGTTGTCCCTGTTTTACAGTAAGAATGTTTTATTATTTCTACAGTTCCATATTTTAAGCCTATGAAGAACAAAGACTTCCAGAAGGCTAGGAAATATGAGCAGGGACAGAATGCCACAGCTGGCTGCCATCTTCAGCAGCCCAGAATCCTTCCCAGCAAGCCAGTTCCTGCATGCAAAGCTGAGGGCATCCTGTGAACTGCGTGCTCAGAAAGGATTAGCTGTTCTTACTATCAAGTCCTCCTAATGTTTGGTGTAAAAAGGATATAAGTCACGTTAGGACATTTCTATTCACCTCTGAAGCTTCTTGAAAAAAAGAGCAGAACTATTCTTGATTTGCAAGCTCCTATTCTATTTCTAATCTTTTTCTGATTTTCTTGGGTCAGAAGTGAATTAAAAAAGCATAAACTATTTTTCTTGACAGCTGGATAAAGCAGCTACTTCATAAAATGTAACTGTCAACAAAACATTCAGAAGACACATACTTAGAGGATTTTAGGGCCCTTTCCTCACCTTTTAAGATCAATGGCAAATCCTTTATTGACTTGAGTGAGTTGGATGAGGCTGTTATTGTGGAAAAAAAGCCAGCTCAATAGACCATAAACTTAAAAAAAAAAAAAAAATATTTCTGGGTTTTGTGACAAGGATTCAAACTTTTGTAGCACTTGCAGCCTAGCAGCTCAATAATTCACATTTTTTTCAGGACTCCCAGCACTGTAACATCTCTCCAGGTCTTCCCATAATCTAGAAGAACCTCTGAGAAAGAATCACTGGCTCAGGAACAGAAGTCCTCAGATATTCATATTACAGCATTTCTTGGCACTACCCTCCCACCCACACCCACACCCCCCAAAAAAAGTTGGAAATATAAAATAAAAATCACAGAGTAAAAAGGTACTTCACATATGCATCTGAAAACGTTTGGGGTTTTTTTCCCAGTGGAAACTGAAGACGGATTCATGATCCTTACCCCACTCTAACTTGTTTCTTCATTCGTACAGCTGAAATAGAGATTTAAGTTGAACCTCCCCACCCAGCATACTTGTGGTATATATATTTCTGTGAATAACCTAATCCAGAGTGTGCTTTTTCAGTGAGATTTTTTCCTAGTCTCACTGTGTCCATTTGTATTTGTCTGCATTTACCTCTATCTATTCTCATTTTGTATATGGCTTTTAAAAATTCTAACCTGTATTCATGGCTGGTATAATATATACCACCAAAACACACTGCATGCAATGTTATTCGGTAGTCATTCATAGGCTAAAAATGCTTTAATGAAAAAATCTGATCTCACATAACGAATTTTCCAGGAAAACAGGGTGTGTAACACGCAGAACTTTCTCCATGTGAGATGGATTCTTTCTTCTGTGTCAACACTGGGAAGGGTCCTTTTATTCTCATTTTTATTATTATGATTATTTAGATTACAGTTATAGTCCATGCAGATAAAAGTTCCAATTAATATACTTAACTGTCTAGTGGTAAGAAAAAGTGGCGTTTTGTTGCTTTTATAGTTTCATTATGTTTTGCCACTCCTAAACAACTATACACTTTTAGTTAAATTTTTTATTGCTGCAGCAACTTGAGCTTTCACATAAAAATTGAAGGTGTTATAAAGCTTATCCACTGCAACCCATTATTTTGAATAGATAACCAAATAAGCAAGACTAGCTCGTGTGGTTATTAGTACTCATACAGCAAATTAATAGAGAAAATTAAGCATTTAACTTATTCACAGCTATTTACTACATGGTACATATAGTCTGGTTAGAAACACTTATTGCTGCTTACATTATCTCTGTTGTTGAGGTTGCAATCAATAAAATCACAAATCTTTCTTCTCTTAGGGCATGACTGTAAGATGAATTAAACCAATGGGAAACTTTTCATTGCTTTCAATACAATTTGGATGGGAGAACAGGGAGTTTATTCGAAGAATTACTCCGTAGAAAAATACAAGCATTTGGGACTGAGTTGATTGTCACAATTCCTCTTGCTCCTAAGAGACACTTAAAAGCCCGTTTGTCAAATGATGGCTTTCTGAATTGTTGGGATCTCTCTTCTGTGGCATCTATTGGCTTTCAAAAAGCTTGTGTCAGCAGGCCAACTTCACCTAATAACTAATACATGAAGCACCATTTCTCTCCAGATGAGTTAAATATTTACTGCAGAGGCAGTCCTGTCTCCTGCTTGCAAACTCATCAGTGCTTAACCCCATGACCACACAACCTAAGCTCATTTACCTTAATGGATGTTTGCAGGCTTTCATCCACTGACTCACCCTGGTAGGTCAGTGGTGTGAAAATGTAATATTATAAAACATTTCCACACTTTGTGGAGTCCCTGTTCATTGGTAGTTGTTGTACCACTTAATACTGTGGGAGCATCTTATGGAAAATCACCATATGACCTTAAAAACATATAGTCAAGGGACATCCTCCCTGCCCACCTACCCCAGTGCTTCACTACAGAAATGTCACATTTGTGGAATCACCAGGTAACAGGATTTGCTCCTGAGCAGGGAGGTGCCACCAGACTCCCAGACCTCTTCCAAAATCCCTTGTTCACAGGCAGACATGGATCAGCACCTCCACACTGTGTATTCTCCTACCTGGCTGCAGGGTTACTATAGCATTTAAAAGCTCTCAAAATTGTTTCAAAAAGAGTGAAAGCCAAAGACAAGAATAATGCTTTTTCTGCTATACTACAAGCAATATACGCTTAGCATTTCATAGTGGCCGATGTATTTCTAGAAAACCTTCTTACACATCCTGCTCTTCAGTAGGCTGTGCGTGATGTTTTGTCTTAAGTTTAATCAAACCCTGACAAATTTATGCCACAATTTCATAAAATAACCAGATATCTGTGGGGAACAGACTGGCACTATTAAATACTTGGGGATTATGAGCTAAATACAATCTGAACTGAGGATCGAGAAATTACTTGGGTAGTGCATTAGCCCACTGTGGTGTCTCATCTCCTTGCACGGCACTGCTAAGGCGCATGGCAATAATACACCTGACACTTTGTTTCCGTGTATAGCATATGCCACAAACGCCAAGTATTCATAAACACTAAGCCACCGTCTGTCTATCACTCCTTTGTCTTCTCCACCTAATCAAACTATTGCAAATTTCATAATGAACAATTAGGGAGGTGGTGCCTGGTTATCTTGCACACAATGGGAATGTTTCCTGCCTTGAACCTGCCAATGCTGTGAGTGGGCTAGCAAAGGGAAGGGCTGTTGGACCACCCTGTAACGCAGAGAGGCTGACTGTCATTCCCTAAGAGCTGAGTACTGGCGTGGAATCAAATGTTTAGAGGCAAATCTGGAAATTTCTGGATGGATTCCCTTAGTCCCATCCTTGTATGAGAGAACATCTGGGGGAAGAGGCTTCTAATATAACAAGAGCAAAATTAGCCAGCAGTTGTTGCACATTTACTGCAGTTTGTTACCTACATTTCTTCAGGCCCAGATTTTGACACAGTTGTTTTTAGGCCAAAAATTCTGCTGATGTCAGAGAAGCTTCTAATTTAAGAGGCAAGCTATAGTTACTGTAGATGGACATTTATCTACATTTTCTATTCTAACTGAAGTATAGCAGCACCTGGTTTATTCAGGAGCATGCACAAAGGGAGAAACAACATTGTAATCCCACCTGTACAGAATTGTGCAGAGACACAGACAGGAGCATGCCTGGGTGCTTTGATTAGCCACTGCTGCTCTTCCTAATCAGAGTGTCAATATTCTCTTTTTCTTTTTTTCTTTTTTTTCTTTTTTCTTTTTTTGCCAGAAGGAGGAACGTGTGAAGTTATAGCAGCACACAGATGCTGTAATAAGAATCGAATTGAGGAAAGATCACAAACAGTAAAATGCTCCTGTCTACCTGGGAAAGTGGCTGGGACTACAAGAAACAGACCTTCCTGTGTTGATGGCAAGTAGATCCTCCTGTATATATGTCTCTGTTTGTGTACCATCCAGTAAATAGTTCTAAGTCTATAGATTATGCATAGGAACTGTGTTGTGTTCTCTGTTTAACAAAACAGAAAAGCCTCGAAGCATAGGCACGCAGTTACACTGCCTTGTCTGCTACTCTACTGCGTGGTTCTGTGTGCCTGGGTCACGTTAAGATTTATTCAAAAACTGAGAGTATAGCATTCAGTACGGGCACTTAGAGAAGCATACCAGATTCTGTGGCAGGATCAAGCCCATAATCAATCACTGGACAAAATTACCTGTTGCATCACTTCACAGTCCCCACCCCCCTCCAGTGCCACATTAGTTTTGATTCAGAAATATTTCAAAGGACAACAGCCATTCATTTTGATTTAATTAGCCATTTGAAAAGTCAGTGTTAAAACAGATAAATAAATGAATCCTGTGGTCTCATCCTGTAATAAACATTAACGAAAGCCAGGAAAAAACCTTTATCTTTTGAAATCACTGGTGCCGTATCTTGTCATGGGGATTTTTTTGCTGAAGGAAAAACACCATGTTATTTGTGTCTGGGTTTCATATCAGGTCTGGCTCCACAGGGTGTGTACTTCTCCAGGGCTCCCCCGCCACCACTGCAAGGTGAAACCGTGCAGCAAACAGGAAGATAGCTGCGGCTAGCAAGTGCTTAGCAAAATGTAAATAGCATAAGAAGACGGAGAGTATGTGGTACTAATCCCATCAGTTACCCTTCCCAAACAAGCCACTCTGTGTTGCAGAATCCCTCTGTGCAGCAGCTTTGTGAACATAGCAACTTGTCAAAATTCCTTGCTATTCTTTATAACAATTGTCTGGCACCACTGTTTATACCACCCCACAGCCCAAAGGTGGTTCCAAGAGACAGGGATCCTTTTGGCTAGAGTCAAGGTAGGCTCTGCCTTGGGCTTTCCTCGTCCTTCCCCGGGCTGTACTTCCAGGGGTGGCAGTGTAACTGCAGGGTTTGGAAGAATCCGGTGTTTTGTCTTTGGGTCTGTCGTTTGGCATTCAGCTTCCCCCCAGGTGAGTGAGAAGGGAGACCTGTGCAAGCAAACATGGGGAAAAAATGTTTTCTTCTGGGTACCTTTGCTTGATCACATGCTGCAAAGGTAGTAGCAGGGGAGCAGGAGCTGGGCCAGTTGTAGCCCAGAGTTAGACAGGAGTGTCGGTGGGTGTTGTGGACTGGAGGATCATGTAGGCAAAGCTCTGAGGCTTACACGTTCAACATCAAAAAGATGAGAGATCAGGGATACCTTGGAGGGATGAGAACCTCATGTTTTCTCAGCAAGTGTTTGTGGTTTGTACATATCTGGTTTCTATATTAAAGATAGAAAATGTTTTATTTCAAAAATGCTTTCAAATTTTAAAATTATGAGGCAGTATTTCATAGCTTGTTATACTGGGAGTGCAATCCACCTTCTGAACTCATGACTAAAAACATGCTACAAATGCACCTGTGAATGATTACACTTTAATCCACATTCTGTTATTCTGCTGTTGCTTAATTACCCTGATGAAAAGAAGCTTTTCTTTTTCTGTTAGACACACTCATAAAACCATAAGTGAGACCTACAGTGGTCTTAACCAAAGTTAGCTGTACAAGCCTTGAAAAATTTCATGTTCTTCAGCAGGTCATGAAAAACAGAGGCCCTGGATAGAGCAGAAAGACACCATTAATTCAAATCTCATAATTCTGTTCAGAGAAGAGGAGCTCAAAGAATGCTGTGTTAAGAAAAAAAGTTGGGTGCAGGTGTGGACTGGAGCCTAATTGCTCTGTCAGGATTACAATAAAAAGAAATGTTATTGTCTGGAATTTTGAAAGGAGTAAGGATAAAACAATGGCTAATATAAAAGCGCAAAGCCAGTCCCATTGAAGTCACTGGTAAGACTCACAGTGACTTCAAAGCCAAAAAATGTGAACTACAAAGGAATATCTTCCCCTTTCAAGTCTAGTTGTTGTAGTCAGCCTTTTGTAGATGGCTGGTGAATGGTTCAAAAGCCCGATATGCTGGTTGTAAAAATTAATAGAAGGGACATTTTCTTTGGCCTTTGTTTTATCCTGGACTTTGTATTGTGACTTTTGACATACTGACCTGTTTTGAGTCAAAACTTTGACCTATTTAGTAGTTCTGTTCTTGCTAAGGCAAACTCCCAAAACTTCCCATGAGAGTCCCATTGACGTCAGTACTTTAACTCATACAAAGATTTGGGATTTGCTGTTTCTTTTTTTATGTGAGGACATTTCAAAAGGTCATCTGCAACTTTTTTTCTTCTTTACCTACCATGTTGAAAAGATTGAGACCATTAAATCTCACACAGGGTTTCACACTATATGCAATTCCAAGCCATGGTCTGTTCCTAAGAAAGCTTGCTCAGGTTCATTAATTAAATATGCACGGGTGTTCAGGTCAGCAGTATGCTCTCACCCAAACAAACTGATCACCTTTGAGAGGTGACAAGGATCCTATGTCAGCAATTTGACTCCCATCTGTGGTTGATTATTGCCTCAAGCCATCTCCACCCGATGGCTATGTAGTAGTGTGTATAAAACAAGTTGAACCTCAGTTTTGCCCTGTTTATACTGTTGGCCAAACTATGACTTAATGGGATCAGAGTGAAGCTTTTGGTGTTTCTCAGTCCAGATTCATCAGAAAACACCTCATCCAAGCTGATGCTTTGACAGTTTGAGTTCATGTTGCATGCATTGCCTTCCACTCCTACCAGCCATTGCTCCGGACACAACTGGGCAGCGTGGGTGGGAATTGCGTGGAGAGCCAGCTTTGTTTCCTGTTTAAGAGAATAAATTCATATGTAGGAGTCAGCTTCAACTTTTAAATAATTATCAGGCGTGACAAATGGTCCTTTTGTCCTTTTATTGCGAGACCTCATCATGGGTAGCACACAGTCGTGGTACGTGGGGCTCGTGTGTCCCCCCTCCGCCTCAGTGAGCAGAAGTTCAGGCCGAGTGTGTGCGGTTTGTACCCCGAAGGGTGGGAGGTGGCTGTGCGTTCCCGAGCATCGCTTCCTGCCAGCTTCAGCAAACTTTGTCTTTGGGGCCTCATCTTAAAAAAAGAAGTGAGGCCAGGCTGTGGCAGCCTCAGAAGTTATAAATTATTCCTTGCGGCTCATTCGGTAGACACTGTCCTAAAACCTGCCTCAATCATCAATGAATTATGTAGTAGCAACAGTGCGAGCAAAACAAAAGCCAAATCTTGTCATGAAACAGAGATGCCAGTTTCTGTTTCTTTGCCTCTTCTGCTGCGCATTTACTTTCATGATTCCCTTCGCTACTTCAAGGTCTTTTTTTTTTTTTTGAAGGATGATTTTGAATGCTCCCTTCCCTCCCTATAATTTATCTTGCATGCCACTTGGCAGTAGCACATACCATGGGCATCAGTCTATTCAGCTCTCTTTCATGGCTGTTATTATTTTCTCCATTTGCACAAATACCTCTTCAGAGCAAGTCCCAAATGGATTATTTACTTCATTTGTATTAGAGCAGGTTGAAAGGGTCCCTTTTTCTCGGGAAAGCAGTGTCGAGCATGTCCAGAGAGCTGCCTGCCCTCTGCCTCCTGAGTACAGGGGACCTGTGCAGCTGGGAGTGTTACCAACCCACTCTGCAGCGATGCCGCGTTGCTGTTGGACACAGTGTGTGCGGTGGCTGTCTGCAGGTACCAGAGCAACTCCTGATCTGTCCTGCTGCCCGCACACTTCAGAGGTCCTGGGGCCAGCAAAGGCCTTGAATGTGCGGCTCAGACTAGCTGCAGACCCCTCTAGCTTCACATTTTGATGGACCTGCTCTCTCTCATTTTCCTGTTAGTTTTTGTGTGACATGCAGACATACAGGCTATTTCTGCAGGGGTTTCTGAGCCATGTGTCTGAATTTGCACCTTCCCTCCCTGCTACGCTTACAAACAGCTTGTCTTCCTTGTTTCAGAAGCCCATGAATTTTCCTCCTCCTGCAATAGGTTCTGTGGGTTTATGAGGGCACTCAGGTGGGATTTGTCCTCTTGCTTGCTGTCTCATGGCTAGTACGATTTCTCCTGTGGGTTGAAGTTTTATTCCTTTGTCTTTATTAACCAACTTCTGCTTTTGGTGCTGTGGTTATATAAGAGAAATGTTCCCAGTAATGCACTCTGCTTCTTCATAGCAATGCCTCTTGCATCTTCCTGGCAAGGTCAGTGGGCACGTGACGATTGTCCTTTCAGGTGTCAACCCCACATCCTTTAGAAAAATCTGTTCACCTCTGAGAATAAAGATCAGTCAGTGGCTCCAAAATTTCAGTGTTATTTTCATAACTTAATTTTCTGTTATTCTACATAAAACTAAAAGAATCCAGAAAAACAGAAAAAGGAAAATGCTCATGTATTTCTCTTTTTTTTAGTAGATATTTGTCTTTTTTAGAATTTTTCACCATTCTCAGTACATCTTTTACATTAAGTGGGACCAAGATTTCTCCTATTGCATATGCGTAATATGGAGGTGTTCTTAATCTTCTTCATTACTTCATCAAAGCTTTCTTTTCCTACCCCATCTTCCTTCTCAGTGTGGAATGCACTTAGCATAGAGAAACAGTGATGAAAAAAATTGTTTTTTAAATACCTTTAACATTTCTATTTGAACCTTTTCTAGATGTACGCAGCACATTCTCAAAATATTTAAGTAATATTGAGGGATTCACATTCATGCTGCCTCCTGAAAAGCCATTTTGCCTTTTCTTTCTTACATCCCAAGATATTTTCTTCAAGTAAATGGCTGCAGACTGCTCCAGGTTCGGTGGTTCTACCAGATCTTGGCATTGTATGGGGTTTCATAACTTCAAAATAACTTTATTGTGACAGTGTCAAATGTAAAGGTTATACCAACACTGTCATATGTGGGTCAGGAACGTAAGTCCACCTCCCATTCTTCACTGGCCTAATCTTTATGAAAGATTGATGTCACCTTTCTGAATAAGCTAAGATTTTCTACAGCATGAATAAAGTTGGGTGTGTGAGCGAGAGAGCAACAATGAGCTCTCTCATGAGCTCTGAGAGGCAGCAGTGAATGGGTTAATACACTTGTGTTCGGGTTGGGGTTTTTTGTTGTTCTTCATGACTTGTCTACACATGACTTGCAGTTTTGCAGTTTTCTTTGGTTGCTTCCATTAGCAAAGCAGTGTTATGGCTACTTCATTTATTTTTTCTGTGTTTTACTTTGTTGTTTTGGGATTTTTTTAAGCAACTCATTTTAGTACTCAGTACAAACAACATGAATATTTGATTGGCCTTGAGAGTTTCCATCTAGCTGAAAGCACGTGAAAATTCTCCTATTTGGAAGTTTCCCATTCCCTGTAATGGTACACACTTTTACTTTCCATTGCGCTTCGCAGTGGCTGCTCATGTTCCTTCCAGGATATCAGTAAACAGGACTGGTCACAAATAGCCAGTGTGAAGGAGGTGGGAACAGAGGCCAAGTGAACCCGTGGGGTTACTGAGTACATATGAACAGAAAAGCTCTGATAATATTCTCTCAGTTCTAGCACTTCATATGATTGCTATAAAAATGTAATAGGAATACAAGATATTTGTAATTTTAATACTGTCACTTTTATGCTGTGAATAATGTGCTTTGTACCATATCATTTACAGTGGTATTGAACCATTCTGTACAGTCAGCAGGTGGTTATGTCCGTGTGTTCTTTGAGGCCGTTGAATAATACATAATTTGTTCATCTATACTGAAGTTTACTGTGTTAGAGCCAATGATGCTCTCAGACACATCTTTTTAATGCTTGAATTTTTCTGTTCCCTTTTCTTCTTTTTTAAACTCTTTAAGAGGCAACCTCAATATTTCTTGCACAATTATCTGTGAAATTTTTTGGAGCACAGGGTATGGAATAACAGAAAAGCACCTCCGCTGGCTTTTGAAATCAGCCACAAAGGGACTTCCACGCAGGTTATGCATGTTGCCAGTGCTTTTAGGAAACAAGGCGCTTTAAACACTGGTCAAAACCAATGAGGAAAAAGGAAGGTGCTACGAAAATGCTGCGCAGTATCTCTTCCTCTAAGGTATTCTTGTAAGAAAGGTCTCTGCAGATATCGGAGATGATCCAATTCCATGTTGTCTGCTACACGGGATTTGAAGCATTAGCTCTCAGGCAGCAGGACTAGACTCCATGGTCTGCTGGTGTCCTATTTTATACCAGTCATGCATCAGGGGAAAGGGAAATCACTCACTGATACAGAACAATAAAATAAAATTACTCCAATATTTCCCTCTCTCCCAGACTGGCTTTGGATCACATAAAGTTTCAAATCATTCCGTAATATACAAAATATTAATGTGCATGTACATACTTCAGATTTCTGTTAGTTTGAGGATTATCCATCACTAGCCACCCTGTGGCCCTGTGAATTTACATCAGACTTCATCAGGAAAGCATTAACAAACTAAACACAAGTCTTAATGACCATTGGGAGCATTGTCACTTTTAGTGCCTCTCTGGGCCAGCACCCCACAACCCTGCAGTCCTGCCACTGGACGGTGGGTACCAAACATCCTTGTTATTCCATGTTCAGTAGTGGGAGCAGAGAGAGGACAGCTTTCATCAGCACACGTTCTCTTTGCTGACATTGCCCTCCTTTCTCTCACCATGGACCTGCAAATGAAAAGGCCATACCTGGTATGTCACCAGCTATGCCATGGACACGAGCTAATTTATTTTATTTTTTAAATTATGGATAAGATGCCTACTATAGAGTGAGCATTCATGATTCAAGAGCGCTGTGTTCCTGTAGTGCAGAGGTGTAGCACATCACTTGGTGGGATCCTGAGCTGGTGCTCAGCCCATGCATCCTCCCCCAGCACCCGTGCATCCTCCCCCAGCACCCGTGCATCCTCCCACAGCACCCGTGCATCCTCCCACAGCACCCGTGCATCCTCTCACACTCGTGCTACCCAAAGCGCACCGGCTAAGAGATGGGCAGGGGAACTACAGGCACTTTCTGGCTCTCCCTGGAGTAAGCGCAGGATCTGAGCCCTGTAGAGTCACATGGAAGACTCCTATTGACTTTGGGTCAGGTCCTTAGTAAATACTTTGTTAGATATAATCCTGTATCTATCAGCACTTACATCAAGTGAAAACATTTCACAGTCACAAAGCCAATAGTTTTCTATTTATCTAATGTGTACTTTAGGTGGTATCACCAGAAAGCTTTTTTTTTTCCCCCACTCTGTGAAAATACTTTCAATCAATTCTTATTTCTGGAAGAAAGAGGGGGGAAATGCTTTTTGAAATCCAAGGAGTCAGCTTCTCATCTTCTAGCTGTGCTTCGGCCTAGATAAGAAGAGGCTCAGGGTCCCATATTATTAATGCACTGTCTATATGAATAACGAGCAGGCTTGGTGAATTATTCCACACTCCTGGGAAAATCTATAGCCCTGTCCTTCTGCAGCACCACTGGAACTGAGCAGGAGACTCGTATTTTTTTGATTTGGTGAATTCAGATGACTTCATTTGTAAGGAAGAAAAAAAATAATGTGTCTGTTCCCCACTGACACCCATTTAGTAAGCTCAAAAAAAATTTGCAGCGTATCACATGCACTATTAAAAAAGTTGCTGGGGGGGAGAAGCCTAACTGTGTACTGGAATATTTTAAGACTTTGCTTTTGTCCAGACATGTCTCCTTGAAACGCCCTTGCAGCCACCCTGAAATTGCAGCCAGGTCCTGAGAGGTGCTGACTTCAGGGGGAGCGAAAGCGAAACTGGCAGTGAAGGCGCAGAGTAATTAGTTCATTTACCAAGGCACAGCAGCTCTCATTACCAGTTTGCCTTCTCATCTGCAGGGCAGAGGCTGAACAGAACAGAGCGGAGGTATGTGCCTGACCCCGCTGATGGTAGGTGAGCTTTTATGTCAGAGCACAGCATCACCTCCTGAACCCGGACCATCAGCGAGCAACCTGGGGAGAGCAGGGCGGCCATGCTTCTCCCTGAACAATTATATGTAGAAATATATATGTGTGTGTATACATAAATATATCTGTGTATCTGTGCACGTGTTGTAGAGTCATCCTACCGTGGCTGGTGTATCAAAGCACCCATTGTGGTTTAGGCACGTTTGTATGTTCCCAGCAATAAAGGTGCACAGGGGGCGGATATTCAAGGGTCAGATGTGCAGCCAGCCTGAGCCGAAGCCCGCAGCAGAGTTAGGCCCTTCCCGGTCTCCCAGCGAGGGCTGCATTGTTCGTGCCGCATGCAAACCTCCGCCAGGCATTAGGGAGCAGTAGACAGATGATCATGTCTTCCTGGTGTGAAGATGGTGCAGCTAATGAGATCGTCTGACTGTGGGTTTATGTGAGTACATCTTCATCTGGGCTATAATTTATCTCCCTACCTATGTCTTATATTTCTTTCTTTTCCAATTGACATTGCGGTTTCCTGCGTAGCAAAGCAACCTCCCTTTTTAATATCAAGCCCATAGAACAGCTGACTAATCCACCCCTGATGAAGTGCAGAGAGCTCACTTAAATCCCAATTTCCGCAAGAAAAACATTTTCTGCTTAAGAGGGGGGGAAAGCCATAAGTCATGGCACTATCTACATCTGTGTGAGGGGTGGTCATTTTTCCAGGCTCCAGCTGACAGGTTTCAGTGCTGACACTGAGGGAGCGGAGCCCTCGTGGCCAACCAAGGTGCACAAGCAGCAGCCTTATGGTGAAATTAGAGAACGGCACGGCCACGTAGCAGTGTGAAGACACACAGGAACATATAATTACTTCACCTCCATACAGAGGAAAGTAACCTTTATCTAAAATACTTGCAATAAGCCTGCTAGAGGCTAAATGGAAAAACAGTAGGAGCTTTCTTCTCTTATAGGTAGCATTAAGTGTTAATCACAGCACTGGAAAGAGCCTGGTAAGGGGTTTTGGAGGCAGGGAGCGCAGGCAGGGAGGGCAGCCGGTCACGTTGGTGTGCCAGGCACTGCAGGGAAAAAGAAACACAAACTGGCTGGGAAAAGATAGCTTAGAGAAAATTCCCTTGCAGGAGTGAAGCCACAGGCAGGACCATGCAGGTGAGCCCTGTGAGTTCAGGTAGCATAACGCTTGGGCATGCTGCCTGGCAAGCATGGAGAACAACGAAGAGAAAGAGTTTTTGCAGCTTTTACATGCACAGATCTACCTCAGTTAGCCCAGAAGAGGGACAGCAGCCCCCTGCAACCTATCTGCAGATCTACAGTTGGTAGATGTACCACCAAAAAAGCTTCAGTGATGCTAAGAGAGGCTCCTCTTGCAACAAGCCAGCATCCAGCAATGCTGAGAGAGAGCTTTCCATATGTCATGAGCTAGATGGAAAAAACCTGTCCAGGAAGAGGTCACAAAGCTGGGGTGAGCAGCGCTGTGTCAGAGCCAAAAATCTTTGCTTGGCAGGTAACACAGAGGTTGCTCAAAAGAGTAAGAGCTGGATATATTGGAGGGACATGTGTGTGAAGCACCTGATATATTCGTATCCATCACAGCCACCGCAAGGTGTGGAGTCTGGTCTGCATCTGCCCAGCGTGGCTGCAGCAAGGCATTGCTACCTTTCACTGCATCTGTGTGCAGGGATATTGCCAGCTGATACAGAATGTGTTGTGTCTCAGGAGTAAAAGGTTTAAACCTTCACACCATGCCTTTAAACAAACACTGGGTTTATCTGTGCCTTGGGCGACAAAGCACATGTGTGCAGTCCAAGTACAACATTCAGAATGCTCTCGGAAAGAGGTTTGACCCCCAGAGACAGATTTTCAGCTGGTGTAAACTGGCTCTCGAAATCCAGGGAGACCTGCTGGTTTGTGCCAAATGAGGACATGGTTTGTTGAGTTTAGGAAAATGAACAGAATGGTCACTGGCTATTAATCCTTGCTCACAGCCTTCAGGGAATATATGGGACCAGTGTTCAGCTAATCGGTGGCCAAGAGGAGCTTAGAGAGATGCTAAGGTGGGGTTAGCATCTGTGCTGTATCCCTTGCAGTAATTCAGATGATAATCTATCTCTGCCAGGAAAGACCATATTTTTAAATAGCTAATTCTGTATAAACCCATGTCATATATCTTCTCTGCAATGGATACGGTGCATTCAGTGCAGCAGGGCTGTGAAATGCTGCTTGTCTACAGGTGTCTCTAATACAGTACAGAAAATACATGATCAGAGTATTGCAGAGTATTAAGTCTTTTTCTGCTTTTGTTTCAAAGCTACCTTCTATCTATAAATATGGAGCTAGTTCACAGGGCTTGAATGTGGTTTGTAGGATTAGGATTTGAACACAAAAGAAGTGAATGATTAAGTAAAAATGGAAAATGCTGCTACATAGTGTGGTCTCTTTAAATTAAAAGATGAGAACCTGAAGTTCTTACACACTGGAATTTTAAAGAGACAATGACCAAATCTTTGTAAGAAGAATACACACTGTTAATCCTTCCGCTGTTGCAGTGAGTTCAAACACAAGTCACTAATTTAGACCTGGGATTGTCCATTGTGTTGAACTATATGAGTTAATCTGGCAACTGCAACTAGAGGTGGGCAAGTCAATAAGTGCTTAATTGATTTCCAAGAATTGATTATCCATAAAATTGTTCACAGGCACATGTCCAGTTTCTCTCAGAATACAACCAGGTAGCTGTGGGACACAAACCCCTCAGCTCGTAATCTGGTTTGGGTGATTTTCATGCATTAACATTGTAGAATTGCCTTACATTTAGGAATCGAGCAAGTACATTGCAAGCAAGGGATTTATTTCCGATCTTGGACTTTGCTGAGGGAGTGTGCTATTCAGCACATAAATGGCCTGCAGATTCTGGAACAGGTCTGCATACATAGGTGTCAGAAAACAGTTTACTAATACAATATCTCAAAGAAAGCATTATTTCTCTTTGGGAGTTGTTTCCATAGACCATTCAGTCTACTACAATAACTGCTCAAGGTTAAGCAAGCACAAGTGCTGATGTAGTATGGCAAAATTCAATAATATTTAAAAAGTGCTGCCTCTCCCTTTTGAAACTATCATGCAAAAGACAGCAGTGCGGAAGGGAGCTGTGCTTTACAATTTAAGCATTCTGCCCTGTGTCGTTAGTACATAAAACCTATTCTGCAGGCAGATGGATTGCTTTTAATATGTGGTTTTGTGTAATCATTTCCTTTTGATTACAATTCCTAGGCAGCAAGCATACAGCAGAGTTTTCAAGATGCATGTGCATGGTCAGTACATATTATTTTTTTTTATCTTCCTAATGTTCCCAGAACTCACAAACAGCAAGGTGAAACATCAGCACAAACCATCACTCAGGAATAAAATTGAGAAGCAAATGACACTGTCCTAACTGAGGGCAATGGCAAATCTCCCATTAACTCAAATGAGAGTAGAAAACATATCTCTGTATTGGTTTATTATTACAAAATGCTCTCTTTTTTTTCAGACCCCTCCATGATATACCATCAAATGCACTTGTATGTAATATAGTTATGCAAATATCAAATGAACTCTAATTCCTTTGAAAAATTCCTTTCCCCCTCTTGAAAATGGCTAACTGGATGAACACATTTTAAAACTAAAGCACCTGTAGTCCCTGGTAAATTAAAAAAAACAAAGTCCATTAGTGTAATGAACACTTGTATTACATTAGTGAGATCATTATCCAGGGACACAGATACCCACTGCACTGAGCAGGATGAGGGAAAAGAGGATGACCACTGCTTTGAACCACAGAGCACAGGAGCGAAGCAGTAAAGGAGAAAATCCGTATAGTTTCTGACAAGTTGTGTTTCCTCTGGGATTCAGCTTAGCAAGCAGCAAAGGCCTGGCCTCATTATTTCACTGGTGCTATTCATTTCTCTTGTTTGTCTGTGTATTGTGATGAATTTGGTTCATCCAAATGTCAGGCAGGGAATTGGGCGAGGGATTCGTGGCAGAGCTGGAGAAACATTATATGTCTCTCTAGCACAGGGACAGGTCCTTTCCTGGGATGGATGTGCAGGTCTGGCCACTCAGCCTCAAAAGAGGAAGTTAATTAACTCGTGGGCCCAAGTGTGGAGAAAGGCTTTGGCTGCTCAGGAGAACAGGCAGCCTCTGTTGAGAGAGAAGAATTGTAGGGCAGCAAAGGAAAGCACGAAGGAGTATGAATCTGCTGTCAGATTAGTGCGTGGGCACCAGGGATGGAGAAAGGCTAAGAAAACAGTGGAGGTTTTAATAAACCCCCCATTATTAGATGTAGGTTGGAAATTAGAACAGTCCAAACTCTTGGAGGAGATTGGCAAGGGCTCACCAGTAGGGATGTCAGCTAGCTCTGAAGACTCCCAGTGACTTCTGCTATACCCACAAAAGGCAAAGAAATCAGTATCATTTGATAAAATACCACCAACAGCATACTGAGGAGCAATGGATGGACCACAGACTCGTATAGGTGAGGAAGAGGAGCTGTAGAGCAGACTCATGAGAATTCATTGGTGTGTTAGAGAGACAGCAAACTGTATATATGCTTGTACTGGGGGACACGGGGGGGTGTGGGGGCAGTGCCTCTGGTGTCACAGGTTTCCCAAAGGAAAAGCTGGGCACAGCAGCAGCCGCAGCCGGGGAGAGGAGCCAGCCCATGTGGGAGCGACAGCCCAGCAGAGGGAGTATTGCAGAATCCATTTCTACTACTCCTCTGGAACATAGCTTGTAAGTTTTGTGTGGTCATTGCAAAAAAACAGCATTTGCAAACAGAAATTAAGTAAATTATAGCCTTGATACCTGTCTTACATTCTTCAAATGACCCCTGGTGCCCACAAGTGAGGATTCTAGCAAAACCTATCAGTTTGAGTTTGCAGATTTCCCAGCTGAGTTTGCTCATTAACACACTTCAGGCTGGAAACCATGATCAGAAATGATCTGTGATTACAATGGACGTGGTCTAAATGTATTGTATGTAGTCGGGTTTGGTAAATAAAATGAATGGGGGAGATTTTGAAATGCATAAAATTCAAATGTAATTGCTTACCACCCAGATCCGTTTAACTGTTTACTGGCACTGAAAGGTGATACAATTTCCCAATGAAAGGAATAAATTGACAAATCAGGTTAGAGGCTTATGTTCTGAATGTAGCAACCCTTAGGCAAAGACCTTTAGTGAAAACTCCTGGAAGTGTGCAATGTATTGAATTAGTATATTCCTGAAATAATCAGGAACACACATTTGTAACAAGGCTTGGGGTTAGACCCTTTCAATGTGAACCACTTTCATTTTAAACTCATTATTTATGGTAAGCATAGCCACACTTTTCATGCATTTTGCATATTCAATTTTCAAGCCAAGATATCGGAGCTGCATTAGCTTCAGTGCTCCCAGCAGGTAATCAGCCTCCTGCAATATCAAACCTTATGTCACCAACAGTAATAGGCTGAAATAGTCAGAGCCTCGTAAGGACTGTGCCTGCCCAGTTCCTATTAAAATTAATGGGCACTGGGCATCCATTCCCTCTAGGCAGCTTTGAAAATATCAGCCAAAATGTAGTTGTAAGTATTAACCTTTAGGAAGTTAGTGTTGGCAGCCTCCCACCGCTCTGTGCTCGTTTCCAAAATGAGGAGCTCTGAGGAGGCAGGAGCCCTGCCGGAGAGCCTCCAGCCCGGGGAGGTGAGACCACATCCTTAGGGGCTGCTGGTCCACAGCTGCTGGTGGGGAGCAGCTGTGGGCGATTTGCACCTTCAGGCTGTTCTGGCTGAGCAGATCCCAGGGAGTCAGGAGGCAAATGGTGAGGTTGCTCTGCCACTTCTGCCAGAAGCTGCCTGAACTGAGCATATCGGAGTTTGTTCCTGGTCTTCAGAGGCGAGGGAGCCGGTTCTATAAAGGTCAGTACAGGTGGTGTGTAAAGGTGACCCTGACTCGGATGTAATACGGAAATCTGGAGCAGAAATGCCAAAAATACTGCTAAACATATTTGGTATAGAAAAAAACCTGTCTGTGAATGCTTTTGTATGTTAAAGCCTGTAAGGAACTTCTGCCCTACTGATTTGACCTTCTTTAATTAGGATTTTTTCCCTTTCCTGTCTATTTTTGTAAAGAAAAATAGTCTGGCATTTGAAAAGGAAAAGGGTATTAGAATCATTTATTATTGGATTACTATTAAACCAATAGAAATAACAATAGAAATTCATGTTTTTAAGCAACCTCCAGGTTTGAGGTCTAATCCATACGGATGATGACCTATGAGGATGTAGCGTTACAGGAATAAATTGGCTGTGGTTTAGACTGAAGGATTTCAACTCAGCTAATAAATTCTCAGTAGTGCACGCCTGAAAAGTTACCACAGTAGCTGGAGAACAAACTGCCCCCTTTTTAAATTTTTTCACCAAATAGTTCTAAAATAACCAAAATGTAATCAACATACTCAGCTAGCAGATTGTTCATAGACACAAAATACATTCCTAAATCAAATAAATCGCTAACTGTGAAGCATTTGGTAGGCTCTGTTTTACATAGTATGAGATAAGTAACAAATATAACGCACTGGTCTCTATTGCTGACTGCTATTAAAAATGCAAAGCTCTTTCAATTTCAACTGTGCATCATTAGTAGAAATCCTGTAAGGACCACCTGGATCTTAATGACCTGTTACACTGTGTCTTCCCCACCATTGTGGCAGCTCTTTTTGCTGGATACCTGTACCATTTTAGGAAATACTAATTGCCTATTGCTGTGTTTTGCTGCATTTTTAGTCTGGTGTTCTTGCTTTTTTTACTCCCCCTTCCTAAAAAAGACCGTCTAATAGTCATGGACCTGGAGGAAATGTTTAGCCAGGAATATTAGCAGTGCTGATGGATCTCAGAAGCAAAAGGGCCAGCCAGAGCCCTTCCTGGCTCTGCTGAGTCCACAGGTTTTGAGCAGAATTATGGGCAAGGCTTACTGCAGTATCCCTGTGCTCAGGGTATGGGTTGTGTGCTTGTTCTGCTAGCATTTCCTGAAACATTAGGTCTTGCTGAATGTAGCTTTCCACAGAATACAAATCAGCTATGTTAGTGTGGTGTCCTGCTTGTACAACATATTTTGGTTTTGTCTGCCCTTGTATTTGCTTAGTTCATGGCATACTATGATATGTCAAAGAATGTAGATGATGCTGCTTTCTACCACAATTTTAGCTAAAAATAACAGGTGCCTGGAATTATTATAGTATTATTTTTGCGTGGTTTTTTTTCCTTAAGAAAACACCACCATAGATGTTGAGAGGTTCTTGCCAGGAGTTTTGCAGAGACCAAGGGATCTATACTTGCACTCCCAAGTCTAGCAAGGAACCACAGTCTGCTACTTTATGCTGCAAAACAAGGTAGGCATCCAGCAAGGGCGGGAGTACAGGCTTTGTGTAGTGGGGGAAAAAAAAGAAAAAAAAAAAAAAAAAGAATTAGGCTGTGGGCAACACAGGAGTGAGGAAAGGTTACACTGCAGAGTGGGAGCTGACTTGCTGTGTTAGGTAATACTGGATACAGTAAATAACCTCAAACATTTGGAATTTTTTTCTTTCTTAGAAACCTGAAAGAGTGTGCAGTAACTAAATGGATTAGACATACACTGTTCAGATCACTGTTACTGTACCTGTGAAGGATGAGACAAAAACATACAGCGTAGGGGGCAAACCCACAGGGTCCTGTTCTACTTGCAGTCTGGGGAAACCCTAACATAAAAGCAGATATTCCTACAGCCTGCTTTCCATTCCCATCCAAAAATACTCTTCCTTCCAATTTCTCTTTGATGTCAAAATAAATGAAAATGTTTCGTAGTGATTAATGGTGTGCTGGCTACAGAGTGAATGCTGGTAGGGATACAGCCGATCAGTGAAGAGGATGTTTTCAGAAAACCTCATCATATTTTGTTTTGACTTTATGATGACATGTTGAATTTTGGCAAAAAAGTGATGAAATGCAGCCAGTTACATAGGCATGCATGTGTGCACATAGATACGCAGGGAGAGTCATTTGATGATTCTGCTCCTGGAAGTAGATACCTCTCTGGGGAAATGCTCTGTTGATTGGTACATGCTGAAAAGATGATCACTATTTGCACCTGGATTGTCCTTTTCAAGGGTTATGTCTGCAGGAGCATCCCTGTGGTCCCCAAGACCACCCAGTGTTGCATGGCACTGTGGGAAGCAGCAGCCACTGTGAGGCAGGTGGTGGGAGATGGAAGCTTACCTGCTCCTCACCCTGCCTCTGTGCACCTCCTCATGTGCCACCTTCGGGGATAAGAGGTGACAAATGCCACCCACCGCATCCCTTTCTTTCTGCAGGAAATTGGCTTAGTTATTTTTAAAGTGCTTACAAGGCTTTGGAAGGAAGTCCAAAAAAAACCTGCACCCTAATGCAAATCAACTCAGAACTTCCCATTTTGGTAGGGCTTGTTATACATGAAGTCTATATTGTATTTATTCACCCAGAGACCTTAACTATTATGTAAAAGAAAGAACGACTACAGCACAATATTGTTTCTTTCACTACCATTGATATTCAGTTTCCCACTTCAGTTTTGCCCTCTAGATTAAGGGTGAATGTTTTGTACTGCTGTGTATGTGAGATGTTTAAAACTTGCTTGAGTTTTCGATTTCCAGAGGGTTCTGTGAGGCTGAGGTTGTAGCTTATTTAATATTTTGACAAAGTCCAAGCTCTGTGTTGTAAAAGTCAATTTGGTTTTCAAGCTGTTGTTTTCACCACTACAGTGAATAATCCAATTTTTAATTATTTCATATGTTATTTTATTATTTTTATGTATTATTAGCTTAAAATTTAGTTGTTTGTCATTATTATAATTTTAGTGGAAGTGACACTGGAGGAACCAAACCTTGCTGCAATAGATTGTTATCCAGTGTAACATATTGATCAGGTCAGGCAGTAAATTAACAGGAGCAGAACACCGTTAAATTTTGAACTTAATTGCCTTCTACTCTTAATTTCTATTGGATATAATCAATAAGTGCCAGAGGAAAGCTGAAAGAGTTATTTAGAAAGCCACTATTTCCTGCAGCATAATGGAAAACTACTGTTTCATCCTCTAGTTGATGCAAATAATTTGCCGTTCAAGTGTAGCTGCTTAAGCATTTTATCAAAGACTCACTTTTAGCTCTTTCTTGATTAATCTTGATGCCTTCCAGAAAGAAAAGCGGTTTAATGACGCAATCTGTTTTGGTTTAGTTGCCCCTCTGGTCTTTGCACTTACACTGGTGTTGCAGCAACACTGTTTCCCTGCAGGATCTCTCCAGCCTGTATTCCTGTCTCCAGCCATGCACACACAGTGTCTTCAGGGGGATATTCCCCAGCCGGTACCTTTTTAATATCATTTCCTTTCCCACGGAAATGCAATGTTACAGCTAATGGAAATGAAGACCACAGCCTTGGTCTTGACTTTCCTTGGTTCTTTGGCTAGTTTGTTGGGGCAAGTTGTTCATCTCTCTTGTTTTTCCTGCCTGCAAAACACTAACATAACCCATTGCCTTTACCAAGGTCTAGTGTCAAGCTGATGTGCTGTACTCTTTTCTAGGACTCCCTGTGCTGATGATACACCTTGTTCTGTTCTCTAGCCTTCTATTCAGTTTGTTGCTCCTTGTGTCTCACATTTCCCTCTATAGTAATATTTTAGATACTCTTTTTTTTACTTGCTGTTGAATTTCAGTATTGCTTATCCTGCTGTAATCTAAAACCAGTTTCTTATAAATCAATATCTCAGTGCTATTATTATTTTTACACTTCTTTGAACACTCTTTCCATTACCTAGTCTTTTGCTAATAAAATGCTGCAGATGAAACTCCGTATTTCAGGTGGCCCCCTGCCAAAGCTGTATGCCCAGCATCACTGCCCAGTGGAATCACAGGGACATTAAAATGCCATTGAAAAGAGGATAGAGATCTGATGCAAATTAGGGGATTATTGCAAACTTTGGTGGGCCTTGGAAGCTGTATTACTGAAGCAGCACACAGAATAAAACAGGCCAAAGTAATCGTACCTCGTATTTTACAATAGTGTCAGTTCTGTGCCAGTGGTGCTGTTCCATATTTATAACTTTATATTGGCATAAGGCAATTCACATTCAAGCTAATGGGAGTTTTCAGGAGTGTTGATGCAGGTTCTTGATGAGAAATGAGTATAGCCCCTTTTGCACATCTTTACAGCAAAAATAGCTGTTGAAGTAGAGAGGAGTCTAATTGAGATGTTATGAAGTGGTGCATAACGATGCACGAAATGGGCAGACCTTCATAGAAGTCTCATTTTCTAAGAGACCTGACCTGTACTCCCTCTAAAAACCAAATATCTACAGGGCGTGCCAAGTTACCCACCTCTGAATAGAGTCAACAGATTCAGTAAACCTTGCACTGAAATCTTGACCTACATCTGTCCACAGTTCTCTCAATTATGAAATGTGGATAACTGGAAGTTTACTGTGAGCACATTTGATTTCATTCAAGTCCAGTATATTTGAAAAAAAAACATTGCTTGCTGTCTGTGCAAATTCAAAAACTGCCAAATCATCAACAGAGCTGAGCATGAATTCACCTCTTTGACAATTATTCCTTGTCACATTATTTTGGTTAACAGGGAATTCATCACAGGGGAGAAGAAAAAATAAAGCCTCTTGACAGTTACAAGGAATTCACTGTGCTTACAATAATATATCTTTCAAGGGAAGGCTGGAGGGCAGGGTTTGACAGGGCTGAAGCTGTACCATGTGCAGGGATGTCCTGTGACCGTTACTGGCCTGGACTTAACCTTTACAGAGGGAAGACCTGCTAGTCCATGTTACAGGCTGGTATGAATTGTGCTAGGTTTGCAGTCTCAGCTCCCAGCAGAGGCTGAAATGCTCCTGTTCTGGTTATTCCACTGGTGCCTACCACATCACGGGTCCTGTGATTGTGAGGAGACAGGAGCATTGGTGTTGTGCCCACAGTATCTTTAGGGAACTGAATCACAAAGCCCAGGTGTCTACAGAAGCCTGGACATGGGAATTGGACATGGGGCTAATTGAGTATCTCTGGCCAGGGTCGTGTCAGCAATTGTAATAGCATTCCGTGTTTCCCATGGAGAGGAGCTGCTCCTTGTGTTTCACAATTCTGCCAAGAAAAGGATAAAAGGAGATTTTTCTCTGTGTCACTGAGGAGAATCCCCTTTTCATCCAAATGAATTATGCTGTCTTCAAGGCGCCAGATTAATCTGTCTATGATATCCCTTGTGTACTGTTTCTAGACTAACACATATCTTTGTTTCTTCTTTTGTGATCAGCTGGTACAAATGAAAGCTAACTCACAGGGTAGGCTGCTGCTGCTGCTACCCGCTGCCATGAAAATATCTACAGGAGCAGTTCAGCCCCGCTGAAGTGGAGAGGTACACAGAGGCTGCTCGTTGCGCAGGCGAGGATTTGCTGTGCGGTGGGGTAAAGTTTCACTCTTGAGCTGCCTCACAAGAAGCCTCCGGAGGAGATGCTTTAAGTATCTGAGACAGCTCCCTGGAAGGGCAGCAAGGAGAGGCAGCCGAGATGGTATTTCGATGCTGTGCTGGATCCTCTCATAAGCCTCCCCTGGCATCTTCTGAGACTCTTGACACCTACACCATGCAGCAGCCTAGGTCCAGTCCACACCCGAGACTGACATTTGCAGCCATTCCCTGCTGTTTTGGAATGAGATGTAAATATTAAGACAACATGTATGTTGAGGTTAATGACAAGTACGGTTTGGCTCAGTTGAAGCTCCTACTCTGGCTTGCTGTCATCATAAAAACCTTGTGAAGTATAGATCATTGCATTATAGGTATCCACAGCAGGATAGGCAGACAAGGTAGGAAGTCTCAGAGACATACATGAATTAGGATTAAATGGAGCAAACTAATTCTCAATCAGATCTAGTCACCACTAAAATGAAGAAGATAGAAAGAGACAGAATCAAAATTAGTGAGATAACAGATTGCATTTCTGGTTAGGAAGAAAATCCTGCATTATGAAATGCTGTGGATTTAATATTCAATTCTACCCTTATTTGTCATGCACATTGTAAAGCATACTTGCAGCCATCAGCTTTTAGTTGAATCAGGGCAGTGAGTTTTTGTTTTTCTTAGAGTACTTCATGTTTTATAGCTTAGAGCCTTGGCAGAAGTCCATCTACGGTACTGTATGATTCACATCGCTGTTCGGTGAGGGACTGCAATTGTTGCTGTTCTGTCTGTACTCTGCTGTGTTTGTGGGAGGATCAGGATTGGAGCTGTGAGGTTTTACTCATGATCCCTAAATCCAGAAGTGTATTTGCAACATTTTTATTCCTAGAAAGTTATTCACTGCTTACAACTCGCTTTCCTGAGAAACAGTCAGACAAGACATATTGGAACACAGGCTTATTTTTTATATGATAGTATGTAAGAAGTTATACCAGACAGTAACTCTAGTTATGACCCAAAAAAAGCCCATGGCACAACAAAAAAACCCACCCAAAACCCAGAAGAAAGAAACGCACCAAAACATCCAGCTCTTTGGAGGCTTTGCAGGACAGGCCTGGTTGTTTCAGGCAATTATAATATATCCTTCGCATAACTCTTCAAACTGAATGTGTTGACTCTATGCATAAACTGCTTTCAACTCTGTCTTGTCATTCAGCCTAGGGAGTTTCAGTGGCACCTTGGTGGAGTTTCTCAAAACATTGGTACTGAGAGATGTAGGATGACCTGCTTCAGTTTCTGGGGGAAGCTTTAGCATCAGTTTCATGGCCAGCAGAGCTTAGAAATTATGGCTGCAAGAAAACCGTGTAACATGCTGCAAGTCATCATGCATCACTGGAAAGATGAATGTGAAACCCCACCACTTACATGCACACATCTTCCAACAGTTTCAGCAAAAGCAGGAGATTTTGAGATCTTTTTCCTGAATGATAGGCAAGTGCATTTTATAAAGATATGCTCAACATCCCTGTAAATAACAATTTTTCTTTTTGCCTTTGCAAGACATCATCAGAAGGTGAATACTTCTTCACTTCCACATTCCCATCCTTCATCTACCCACGCAGCCATAACAGCATGCATGTAAAAATGCATAAAAACTTCAGCCTTGCAATTTAAATGTCAAGTCTTCAATCTTATTTATACATTTAGACCCTCTTTTGCGTACAGTATGGCTGACTTCTTACAAATCTAGTTTTCTTCAAAATGACAGGAGATGCATCTGTGGCCCTTGCCGATGGTCCCATTTGTTACTCTACCCTTGCAGAACAAAAAAGTAATGCAGCATGCTATGCTGAGAGATTGGTCACAGACAAGCCCTTAGGGATATTAAATAGTTATATTAGTCTTTGTGGAGCTCATTTGACTCCCAGTTGCTTCACTAGAATTTAGCAAGGTCTTGCTGAAATGCTGCTGGGATTAGCCTCACTGACACAGCCAGGCATCTCTGCACGAGGAGATGATGTTGCAAAGGTGTGTCCCTGTTGCCTGTCTTTTTCAGTGCCCTGAAAAAAAGAAAAGACAGCACAGAAATATGTGTGTGTGTGTGTGTGTGTGTGTGTGTGTGTATATATAATCCATTTCACAGCTATCTGGTTGTCTAGATTTATTTTTTTTTTTTTTTTTGTCCCATTCTGTATAGATTCCTCAGGTATATATCAAGAGAAGCTGTTTGCAGTCATGCTGAGTGATGATTTGTGGGGGTGTTGCAGACTGCTGGAAAAAGACTCGGAGCACATATACACTAGGCTGCACTAATGAAGTTGCAGACATAGCCTGCTCCTGTCTCTCTTTAGCACAAACTAGTATTTAGGATCTCACTTTCAAAGACTGAGGGCTTCCACCCAGTCATCTAAATTCCACACTTTGGCACCTAAGTTACTTGTGTGTTTCTAAATTAAAAATTACAATTTAAACAAAAAGCACTAACAACTACGCAATTCATTTTCTCAGACTCATTTCATTTGAAAGTAAGAGCAAATACAATTACTTAAAAAAATAAGTTTATATAACTCTAGCTTTTGAAGAACTTCCTTCCAAACGGTAATAGTACATGTACATGTGTACATAGAAAGCTCTCTCTTGAGTCATATTTCTTTAGTATTAGAAAAAGCTTACTTTTATAGTTATGTAAAATGTTACGGCCGTTCCTAAAGAATTCATGTGTGTCTTTTTGTCCCACTGCCCACAGAATGTGGAAGGAAACTTGCCACTAACTTCTCTCTCCAGCAAAGAGAACACAAATATATCCCAGTATTTCCACTGAATAATAATGGATGTTTTTACCATTTCTGCCCACATTCTTCAGAGGAGCTTGTACAACCAATGGTGATCAGGAGACAAAAATATACCTTCCTTTCCACCTTAGCGTCAAGGTGGGGCTTGGGAATGGCTTTGACATCCTGGCAGTGGAGGTGTGAAGAAGACACAGGAAACTGCTGTGGCGTGAGGATTCCCTGACCTCGCTGCAGCATGAGCCTCCCTGTTACTGCAAACACCTTTGGAGGTCAAAAGCTGTCCTAGCTTGACTTTTCTACCTGCTTTTTTAATGATCAAATGCTGACACTGCTTGAATAATTCATTTACATTAAAATACAAAATCTCGAAGTCTATCAGCCACTAAAGATGCTACTTTGCAGAAGACATTCTGCATACCCTGACCAGGACTGGTGGTCCCTGCCAGGCAGAGCTGGAAGGTCTCCCCAGGAGCTCCCAGTGCAGACCTGAAGTCTTGAATGCTCTCTGGCCACGAACTGAGCCCCTGAATGCACAGTGACTGAATATTCATTTTGTCCATTCTTCAAAAAAATACTTACAATTTAAAGTACAAGAATAGCTCCATTCATAAGCCGCCATGTGAGACAAGGCTCCGTCACCAGTGCCCTATCTCCATTTCTTAATAAGAAGCGAACAAAGCCAATATATTGCCACATAAAAAAATAATGAAAAAAAAAATATATCCAGAGAGAGAAATTACCTTTTTGTCATAAAGTGATGTGGGTTGATGATCAGCATACGTATTACTTCTCTTTGTTGTTCACCTCATTGTGCAGCCTGGGAGAACAGGGAAGCGCGTGCACCTGCGGTACGGCTGGGTGACATTAGGGGTTCAGCAGATACTTCGGGTAAAACTTTCCCCCGATTTGAGCTGAACTATTCATCACACACGTAGCTGTCATTAATCTTACATGCAAAGCCAGGCTTCTCATACTTCAAAATCTTTGGAGAGGCAGCTTTCTAATCTATATTTGGTTCTTCTTTTTTTCCCCCTTTGAGATTGATTTCTCTTTGCATATAATGCTGTAGTAGTTTCAATTTAAGCAGAACCCTGAAATAAAATGGTTGAATATGAAACTTTAGGAGAAAGAAAGGAAACACAATTATCTTGAAATTCTTTTTTCTTTTTTTTTTTTCTTTTTTTTTTTTTTGAGATAAAACCTGTCAATGACAGCACTGCTGACTGACAAAAGTGACATGTATTTTAACTCTTGTTTCAAGCAATGGCTTATCTTAATCACAACAAGAGGGCATATACTCCTGGATGGGGCCATAAATTCAATTAATCTCAATAGTAATTCTCAAAGCAATTCATTTTAATATAATGAACCACCTTGAAGTATCTAAAATTAAAGCAGGTGAACTTGGTTAAAGATGAGAGACAGATGCAGAAGCTGCACACCAGTTCCCAGTGTCCAGCTCTACCTCCTCTCTGCCACACCAACTCCGGCAACAGGCAGATCCGCTGGAGCTGCTCCCATGAGCCTGGGCAGGAAAATGAGGGAAAAGCACAAAGAAAGGAAAATGTCAGGGAAAAAAGGCAGCAAGGCTGTGAGGGCAGCAAGTGGCAGAGGGTTAAGGTCTAAGCTCATTCTCAAAAAATATATGAAGTATGACAGCTGCAGGTTATGAAGTATTTCTATCAAAAGTTTCTAGTGACCAAGAGCAAAATTTTTAAGTGGTTTGCATATCTCTCTGGGCTCTTGAGATAATAATATAGCTGTCTGTTCCTTATTTTGTAGGTCATTTATACAGCTCATATTCCAAACCCTTCTCTTTGCTAATACCCAAAAAGGCTGTTATTGGAATCCCAAACTCCTTGCCATTTTGCAGAGCTGAATCTGGACACATACTATTATAAATTTAGCGATGTGTGTCACTATGGGAACTATTTCTCCTGCCAGACAGCATTGGGAATGAACTGGGAACTGGGTGTTTAGACACTTGTGTGTATGTGTGTCTGCCAGGCATGCACATACATAAACATTCAAATGCAGATATGTAAATCTTACCATTAAGTGCTTGCATTTTTTGCTTCACCATTTCTTCCTATTTTGCTCCATTTAGCATAGATTATCTCTGCAAGTCTGGCGACTAGTCAATTACTGAATTCCTTTTCAAAGGAAGGAAAAAGGAAGATTACAAAATTCATCAAACTAGCATAAATCACCATATCTTCCCCACCTGAGCATGTAACCCTCTAACAGTAGTTTCTTTCTTCTTTAAAAAGGTAATTATTCTATTAAAATTAATACTAAAATGAATACTGCTGTGACTGAATTACATGGGATAAGCGTGAAATACTGTGATCTGTTCTGCTATGAATTAGTAATTATAGTGTGCCCAGTGAAATTTGCATACTTTCTTCTTCTTCCCTGCTACCCATCTTGGCTTCTTTGCTAAAGCTTTCTCCAGGGCTGGGGCTGGAGGTTGCTAGTGCTTTATGCAGACAGGAGGTGTTTACAGAACATAGTACCCCTGAGTTTTAAGATACCAGAAGAAATTACAAGATAAGCATGGATTTGTTTGGTATTTGGAATATCTCTGATCACCTTTCTAAATGGGGTGGAGTTTGTGGGGGGTTTTCTGTGCCTGTATAGATGAGGTGCAGAAAAAAAGAAAGCGGAAGAAAAATCTGTCTCCTTTCCACTTGCTATTTCTGCCTGAAAAGTTTGGTTTCATGATACGACACCAAGTTCACCCTGCCTGGAGCAGCACAAGTAGTTGATATCTCAATGAGACAGCACTCAGAACAAGGGAGACCCAGAACTCAGGCAGGGTCTCACAGATCTGCAACAGCTTCTCTGTCGGAAAGCCCTGCATGCACCTGTTTGCGCTGATGTGGTTCGTGGAAAGTTTAAAGTGAACCTTGAAGAGAATAAATGATACCAGGGTGAAAGAAAGCCTTCCCCATGCACAGATTGCAAGACATGCCTTGAGCCAGCGATATCAATTAACTAGAGGATGGAGGAAACAACAGTTTTTTCCATGCTCTGTGGATGTAGGGCAGAAGTATCAGGTCCGGGCTGGTTCCTGCAGACGAGAGCGAGCCTGCCCAGCACTAGCAGGGAGTTTTGCCCTGCAGCCTGTGCAGCCCTGCTATGCCGGGCTCCATGCTCAGCTCGGCAAGTCAGGCTCTCTGCCTCAGCACAAGCTAAATACCTACAACCTGCTAGAAAAGGATACATGAGAGAAAACCGGATCAGAGAGCGCTGCTCCCCTTTGACCCACGGTAGCCTGAATCTGACATCCCTGCAAGTGCCCTATGAGAGCAGTGTGCTCAACTTGGCTTCAGAGGGAAGAAATTGCTGCTGCCCAGCAGCCTGGGAAGCCCTAGCTGGCTGGATTCCTGTGAAGTAATTGCTTTTGTTATAAGGATTTTATTGTTATTAACCATATTAGGATGGTCACAGGCTGGTTTATATAGCTTATGCTTGATTAAAAGATGACCTGCTGTAGTGATAAACGCAAACTTGTCCCAACGAGTGAAAAAATGGTTTTGCTTTCCTGAGAATAGTATGCAGCCACAATTGCTCAAAAAGAAGGGCTGAGGAGTGACTTTTGTTGACATAATTAAGATAATATATTTTGTTTCTTTGGTTAAACCTTGATCTCAACAATCCACAAACTAATAGAAAGTTGTTCATTTTTCCTTCCTAAAATAATCTGTGCAGTGCATAGCTTAACCAGCTCAATACAAGCACTTTATCACCCCAAGAAAGCAACTGTAGATGACTTGTAAAAAGGTCATGTAAACTTTAGATGCAAGCCATTATTTTTAATTTATGTGGTCTATCCATGTTTCCTAGCACCTGAAAGGTCCTTCCTTCAAATTACTTTTTTTTTTTTTTGGTGACTATAAACAGTTTATGAAAAATTCCTGTATTAATTATTTAAATGAGTTTATAAATATTTGAGGAAGCCCATGCAAAAGGCGCTCATAATAAACTATCATATTCTACCTTCATTGAACATTAAATTACCAAACTCTGAAGACTGCCTTCTGTAATAAAGCTGTTGCTGCCTGCTATCACAAGGTCCAGGGTGAGAGCATCATATCTAGGTAGCAGCAAAAAACTAAAAATCAGCACTTAATGTTTAATGTCAAATAACATTTCTGTCTTAGAGCATTTATACTAAATGTGACAGGTGACTGTTCATTTACCCATGTACCCATATCATATGGGAGGAGCCATTGGTTCCCAGCCCTGACTTTGAGATCACGGGTGTGGAGACTGAATTAGGAAGCAGAGAGAGAGAGGTATGGAGGAGAAACCTGGAGCAAGTGAAACAAGGAATCACTCGCAGAGATCAATGGATTGAACGAGAAGTCAGATACGGTAAGTGGTACCAGGAAGAATATCAATCCTACAACTCCATGGCAGACAAACCTGGACAGTGCAAGGGAATTTCTTATGTGAGATGACAGGCACAAAGTACAATTAAATAAAAAATGCAGCAGGATAAACTTTTCCCACCTGGAAAAGAACTTCCAGAAGAAGCTTCAGCTTGGGAGTTCTTACTTTTCCAATGTTGGTCAGTAAGGTGAAGACCCACTTTGTAGATGTTGCCGTCTTTTGAGCCTCTGTCTTCACGCACTTGGTCATGTCTGGCTGTCAAGGACATCGCACATTATAATGGCAGGTGCCAATCAGGACAGAAATGCTTCTGCAGAATTCGGGTGATGGATTATTAAATTGATTAAATAGAAAGAGATGCCTGATGATGATCCCCTTCACCATGTGCTTCTTTCCTAACTGCCTTGTGTTCAAGGAACCTCTTGAGATGAACAAGTGGATTTTTTGAGAACTTGGTAAAGTCAGTTTGTGGTCATGCACAATAGGCCAGGAGATGCTCCTGCTGTAAAGCCTCAAACTGTGAACTCATAATGGTTGACAAAAATCAAAGCACTTGTAAGGCTGGACTCACCTCTATGAGGACATATATCCGACCTTTACAGTTTTCCCAACTTTTGTCCACTCATCTGCTTCTTTTCTTCATCCATCTTCTCTTCCATTGGTGATCACTGCTGAAGCAGAAAATAAGAAAACTTACTAGCCTGAGGACTGCAACATAACACCCAGAATCAGGGGATTCACTAGCCAATTATCATTTCTATTTGATCTACTTTCAACTTGCAGGTATTTGTGGAGGTCACTCTTTAGAAAGAAAACCCAGGTATTTCAACCTTGTGATGTTTTAAAGTTCTTTAAAAAGGTGAACAAGGAGTATTAGAAAATTTCATCTAGAACAGCTTCCTGTTCACTTTGCTGGTAACTATAGCAATTCTCAGTGTCTTTGTTTAGCTATTCATCTTTGGAGGGCTTCTGCTTGCATACATTTTGCAACTGGCAGAGCTGAACATATTCTGCAAAGCATTTTACACTAATTCATGCTCAGCTTTGTGAAAGAACTTGCGCTGGGCATGCTCAGGCTCCATTTACATTCATTTTGTATGAGCATTAATGAGATCAAGTAGAACAAGGACAGATGTTTGCGAAAAATAAAATGTTAAACTCCTATTTGTAGTGATGAGAATAGAGCTTACAGCTTTGTAGCTAAGAATGATCTGACCGGAGTGTGCACAAGATTCCTGGAGTATCTGGAGTCTAAGACTCACAGGTCCTTCCATCTGGTTATTTTTTCAAGAGCACATCTTGTGCATTACATAGGAAATAATGATCCTTGTATAAATTCAGGATTATTCACTCTAAGGACAACAGAGTAAGGTCATCATATAAATTATTCGTAGCAAAGACTTACCTAGAAGTGCAATCCAGGGACTCTTCCAGGGAAAAAAAAAAATCAACACTGTAAATGGTAGTGAATTTTCACCTTTTAAAATAATACAACTCAGAGTTAAATGGAATGGAGGCAAAAGACGCGAGCTGTGCCAAAACCAACACAGCCGTGAAATTTCAAGTGCCCATTATCAGAATTCTCAGCTCTGTAAAACGTTTCAGAGTAAATAAGCATTATGAGCACTGAAGGAAAACATAATTTCAAAGAAAAGCTTGTCAGTTAAGGTCAGTTTAATATCCACTCATGAATTTCACTGGTTTTAAGTCTTGCTGATAAGCTTTTATAATTGAGTTACTTCTCTTATTCCATGCATATTGAAGTAGTAATTAAGCTATGATATGAGATACAAAGTATCGTGTGCTTAATTCATCAATTTTTGTTTAGTTTTGCAGTTGTTGTTCTGATTGCACTGGCATTGTTGCACTGAAATACCTCCAAATCTATCATGTCAAGATTATGCATGATGTAATTTGTAATAGTAGCTAGGGATTTGTTTACAAAAAACAAATGTTCCTTTAATCTGTAAAACAAAATTAGACTTGTCTTACATCACAGAACAAAGAGATTTGAATGAATACAACACTTTTAATAAATCAGTAATTACCTTGTGGAGTGACAGTTGGCTCATTTAACCTTTGAAAACAGTTTCCTCCACACAGATTTTAAACTGTGCCCTTCTGAGATAAGTTTTGAGAGCCGGACTGAGGAAATTTATTAAGTGCTCTATAGGTGTATTATTTATACCACAGCAATCCCCAATTCACAGAAGAGAATTTGGACCATAGTGTCTTTCCACAGCAGAGATAATTGCAAGTTAACTAAGCCACCTCCTAAAGAAATTTGCAAGCTCTGCCTTTTGGTACCAGCGTGCATAAAGTGGCACACCACGTGCAAGTTCATAGTACCATCATTAGGACAAGAAATCCTCCCTTAGTTTATCATTTCAAATTGAATCATCCCTACACTGAGAGCACAGGGCACCTGACCCTACTTTGCAATGTGAGTTTGTTGGTTGGTAGGGGTTTAAATATCACTCACCAGCTGTAAAACTGTCTGCCATAAACATATTTCTGTAGTTGATACTCCCTGAAAATAGCTGGTGGGTGCAGACAATAGCAAAGGGCTGCTCCCATCCTTTCCTGAGCACCACAGGCCATCCATGGGTTACGCTCATCAGGGCTTTGACCCACGTCACTTTACTCTGAAAATCCACCAGCCACATGCCAACAGGCAACTAATGAAGGCTGTTGTTCTTCTGCATATGTGTCCATCGGATAATAGATTTGTGCATATTTTATTAGGCTGCAGGACACAGCAGGCAGAACATTTTGAGCAAAAGAGAACGTACCAAGAATGCATTATGAGACGTTAGGTCAAGCACCGATACGAATTTCAACTACTTCAAAAGCGTTTTAATCACCACCCACAGACCAGATAGGCAGCTTTATTGCCCCAAGACAGGACAAAGACATGTGATGCTGGGTGTTTTGGACATAAGTATGACCACCACACCAGCAGGTGCTTGCACTGGTGGGACTGGGGAGAACAAGAAAGTCCCTCCAGAGCCACCTCCTGCCACCATGCAATGCCAGCAAACAGCTGTTCGCACCCAACCCCATCCTCACACGGTTGGGTCAGCCTGTCTGAAAAGATGGTACCTCAAAGCAAGGGTTCTCCTATAAAATTGCAAACCTAAGTCACTAAAGTGATGGCTGAAATCTGTATTTAATCACACACCTTATTTTATCAGTGAACCTGCCAACCCCACTCGACCCAGTGAGAACCTCTGAGACCAGTAGTGATACTCAGACCCTTTTAGGACATTAGATTCTTAGAACAAGCTCAAAATTAAGGAGTGTTTTGATTCGGGAATTTTCCATCTCTGATTATTATCTTTTCTTCACCCTTTTTAAGGGAAGAATAGCAGATGGCTTCATGTACTTCACACCTCTTAGCAGTCTCTTTTTCCAAAAATTCCTTGATATCCAGATTTTAGGAGAAACGTCAGCCTTTTACTGCTCACACCAATCCCTGATCATTGTGCTTTCGGTTCTTTGGCCACATTTCCTGCCCTCACACGCTTCCTTCAGCAGTAGGTACCACCTGACAGCCCTCACTGTTACAGACACACCTAGAACTGCAGGCACATATGTCACCATTTTCTAAGCTTAGAGATTCAGCCTTAGGTCTTTAAATCACGGAGAAGTTAGCATTTTTCACAGAGAAAAACAGTGACAATATAATGGCTTGTATTTAAAACAAATAAACAAAGAGAACCTCAAAAAAAAAAAACCAACACCTGGAAAAACATACACAAAGCTAAAGAAAAGGTGGTTTTCATTGACTAATAACACATAATCGTATTAATTTCTGTAGATTCCATGGAAGAGTTTTGCTTATTTATTTATTTACAGGAATCTTCTCTGTGGACTAGAAACAACAGAAGCTGAATGCTACAGAATTTACACCCAAGCAGTACACCAGAATTTAATTTTGTAACTGATAACTATCCAATATATTATGCATGCTTTGTTATGCCTTATAAATGCATTACAGTTACATAATTTATTCATTTTCAGTGTTTTTTCATAGAGTGCTTTGCTGCTAAACTATGATTCTGGCACCTCGTTCAGTCAAAATTTCATAATAGACTTTCACCCTTCAGAGCCCATCTTGCAGCTTTTCCTTCCCACCTTGCTAAAGCAGCCCCCTGCCACGCACAGCATTCACGTTTGAGCAAATGGCAACTTTTACAGGCACCACATTTGGTCTGAAACCTGCAAAAACTAAGGAGGATTTTTTATCCCCCGTCTCTTCAGTAACTGTTGGATCAGACCCTAAACACAGATCATTGGTTTCTAATGCAAAACCAGGCAATAATTGCTCCTCTTGGGTGCTCACTCCCACCGTCACAAGGGACAAAGTCACAGCAATTATACCTTTGGTTCAACTCTGTCGTTTCCCAGCAGTACTGGCTGTGTGAGCAAACACCTCCACAGCAGCATCAGGACCACAGCAGCTCAATAGATATATATAGATATAGCTGTAAAACTTAAGAGTCCTTGCAGACACCAGAGGAATAGCATCGCAAGGCCACCCTCAAACCTCGGTGTACCTCCCTAATCCTCACCTCACAACCTGGCTCTTGTCTCTCTACATGTTAACTCATTCATTTACTTCATTAATGAAAAATTACATGGAGACATTTTTCTTCTTTGACGACACAATATTCCTCAACCCTGGTCTGAAACATGGGTGTGAATATTTATAAGCAGCTTCCTATTGTCTTTCCAAAAATGTATAATTATGCTGCAGTTCATCAGCATTTCATTAAATATATAACAGTAAGATTAAGCTTTCACTAGGCTATCTAGAAGCAGTTCAAATAGGGTGTAAATACATTGCTACACTGCACAAATATTTTAACAGCCTGCTCTCAGCTTTGTTCTGCAGTGAGGGATGGATTCAGCTCCAAACTTCAGTAATAAATAGCAGCAATGAGTCTCCCTAACCTACAAAAGATCGATTTTCCCTGTACAGGCTGGGAGGGGATCCTCAGTCACCTGCATTCATTTCAGCTCCCTGAATGTAAGCATTTCATGTTTTCATTAGTCTCATTAGCACTCATTAGTGTCAGCAGGTTGCTCTCAAATGACCCACTGCCTTTGCAGCGAGGTTATGTCAAACACCAATAAACTCACATGCAGAAAACTATAAACAAAGGTGGGCAGATTGATGCCTGCCTTAGGTGTGTGTTGCTGCACATGAATTCAAGAATTTCCAAGAAAAAACATAAGGCTCTGTCCTAGCACTCTGGAATGTCATAGAATACACTATGCACTCTTGGGGAGACAAGTTTATCATACATGGTTTACTTTATCATTTCACGTCCTTTCTTTCTGCCACAGATATCTGCAAAAAACCTGTTTTGTCAAGGCTTGCTCTGCCTTTCGTTGTAGAAATCAAACTTCTAGATAGAGAACACAGTGAAGGTTCACTTATAATAGCAACTATGATCCATAACTGTCAAAGAAAAAAAGTCTAGCATGGGTCATGTCTGAGCTCAATGGAATGTGGAATAATTAAAAAAGCCAGCTATGCCTTTTGAGTACAGTATTAGCAAATGAGAACAGGGGTTGAGAGCCAGCTGCCAAGCACGGTTTGACTGACCTGGGAATTGCTGACATCTCTGGGAAGGAGTGCTACAACCCACTGGCCTCCAAGCTTGGCAGCTTCTGGTGTCTTCATTTTTTTATTACTTTAAAACCTGAGACTTTGAAAAGATCTCACAAGGTGAACCATGGGGCCCAAAAGACATTCTGATTGCTTTCCACTGGCCTGGGCTCGGTGCTGCTGAGATCCCTGAGAACCACCCCATTCGGGAGATAATTATGCAACTTCTACAGTTCTCCTTAAAATCTGGATGGTTTTATCTGTGTATCTAGCTAACAGAACAGAGGATTTTACCTCTGAACAGCTGTACACACTTTATAGGTACTCAGAGGACTTGAGCAGTGTCATTTTTAATGCACTCATGGAAGTGAAGGTGCACGTTCACCCACCGTGAAGGTGCCGCCCATGAGAAATCAGGGTTCTGCTTTAGTTTCAGATGCCGCTCAGCCATGCATCCAAGCAACATTTGTCTCCAAAGGTGCAAAGGGAGAGACATGGAAGAATCACAAAGCTGCAATGTCTGACCCTCCTGGACTGAACAGCACTGCAGCCAAAAAAACACCTTTGCAAGGTGCAAGCTGTTTTGTGTGAAACCTGCCCTCTAACAGACCATCTCTATCCGTCTGAAAGTCATGCATGTGCTTAAAAATCTGGCAGCACACAGACTTCATATAATTTTAATGTTACTATTTATTATGGTAGTACCTAGGAAACCCAGGCTCAGTCCAAGATACCATCCTCCTAGCTGTACAAATGCAGCAAACGAGTCAGCCCCACACTGCTGCAGTGCAGTGTTGGAGCTCAACGGGTCAGTAAAGACAGAGGGGAATGTACAAGGGAACAAGGCAAAAACAACTCATCCTTTTAAGTAAATAAAATTACAAATGGAAAATTGCTATAGCAAGAAGATGATTTACCTGTAGTAATAGAGAAAGTCAGAAGCAGAGATGGGATTAAACAAGCTCTGGCAGTTTCGGATTCTCAGGCCATTAGCCATCACCATCTCTATTAGTCATACTGTTACGAGGGAAGTATACAACATTCTTATGTCATTTTTTCCAATTTACCTAACAGTATGCCAACTGTTAGAAAATGGCAATGTAAGTGGTTTTCCACTAGTGAGTCTTCTCGTGCTGTCGAATTAGCACCCTTTTTGCTGATTTATGCAGATCTTAAATGGAAATTGTTCATGGATTCTTGGAGTCTAATCTGCCCTTTCATATTTTGTGGGTATATTTTAGTGCAGCCCACAGGGTTGCTCAGACACATATTACACTCTTAAAAATACCCTACTCTGGCTGCTGAAAAATCAAGAATTCTGGGTGGAAAAAAATATGAAAACCTTCAATTCTTTCTATACTTTCTACCAGTGAATTAATAAAACATCGTTCAGAAACCCAGAGAACATTGCAAAGATCAGAAAGTCATAAAGAAAATAATTTAATATGATGATCTCTTTTTAATGTTTACTACAATTAAAAAATATTAAATTAACTCAGCAAGACTGGATCCGAGGCAATTAGGAGATACGAAACATCACTTGCCAGACTGATTGCACTGTGCTTGTATGTTAAACTGAAGGAATGTCAGTTTTCCCAGAGTTATGAGAGGTCTGTTATCAAAATCTGCAAAGTATTACACTGCATGAGCATTAGACTGATGCTTCTAAAATTAAGATGGAATTAAAGCAGATAGTTCGATGGATTCCCTGTAGGAAACATCCTGTATTTCTCCTAGATAGCATTATTCAACCTGAAATCTTTTTTTGTTTCGCATTTGTATTCTTTAACTTACCGCATTACTGCTTTACAACTCCCAGAGTAAATGGTATCTCAGGCTGTTTATGAAATACAGAACCCTCCATATGACACTTTCTTTCACTCCAGTTTTCCCATCCTCCTAGAAAGTGTATTCCCACCCCCGTAATTCATTCTGCACCCCATGACATCCCAATAAAGCAAGAGAAACTACATGTCTCATTCAATTTGCTGAGACTTTGTTTTACAAGGAATAGGTGAGCACAGGGTTACAGATTCCCCTATTCTAGTTTATATCAGGGTGAGGTGTGGGGTTTGTATCGAAAAAAAAATGACCTGGAGGATTTTACCTACTTCTGTGCTATGGCCATTGCCAAAAGACTCCATAAGTGCAAGAGTCTCTCACGGGGAGTTTGAACTTTCCTTTAATTTAATCCATTTAGAAAATGACTCACAATTTATTGAATAAAGTGGAGAAAATTGATATCTTTTCATTAAGCTGACAAAGTCTTTTTTTCACTGCTGGCATCTGTGAAATGTGTTCTCTATTTAAATTTTATTTATATCAATCTTCTCTGGTGGAAACTAGATTAAAATGGAATGCTTTATACTTACAGTAAAAACTTTCCCATCCTGCAATGAGTGTCATACTAGTTTTGAAAACAAACTCTGTTTCTTATTCCTTGGAGTAACATGATACCTATGATCAGGAGGAAGCACAATCTAATATCTCTATTCCTTTGTATTCTATTTCTATATAAACAAAATGTGTGCACTTTATCACAGGCAAAAAGAGATAGCTGCTGTGGCTTTATAATGGCAAATGCAGAAGCAATCTTGGAACATTTTAATACATAGCATGTTCCCTCTAAACTGTTGAAAAATGCATGATGATACTTTGCTCTGTTTTCATATTTCAGGGTCTTCCATAAACATGAATTAACGTTATATATTACTCTGTGAGTATTGTCATATTGTTCCGTTGTTAAATATAATGTCTTTATGCTTATTGCCATAAAGACATTATATTTAACAATGGGACAATATGCTAAAGCAATTTCCTAAACACAAATGCAGAAAAGTTAAAGGATAGCTCTATCTGCAAAAAAAGTCTTTGCATTTTATATATGCACTGGAGTAGCAAACATGGCACTAGCAAGCGCGTGCAAGCCTCTGGGCAGTGTGTGCACATTTTCCCCCAGACCACCCCCCGCCTGTGCCCTGTTCATCCCCTGTAACAGGGCCCTTCATCACCGCTTTGATCAGCTGAGGGATTTCAGTTCAATGCAAGAACCTGGAGGCTGAGAAATGTGAGACACAACAAGTTTGAGAGTTCCAACAAGTGAAGAGGTTTGAATCCAATGGATTGGATCAAAATCGGATCAATTTTTTTCCAACTACCGCTTCATTCAAGAGGAAGATGATAGAATGGTTAGTGTTTCCATGTTGATTTGATCTCAGTTTGGGTGTAGATATGTGAGGGTATTCGGTGCTTTTTTACTGTCCCATAATAGAATAATTTCTTATTGACATTCAAGGGGAAAACATCCACAGCCAGCTCTCTTCATACATCAAACCGTTGTGCTCCAGATGATGCACAAGGACAAGTCAAAAAGCGGTCACTACCCTTATGTGACCTACAAAGGCTCTTATGAACTTGGTGGGCTGAAGCCCAGTGAATTCAGTCTAAGCTGGAAGTTCCCTGCAGCCACCTAAGGCTTTGGGCATTAGGTTTGGGAACAAATGCATTTTAAATTGCAATAGAATTGTGTAAACACTAGCATATATAAGCTATTTTCTTGCTCTTTCCCTATATTCAATCTGATCCCCAGATCTCTTATCTGTAGTTTATGTCTCTGTTTGGTACACACGATCAGCAAATGCCATTTCAACCAAATGCTTTTTTGTCTGTTAATCCATGCAGGCAAAATACATCAAAAGTTAAATATTTTGATCAAAAAATGTCTATAGCTTTTCCAACAAAGATATAAAAAAATACACTGTGAATTGGACTGGAAAAAAATCTCAAGAATTTTCTGAAGAAAGTTGCTTTTCTCCCCAGCTCCATTAGTTATATGCTTAGAATTTAATATTCTTATAAAAGAGGCATTTTCTTGAAAAGAACTCAGATATAAGCAAACTCTTATTTACACTAGCAGGAGCTGGGGAATCAAAACACCCAAAACAAAACACAAAGCAAGCTGGTGCAGTCAAGACTTTTATATCATATCCTTTTTTCTTTCCCCATGGCTGAGGATTATCTGTCTCAGTCAAATCAGCCTTGCATGAAGAAACTCCATGCTTCAAGTATTCCCCAGACAGCGAGAAGAACACAATGAAACCCACTCCAAAATGTTACAGGCATCTAATTCAGCATGATGTGAGCACTCGCAGCCCATGATACCTGGTGACTAATGGGAGTCTGTAATTCTCACCCAGAATTAGCAGTTCGGTTCACCAAGAAGCTCAGGTTCACCAGGATCTGGGGCATCTCGAATGCAAACAGCCCCGAGGGAAAGCATCTTCTCTTTAACAGTTCTCTCTCACACACACAACTGCTTCAGCACATCTCAGAGCAACATAACCTAAGTGTAGAGAGGCTGCACTGTATTCCCCAGGGAAGCTTCCCCCACCCCCATACAGGTGCACCTCATCTCAAACACAGCAAACTGTGATTCATTTTAAAGCTTTTTCCTGCCTCTTTGAACAGAGCTGGAGGTGTAAAACTTTGAGATTAAGTAGACCTCAAAGGATCAGCAGTGCCCAGGAAGGACAACTGGTCTTAAAGATTAAAGGGCTCTTAATAGAAAAGAAAACCTGTAAACACAAGACTCAAAGGAAATAATTTTCATTGGGCTCTGGATGCCCCTGGCACAGCATGGTGCTGAGGACTAGACCACAGCGAGTTTTGTAGTGCTTCAGATTTACAAAGAACTTTGCCTACTTACATATTAGAGACAAACAGGAGCGTTTAATCTGTAAAAGGCCTTAGTTTCCCCAATTATAAGAGGAGCCTTGTCTCCAGCACATCTGTGCTGCTTAGGGACAGGTGAGGGTACTCACTGGTGGACCCTTGGGTGGGTTGCCTTGTGGTTGTAACTGCACTGTGATCACAGATTAAGAGACAGATAGATATCGCTATATACAGAGATGTGTGTATATATACATAAGCACAATAAAACCTGCACGCTGTTACATGAATCAATTGACATTAATGTTCAGCACTGATTTTGCATTTCGGTATTTTTCAAGGTCACAATCCAAACCCTTGGGCTGTATTTAACAGCATCAAGAAGTAGTTAGATCATTTTAATTGCTACGAGCAGCATTGCTTCTCCATGCTGCCTCTCAGTCTGTATTCATCTCATATCGCCAGTTTACATTGTAAACTCCCTAGGCCAGGGCATTCAGGTTTGTGGTTTTGTACCTAGCACCGTAGGATCCTTCTCCATGGTTATTTCATGCTACAGCACTGCTACTAGTAAATAATTATGATCATCGCTTTTGATTCCATATCAGAAGATTCTTCTCACATATTCTGAGGATGCGCTGCTCTGATGATTGCTGTGAAGCTGTATTTAGCAGGATATGCTTTTTCAGTTTGCTCACTGCCCAATCTATTATTAGAGCACAGATTCAGCCCTCGTGCCTTTTCATGCATAGTAAAGAGAGGTATCTCTTTGCTCCACTGTTAGCAGCATTAATAATAGCCTTCTGAAAATTATGTGTGAATAGCATCATTAAATTGCCTTGCAAGAACAGGTGTAAAGGCTTTTGTGTGTGTGTGTGTTGTACATATGGAGAAATTATATATTACATTATAGAAGTGAGGTATAAACTGTGAGGAGAAATAGGAAAGGCAACACAGAGCTACATGATCATTGTATGGCCGTTCCAACTGAACTCTTCTATTCTGCTCTACTCTATCCTAAGCCTAGCTTACTTGCTCCAGCTTACTCTTCTTCCAGACCAAAGGAGCTTTCAAAGCCAAGGTATTTTTCCCTGTGTTTCAAGTAAACTCAGCAGGTGAAAACCATGTCCCAGTCAAGAGAGTTATTCAGCAAGTCTGCTGGCATAATCCCATACCAAGGTAAGGCCTGTCCTAGAGCTACTGGCTTGGACTCCTGAGTTGCCGTACCTTCCCCATTACCGTTAATTAGCTGACTCAGAAATATTGCTTCTCATTCTGGGTTATTTTGCACTAAACTGGGCTATACTTGGCTGCACTCCAGCATGGCTCACCATATGCCATGCAGATCAACCGTGCGCCTCAACAAGTGGCAGGGGCTGGTTTGTTCAGCTTATCTGAGGAGCAAAGACCTCACCTTTCCAAAGGAAGTCTTAATTGCACTTTAAAGGAAATAATAGTGACATTTAATGTACGTATACTTGACCTTCTTTACAGGATTTCCCACCCTGTAATTAAGAATTTTTATTTCCCCGAGTTTACTACCAGCTTTATGTGAAAGACAGCTTCCTTGCTGGGCACCATGACATACTTCTGTGTTCATTTAAACAATATAAATTATTTCTCTCTCTTACATTCTTACCTAAAGAATATAGTATTTGGCTTAATTTGGGAGTAATTGTGTGTACCTACGTTTCCCATTTGGAAATACACATTTATAGTATGACATACCTGCATGCTTGCGTCTCTGCACGTTGTTTGTTAGTCTGCAGCAGAGGAAGCTGGATCAGAAAGTCAGGGGAGCACTAAGGAGAAGAGGTAATTATATGAGGCTGGCAGAAGACTTCCAAGTGGCTGAGGACTGACCGTCTTGGCAGTGGTTTGTTTTTGCTATACCACACTGGCAAACAAAATGCAAAATTGGAACAGTCCTATGAAAACATGGTTTTCCTTTCAGGGCTAGATCAAAAGGGGAACCATTTCTAGTAAATTAGGTTTGGAGCAATAAAGTCAAGTGCTTAGGCGGGACAACAGCAGCTCTGGTAAGATAGTGTGATGGGTATAACTGTGTAGATAATGCTGATGACAGGTAACTTTGAAACCATAGTCCCCTAGCACCCACCTCTCCTCACCCAAAAGCAAGAATACAGTTCACGTGTTACTGAAAATGCCAGAGTCCCTCTTTTGTCCCTTGTTGAGTCTCTCTTCTCCAGCCTCCTGCTCTCTGTGCCACACAGAGCCTCCTCTTGCATGATGAATGGAATAGTGATGCATACTTTTTAGTCTAGGATTATCTAGTATGCGGGTTCAGTGTGTTTATTTCTGAGTGGTTTGTCATATGTTAGAGATGAGAGAAAAAGGGACTTCTAGCTTCATCTACATAGCTGTGAAGTGAGGGGATGGGCGTTAATAGCAGCTGCAGATGGGTCTTTGGGTGTTTCCTTAGGATTTTGTGAGCATAAACAGATTACAACTAGATAGAAAATAAATCAATACTTTAATTATAAACTCTGAAATATCCTTAAATCAATGCATGCACAACAGGGCATTTTCCAGATCTAAGGTAGTCTGCTGCTCCAAAGGTATATTATAGGCTCGAAGCAGCTGTGTGGGGGTGATATGAATGGGTTAAGCATCTCTGAGTGAGCGTGCATGAAGCTTTGAGAGTGAGGCTTCATGAGTGCTTCTTGCCAAGGAAAACAAACTACAGACAGAGCCACTCATGCACCAGCTAGTCACAGTTTGCAAGGTTAGCTAAAGTTTATCAAAATCCCCAGACAAAAAATGTCATTAAGATACAGTTAAGGTTATAGACAGATACCAATTCCCAGGCAAGAAACTTCATTAAGGTACACTCAAGGTTGTAAACATATGTGCCAATTAAATTCAAACAACAAGATCCAAACACTGTCATTATTTACAACATTAAATATTTGGAAATTTAAAGTTACTGTTAGAGATAATGTGGTTTCCATAAAGTTCATAATCATGTTTCAACAAACTGAACTTCTGCTGCTGTTCAGCACAACGTTACCTTCTATTTCTAGTCGTGATGCTCCCTGCCATGGGATACTGTCAAAGCTAAAAGTCTGCAATGGGTTCAAAAAATTCTGCACAGATTTGTGGAAGAAAAAGCCAGCTGTAGGCATGGAAAGCAAAACAGACAGTGTTTATTCTGGAGCACCCTGAGCCACAAGTCCTGAAGACCTGGAGAATATTCTGAGGAAAATCTCTTTCGACTTGCCTTGGTCTTATATATGTCCGTAAAGATCAGATGGGCCACTGGGACAGACGGGCTGTTAGGGTGGGGGGGCCTTCGGTCTGAGCCAGGGCTGCTGCCATCGCAGCGTTCCCCGCAGTCACAGCGTGACAGCAGACTAAATCCCGTGTATAAAGAAGCTACGGCAAGCAATGCACTGTCTTGGAGAATATAGGATGCAAAACAAGTAATTAAATGTGATCTCCTTGCAACTGAATTTCAACTGAAGGGTTTAGAAGGGACACTCTGCCTCTTAAATGCAGTGTTAGACCCCTGAGATATTATTTAATTAGATTTTTCATTATAACATAGTTGTGAACGTTGTCTTTCCTCTTTTAGCTTCAATAGTGATCGGGAAATGGTGGTGTGAGATGGAGCCCTGCCTAGAAGGAGAGGAATGTAAGACATTGCCTGATAATTCTGGATGGATGTGTGCGACTGGCAATAAAATCAAGACCACCAGAGTAAGTTGTCTTTCTGCCTATACCCAGGAGGTCCTAATAGGAATGGGGGTCGCTAATGATTGCTCGCCCATAGCTTTTCCATCATCATGTCTGCTGTAAAAGTCTTATAGCTCACTGCATACCTCCCCAGCCATCCAAAGCCTCTGGCTATAATTTCGTGAAAATTCAGATGGATTCAGGCTGGTCACCTGGGTCCAGGCTTGGAGCTGCTGGATTGCCAGGTCACTTTCTTATAGACGTGGTCACCTCAGAAAAAAACCCTAGTGCACATCACTGAGCTTGTTTCTGGAGGCTAAAGGGAAGAATACTAGATCGAAGGGAACTGCTGGATCCCACATCCATTCCTGGGCTGTTCCAGGCCACATCTGTATTAACAGCTGTAGATGTGCTTTGTAGCATGAAATGGTGCTGAGGACTCAACTCACTATCTGCATTTCAGGTCTTACTTCAGAGCAGCTCTAGCCCTGTGCACCCATTAGTAACATACTCTTGAGATACTGAAGATTCAGGTAACCCAGGCCAACAAGTGATGACAGCTTTCACCATGCACGGCTAGGAAAAGGTGGAGATGCGGCTGCAAATAGAGAAAGTGTGAATGAGCTGGCTAAACTCTCATTATGAGATTCGCTTCGGGGGGGGGGGAAAAGTGTTTTTCAAAAATAGAGTCTAGCTTTTATTTTTGCATTGTGCAAGTGTTTCACAACATCTGCTTAAAACTGCCACCTATACCTGTATACAACAATTTTGATTATTTTCATACCATGATAGGTTTTTTTTTTAGAGAAAAATGACATAGTTGTCAACTCGAGATATTTTTTTATAAATTAATAACTTTTGTTTTTCAGTGAAGTGGAAAATAACTTTTGAAACCTGCTAAATGAAAAAAAAATACAGCGATTTTTCAAGACATTTTTCCCTGTTCATTAAGAAATTCTACATACTCATACCCAGCTACTAATTCACAGGAATGTGAAGCTTAAAGCCAGAATTCCCTGACTTCTTCCTTTTGCTACGATCCTACCTCTAGTCATTTTTCATGTCTTCTAGGCCTTTTGTTGAAGGAGGAGATTTTACCCCAGCTGATCCCCATGCCCTCTCAAGTCTTTTCTTTCCCTCCATATGATTTACCCCAGGATGAGTGATCTGTTTTGCAACCTAGTTTCTTGAACGGTACCTTCTGGCATGGCTAATCTCTCCACCACATCGCAGCACTATAATTTAGGAGGTTTTCCTTGCAGAAGGCAGTAAGTGGCCCCTGAAAGCAGGATGCGTATCAGCTCTTCATCATCTCACAAAGCAAAACAGAAAGCATGGAGGGAACTGTGATTCCTTGACTCAATTTCTTCCTGCAGTACTTTTGTTGCTGCAAACCACTCTATGCTCACAACTGATCTATCCACACTGAAACACCACTGGAAGATGGTGCCCTAATGTATGTGCCTTGCAGTGCAATTAAACAAAAAACCAAACTTACTACATGTCCTTTTCAGGGAGGCAACGTTTTCCTCATTGAATTGGGAAATTAAAATGGAAGAAAGTGATATTAAAGAAGTAATAAGCAACACGGGGAAATATGTTATACTTTTGTTAAATTACAATAACTCAGTACTTCTGCAGTCTGTCTGCAAATTATATAATTTAGGAATTGCATTTTGGTTTTTTCTGTGAAATTGTCCTGCTCTTAACTCCCCCAACCCTCATCACATAAACTACTTTTAGGCGATAGCCTGCATCTAGAAGCGATTGCTAGAAATTTAGCAGCTTCATTAATATGCAGATGTGTGGTCCAATCTATTCAGTATGCATTATTGTATTTCATTTAAATTAAATACTTACAGAGTGAGTGCTCATAACTGAAAAAATATTTCTTCATTTACCCACAGGAGTTATTTTAATTAGCTTGTGAGGGGAGTACCTTATGGTGCTGCTTCCAGTAGAATTTTGCTTTGTTGCTTTAAAATATCATTACAGAATGCAATTGACAAAGGCAACATGACATGATGTGCTTAGCAACTGCCTCTTGCATTTTTTAAGGAAAATTCTACTCTATAATCCCTGAAACTTTGCTTGAATCTGTACTGCTGCATCAAGTCTAGCAACATAAATATAAAATAATGGAAGAAATCAGATCCTGAAACAGGCATTTTTCTCTTTGTTTTGTCATTTCAGATGGCATCAGGGAAAGAGATTACCCTATAATCTGTACTGACCCCAGTCCAGGCTGCAAGATTGGGCCATGTGTGTCTAATCTGTGTAGTTAAGGAAGTTAAGAAAGAAGAAGAAACAAGACAAATCAGTCAACATCCCAGATATATCTGTGGTGATCAGCCAAAAAGCTAGAGCAAGTTACCATAGGCTGTACATTGTAAACGGTTTTAATGAAGGCTTTTCCTTACACTAGAAACATTTACATTAGGCGGCTGCTGTCTGACAAGGAAAACATTTGCATTTGACTTGCAGGATTAAAATACCTATTAGTATATTCTTCAAGAGCCACACTAAATCACATATAAGCATGTGTGTATGTGTGTATATATATGAATACATGTATATACACAATATACGTAATTTTACAGTGTAGTGTATTACTTCATCTTTGGTTCTCAGATATGATTAATACTGATTAGTGTCAGAAGAAGGTGGACAACAGACCCTGTGAAGGCTTTGCCAGCACATCCTCCATTCCTTCCCTTTCATGCATTTATTCCTGTGTTTAGTCCTTTAGCGTAGCTCACTAATTAAGTTGTTAATGCCAAAGATATAAAGCTCATGGCCTCTGTAAGTCAATTTCTTTTCTACTGATGGTCAGAGCAGGTGACAAACACTGGGAAAAAATCAGGTTGTAATTCAATTTTGGAGCAGTTTCAATGCTTTTTTGATCCCTATTCACTCCTTTTTGTTAAGAACATAAGCTTCAATGCTTTCCTTAAAAATTTGGGGCTCTTGGAGCTGTACTAGGACCTGGCTGGAGATCACATCACTATACTTCAGCAGAGCAGCCAGCACCTGGGAACATGCAAGAGCACAGTCTCAGTCTGGATGCTGGGAGATGATGCCGACAAGGGCACATAAATGCCTGTAAGAACCAGAGCTTCTAAAAAACATGGAAACATGGCTCTTCATGCATCCCAAGTTTTGCCACTTCCCATCTGAGCAAGGGAGTCACTCACAAGTTCTGGACATTGGATTGGTGTCCACACAGGACTTTCTGCGCAATGCTCTTCCCCGGGGCTCTCAGCCTGGGCTCCTGTGCATGCTGCACTGCAAAATGCCCTTTGTGTGTACTCCACGCAAACAACACCTGGCATTCATGTACTAGCCCTCTAAATATTTCAACAAGCTGTTTTTCTACTGCAGTGTGGAGAAATTAAATATTATATATATATATAAAATACGTGTATATATATTTTTATATGTATATATAAATAAATAATGGAAATTAAAGCATTGAGCCATCGGGGGCTGGCAGAGCAGCTCAGCTTGAAGCACCTCTCCAGCTTCACAGCCTGCACCCTCCATCAGGGCCACCCACCCCCCAGTTTGCGGAGTAACACTTGGCTTACCGTACCTTCTGCCACCAGACACACACAGGCCATCTCACGGCACCCAGTGGGACTTGAGCATCACATTTCTTACCAGCCACTGCTCATCTCAAGCTGCAGCAAATGACATCTGAGGTGTCCACGGCCCCTCAGTCCCTTGCCATTCCCTGCTCCTACACCAACCACAGAAAGTATTGAGGCAGTGTACAAATGAGAAAGGGTGATATTCATCCCCGAGAGAGAAAACCCAGCAGGGTCACTTGTCAGTGGCAAACCAGGAGAGCAGAAAATGGGAACTGGGGGAAGGAAGGAAATGGTAAATGAACCCAGAGTTTTATTTCCTTTTTTTAAACTGTCCAACTGGGTTAATATGTCAGATGATATCCAGATTAAATTTTTCTTTAGAGCAGTGAAGAAACACCTCTATTTTTATAATAACAGTCTCTGTAATTAAGAGGTCAGTTCAAAGCAGTAGAGCACAACATAGCAAATACCTCCTGCTATAAGACCTACTGCTGCATTTCATCATATCACCTAGTGCTTAGCTAATAATTTGTAGCACTGATTTAATGCCTGAACCTGCCCATATTCAAGTCAATTTGAGTTTCATTGCTGACCTAGTCATCTAGCAAAGGGTTGGACCCCTTGTGCCATTCATCTGTGTGTATCAGTGTGGGGAAGAAACAAAAGCCTCTCCTCGAGAGAGCTATTTTTGCTTCTGGTCAGTCATTCTTATTCCAGCATCCTAAAAAAAACCAAACCTCTGGGCGGTGGTGTTTCCTCTTCAAGCCATTAGCACGCTCACTCAGATCAATTGTGGTGTTAGTCATAAAGAGCAATGGTGTTTACGGTCTGTTGCAGGCCGTGTTATCTCACCCAAGGTGAGTAGATGAAGTCGGTCAGACTTGCCAGTCTAGTATATAGCTGGTCACTCCTATCCTGCCCCCTTTGGGTACGTGGATTGATGGGGATCCAAATGAACCGGTCAGATGGATCCATCTGCCTGTCCTTGTCCAGCAGAAGCTACCAGCATCGCTCTGAGAAGGGGAGGGTGGGGGGCTGGGGTGAGCATGGCCCCACACCCAAGGTTGTCCTGGCATCTCCTGCGCTGCCGGCCCGGGTGAACGATGCTCATCCAGGATCTCCCAAGGCCCAGGCAGGAGCTCGCTCAGCACCTGCCTCTTGCATATCTGTCAATCTGTGCAGTCCCAAGAGAAAAGAACCCTCCCAAAATACTGCGGTTTAAACTCAGCAATATCCTGAGCAAGGCAAAGCGCCGCAAAGCCTGGGTCTTTCTTTCCTGTCAGAACATATTTTGTATAACTGACTCTTTCGCACTTTCTTATGGCAGATCCACCCGAGGACCTAACAGCGCGCCGCCTGCACGGAGACAGTGAAAGCCCTGCTGATTTGTGAGGACAAAGTCTTGAAAGTTTAAAACCATCTCAGCATTTACAAGCCAAATGGATTTCTTATTTGCACTTTGACTGTTTACCAGATAACAACAGTGGCTTTACTGTGTAAAAGAAAGCATTCAGTGGAAACAATGCCCCTGATTTTTGACAGCTGAAAATAAAAATGAAGAAAATGGTTCCTTTGGTAAAGTTTCCAAGATTGCGAAATACAAACAACAGTATAAGTTTGGATCTACAATTTACTTTATACCAGTTAAAGTATATATATAGAAATATATATATATTAATATATGATATTTTGAAATAAAAGCCTCAGTCTTCAAGAAATTGAATAGTACCACACTTTGCTGCAGCTGCTGTAATTTTTAAATTTTTTTTTCTTTTTTTGTAATGGTCTGGAAGATCCCTACCTGTTTCTGAGAGAAATGTGGCAGTGAAGAGGCAAAGCAAACCTGCTGCGGTACAAGGATGCCTAAGAGCTACACGAATCCTACTGATGTGGCATCCAGAGCTTCCTGTTCCCTTCGGCAGAATTTCGAGGGCATTTGTTGTTCCACTTTGTGTTCTGGAGGCTTTTCCCCTTGTGCAATACTAGCATGCTGGCTTTGCTTCATTAACCATACTTGATTGATATATAACAATGATAATTCTATCCTCTTCCAAGAAAATATTTTTAGAGCTGTTAGATATTCTATGAAGAAGAGATGGACAACTACTGAGTGAAGTACAGTATGTATTAAAAGTTTATTTGGCAGAGTTTGGTAGACTGTGAGCTCCCTTCTTATTAAACATGTACTGTACGTACAATGTCTTCAGACTTTGTATAGCTCGTAGAGACTACAGTAAAAACCCAGTAACCAACTCCAAAGCTTTGCATCGTTGGCTCACTAATTCTTTGAAACAACGACAAAGCTATTTCTTTCCAGACTAACATGTGAGAGGGATTTTACATATGGTTTGGGTTTTTATGAGCCCATTTGCAATTGGTGAACGAGCATTTCAGCTTAAGTGAATTCCCCTGTGGACATCTCGAGTGCTCAGGCACACCCGCACGCAAGGGGCTGCCTGGCTGTGTGCTCTTATCCCACAGCACATGTGGGAGAACAACCTAAATTTAAGTTTCCCTTGTCGCAGGCCAGGCTAACTCTCCCGGGGAGCATTTGCCACCAGCTACAAGCATACACGTGGGCAATTCCATGGCCCAGCAAACGTACACCAGTTTGTGGTAAGCAGACTGTGTCTGAGCCCTGCTTTTGTTTCAGGAACAGTTGCTTTCAGTTTAATTTTAACCTGTTTCTTACTAAGGTGAATTCAGCTGAGATGAGATGCTCTTCAGCAAGGATGCATCCACAGAGACATTAATCTACTCACTGCGAGCGGTTTGAGCTCACATTCCTAGCTAAGCTGTTGCTGTTCACCGTGCAGCCTGGCCCCTGCATTGCTGAAGAAAGATCAGATCTGAGGGCTGAAATGTGCAAGCCTAGTTCATGTTCCCAGGCACTTTTGTGAGCAGTCCAATTAGTTTCATGGGGTTTATTCATGTGGAAAATATCTTGCTGTCATGCGTGAGTCTGGGCAACCTACCCTTCAGTATGCCTAATTCTACCAAATTAAAGAGGAACAGGGAATGGTAAAACTTGTTCTATCCAGTCCAGCTTCTTTTCTTTAATATTTCCAGTTTCCTTTCAGCCTGCTTACCTGTCTCTCACAGGACCCCTTTGGCCATGCTGATCACTTTTAATCCAATGCACTTCCCGACCTTGAGTTGGTCAAAATTCTCCCACTAACTTTCTTTCTCCTCCTTCAGGGCAACCACTTCAATCCCTGATGCTTCAAGAGGCAGAAATTTTTCACTGTAATTACATTGGATATTAAAGTAGCTACATGACGTGTCACGCCATACTCCATGCCAGCTTTCCGTGCTGGTCCTTGCTTGATGCTCCCAGTGGAAATGGTTATGCTGTTTCCAAGTATTTCCATTATTGCCCTTTCATATCTGTCCTTTCAGAGAGATAGGAGAGTGGAAAGTGTCCAGGGAAGAAACTTGTTTTCTCCTGTGCACAGAAAGGCTACACAGATCCATAAGCCTCACCTCCAGTTGTAGGTCCTCACACATGGAGACCAGCTTCACTGGTGGCCCAACTGGACAGGCCACATGTTCTCTGGCCACAGCCACCTGCCTGAACCACAGAAGATACCTGGACCCTAGTCTGTGGTTTAGATATGGTCTGCCATGGCGATGTGTCCCCAGCCCTGTCATTTGACTTCAGAGGGGACCACTCCCTGCCTGGTTACCCACAGATAGGTGTGCTCCTAAAATGAGCTCATCAGACCAACTCCAGGTTCACCTGCCCCAAGTGAGGAGAACCTCCTCCAAAAGAAATCCATAGCACTTCTTAATTTTACTAGAACAACAGTTTAAAAACCCAGGACCCTCTAGAGCTAGGAAGCCCTTGGTGTACTAGCAGATAGACCCTGCCACCAGGGGGTAAGTTGATTAAAAGCCAGGATATGTTATCATCCCTTTACCAGCAGGAACTGAGGCACACAAAGCCACAATCACATTGGAGGGTTATGGAAAATCGAACAGAAATTGAAATTTGGTTTTCTTATGCCCAGTCTACTGATACTTTATAAGGTGACATACACAGAGAAAACTAACCCGTGGCCTCTTGTACCCGTAATCAAAGCCCAAGATATCACCATTGAGAGGTATTTACCCCAGAGCGGTGTATCTGACGTGGCTCATTCTGTGAGTAGCTAACAATGTTTATGCCTGTGTCTATGAAATATGCCTGTTCAGATTGGGAAATATTAGCCTTGCTCAAATATAAGAAGGAAATGTTGTCATTACCACAGCAAAGTTTCTTAGAGATGTTTATGAATTTTTCTTTGCCAGTAGGCAGCCTCAAATATCACCACACCAAATTCAGTAAACATCTGCGTCTCTTTGAAGTTGCTGCAAAATCTGCTCATGAAGTGTGGCGCTGAGAAATTGCTGTTTTAATTAAAATGTTTTAGAGGGGAATTAAGGCCTTTGCAAAAATAATGACTAATAAAACGCGAAGTCAAATTAATAGCTGGATGCAGCTAACCTTCATTGTTTCAGTGAACCGAACTGAAAACAATAATAAAAAAATTCAACCAACCTGGAGTCACAATGATCGTGTCTTTCAGTGATACGCACAGTACGGCAGTGTGCAGCTGGAAGATGTCAGAGCAGCTTACCCTGGCCAATGGAAACTCAAAGCACTTCGGTGGTGGAGTGAAGGGGTCCCACATCCTCATGAGAAAGTGACAGTCGTGCCATTCTTTGCATAATGCTAAAAGGTATTTACATCAACAGAAGAGAAAGTCAAAGTTCCTGCAATCTGGCAGAAGTCTAGACAGAGACATGTCAGGGAAAAAAGAAAAATATTTGTAAATGCATAGAAGATAAACTTAGATTTATGTCGGTGTTTCTTCTTCAGACGTGTGAAACCAAGTTATGTAAATTTAAAATGTATAAGTTGGAGAAAATGCTAAAAAAAAAACTAAACGAAAAAGCAGCTATCATCTTGATTCAGAACATCTAGATGATATGCTTCTGTCCAAAAATCTCTGGCAATAAAGAGCTCAGTGTGGTATGACTTGATACTGCTTTGAATATGCTACGTGCTATATTTGAAGAAAAAAAGCCTTGGAGAAAGTTCACTCCTGTGACCAACAATTACACACATGACGTGCACCCAGACTTGGCAGTACACAGAGGAAGGACCATGAAAGAGTACTGACAGCGATATAGTTTATGATGAGTGATGCTCTTATCAGACCTATTGATCAGACCATTAGCAGAGTTTGAAGATACTTTCAGTGGTGTATTGCTTGTATATTTTCCTATTATAAAATGATCAGTTATGCTCCTAACTCTCCTCATTTGCCACTTTTTTGTTTCACTGTATGGTCCAAATATAATTAAAGTTCATAGCGAAGTTGTGGAGAAGATAAACATACCTTGGCTTTGAAAGCACATCCATCTCATCTGAAGGTGGCAGTCCTTGTTTCTTCTTCAGTGGCAGGATGAATATTGTGGCCTAAAATGAGCTTCTCTTTTATCAATACCTCGGTCACATCCCAGTAAGCAGGGTTTAGAGCTTGCCTGACAAAGAAATGGGTCATGCTTCTTTGCTTGGTATTGTATTTTTTGTCAGAGAAAAATAGAAACACATTCCACAAATAATCTTTCAGGTAGACAGAAGGAGATGTGTGTACAGGGCAGTTGGTTTAAGGCTGTCAACACTTTTTCTAGTTCACCGGTTTGAATTCAGATCATAGGCCTGGCACGTATTTATGGTTTCTTCTCTGAAATGCTCACACAGTCAAAACACTTAACTTCACAAATATTTATACTTTATAAAACTGTGCCGCTCTGAGGAAAAGGAACTGAATCCTCTGCTTTGCAGGTAGGAAACCGAGACTCGTACAACCTGAGACCAGCTCAAGGTTATGCTAAAAATCCTGCAGCAGAGCCAGCAGTAGAACTGAGGACTGCTGGATTTTAGGTCGTCATTGCAGGTGGTTCATCTATGGTTCCCATCAGTGAAATTTCACTGACAGCAGACCCTGGTGCTCAGCAGGGGTCGCAGAGAGCAGAAATAGGGTGCCTGCAGTCACATGTGGACAATCGTCTGCAAGCACCAACTGCTCAGCACTTGTTCACCTCCCTTCAGCTGGGATTTCCAAACCACTGGTGCATGGAAGACCACCACTACACCTACTCCAGCCTCTTCTGCTCCCACAGGGACGGAGTGACACAGTTCTGCATTAGTTTGGTTTCATGGCTCCTTAGTAGAAGCTGCCTCAAGCCTTTCAGATGAAAGCGGAGACAGAAAAAGGCACACAAATGGCTGTGTCTAACCCTGATGGGCTGAGAAACAGGTGTAGCCAACAGTTCTTCTTCTGGAGGTCACAAGTTCTCAGAGATACCCATCTGATGGAATGATTTTCATGTAAGAGTTGACTTTGAGCAGAGAAAGTTCACGTTGCCTCACACCAGAAAGTGCCTGAACCAGCCAACAAGAAGCACAAATAACTTGTTCTCTACTGAAAAGCAGGAGCACCACTGCCAGGGGACAGGGTACTACATGGGGTAACTACATCATGGCGGGGGGGAAATTAATTTTGACAAATATGTATCTGTGGGCACACTCGGCAGATCTTTGATAAAACCTTTTGCTGTTGTTTGGCAAGTACCTCTAATTCCTGAGTGCATCTTAGAGATGTTCAGAGGCCTTTCCCACATGACGGGCCTGGGTATGACATATTTTCATCCAATATTTGTTTGTCAGATTATTTTTGGTTTCCCACCATGCAGCAATATGGTCAAATTTGTACGACCAGAAACAATATACGCGTTTGAGCATCAGGTTACTGACCCGCTTCCCATTATTTCTCATCTGCTTTCTTGGTGAGATAGCTGTCCTTGATTCAGTTAGAAATTAAGGCTGGGGGCCCACCTAGATTTGAAGCAAACTACCCATAACCTAAAATATTGCTCAGGGGAATATGCAATTTCTTCCTCCCACCTGCCATTCCTCTTCATTTCCGATTTCATTTCATTTCCATTTCATCTCATCCCCTCTCTTTCACACCACTTAATTATTTTCATCCATCTCTATTAGTCTTTTATCACCAGCATAGCCCCACAGACTACAGAAAAGCAGCTGTGCTGTCAAGACCTGATTCAGGCAACCGTCCCCCCCGCCAACAGCCGTGATTTATGTGATCTTCTTTTTTTCCCTGTTTCCTGTGTACTTTGGAAGGCAAGGTCCCAACCTTGCTGCAGCTGCAGTGCCAGCAGCTCCCCATATTTCACTGCCCACACCAGCAATCCCCAGCTCAGGGCCACAGGCTCCATCTCAGGTGTGCCCTTGTGTACAAAGCAGATGCTACTGGTACTTGATTTGCAGCAGAGGAGTTAATTGTCAGCTCCTCACCTTCACTGAACATGTCCTGTTTGTAGCTTCTCCTACAGTCCCCTATACCTTGACCAGGACCAAGAGCTTGGCACGCTGACTGTTGAGGGCTTGCCATTAGCTTGTGTGTCTGCAAGAGGAAAATTTATCACTATTGATCTAATCAGACTTTTCTTGGACTTGAAATAGAGAGCGAAGAGCCAGCCAAGTTGCTGTTAAATGCACAATAGGAGATACAAGAACAGACAGGTTTTTTCAGGCCTTTTTTTTTTTTTGCTGGTTCTTTTTCAGTTCCATTTTCTTTCTGAAAGACTCTGCTATCTGGGCTGAGAGTGAGTATCTCATGTAAAGTGGTCCAGCATTTTTACAAATCTGTCACCAAGTCCCTAAAGCCCTACTATTATCTCACAGACACTGATGTAAAGCAGAGAAAGAGGAAAAGTTACAGGCTGAAGACAATGGTCTCTGTGTCTTTCCTCTGCTTCAAAAAAAATCTTTCCTGAAATATCTTTGAAATAAAACATCAACCTTCAAAGCATTCAACAATGTGAAGCGCCTCAATACTGAACGCTAAAAGTCCTAAAAGACAAAATGCACTTGGCTCTTGAATTCAAGCCCTTAAATCTCCCACTAGCTTTGCTTCTGGAATAGTAACTGACAAGTCACCTTGAGACCCATTTAAGTCTCAGTAATGAACGTAAACAAGGAATCTACCACAAAGACATCGCTGCCTCTCCGTGCTACCTCCAGGCACTCCCCAGCTTTGCTTTAATTGTGCCAATGGCAAGTTTAGCATTTAGCGCTGAGTGCCTGCTACCGGGGGCTGCACTGGATCCACCGTAAGCAGCTTTATATCTCCACCCACCTTCACTGAGCTAAGTCTAGCCTGAATTTGATTGATGGGTATGCGTGATAGTGTCACTTATGACTTTGCCACACAGTACAACAGTCCAAACAAAGCTTTCCTACTGAGCAAGGCATACAACCTCATTACAATGACCTGCTCTTTTAGCAAGTGGCGTATATGTTCCAAGCTGCTCAAGAGGAATAATCAGGCTGCAGTGCTTTTCCCTAAGCAGCTTGGCTGTTTTCCCTCATTCTGTTTGGCCACCAGGCTCTCAAAGACAGCTAAGCTAAGCAGCAACTGCTAGTGCAACAAAGAAGTGTCACAGCCTGGGTGTGTGCCTTCGAGAGGCAGCTTCAATGAATGCTTCATTCATTTGGCTTCATTTTCTTCTGATCTTGACTTCCAAGAACGGATGGGCTCAAAAGACCACAAATAGTGACTAGATGGAAAATAAAGGTTGAAAATCACAGTAGTCCTAGTCGGGATGCCCTTGCACTGCTTTCTCCTGAGCTGGCAGGGGAGAAAGGGAACCCAAAAAGGCAGGGGCAGGGGCAACTCTGGCACCCAAAGCCCTAAAACTGTTACGAGCCTACAGCGACTTTTTCTGCCCAACTATGCTGAGGTGTGATTACTGAGAATATCTTGTTCTCTGTTAGCTTTTCTCCTCTCTCAGCACCTGATTTCTAAATATTATTATAGCCTATCTCCTTTTCAGCCTGTCTCCACCCTGCCTTTGTCCGAGGCAGAGGAAATGATATTCTGCATACACAAAAGCCTATTCTTTTACTTGACATACAAAACAAGACAGATGATAAGAGCCTGTTGGATTTATTCAGCAAAGCTAATCTCATCACTTGCTTCACTGTGGAATTATAAAAAGTATTCCAACCTACCCTCATAACTGAAACACCTTTTTGATATTGCATCTTTTTTCTTTTTAATGTCAGACTACTTTGATTTGTTTACAGCTCCAGCTCCTGTAAACCATTCCTAATTCTCTGATTTGAGCAGAATTGAGTGGAGATTTCAAAATAGTGGCTCCATCCTGCCATGTGTCCCTACAGATGTTGTGTCCATATAACCTGTGACTTCCCCCTTGCAATGCTCTTTCCAGCAGTGTCTTTTTACAGCCAACACCATTCCTAGGCAATAGAAACTGAAACAGCCAACTTTCAATTGATAGTCCAGGCATTCACATGTTTTACAAATTAAAATGTGTGTTAGACAGTTTAATATTTAATGCTAGTTTTTAGTCACTGACCTCAACAGAGGGCACAGCAAATTTTTGCCAGCGCCCAGCAGAGTTAGGAGAAAGATAGGGACAGGAGTAAAATAGGGAAGTTATCCACACACACAGATTTACCTGCTGCCTAGAAAGATTCTCCAGACTGAAGTTACTTAATTCACTCCAGAGGACTGATAGGGGTTGACACCTTTTTCTGCCAAAGCGTATCAGTTTCCTTCATAAGTGATTTGACCCACAGTTATTTTCTGGTTCATAATGTTGTTTTGCAGCCGCAGTGCTGTTAAAAATGTCTCTTTTTCTTTTCTTTTCTTTTCTTTTTTTTTTTTTAATAATTATTCAGATTGTGGCTTTTGGGATTGCTTGTTACATGTGATCTGTGAGACCCTGGCGTTAAAGACAGCTCTCAAATGTGCCACAGTGGCTTTTCTCAACAATAACATCTCTGCTGTGCATCTAGCAGCCCCCTACAAAAAATACTTATGACGGGATCAAAATACACTCCTTTCTCCACCACAGAATAAGCTGCAAAGGAAAATAAGGATGACAGGATTTCTTGCCATCAGTGCTTTTCAAGATCTGGGGGCAAAATAAGGAAAAGCAGCCTAAAACTTTAAAAAACGGTTTAGCGCATAGTTGTCATTGATTTCTAGTGCATGCACTCCTGCTTTGCTGTACTCCACACATGTACCTGGAGACTACAGTAACTCCACCTTGAAGCATCTCCTGTCACTACACCATTCAAAGCCTTGACACTTGCAAAGGAGACCTAAAACCCAACCACACCACATGATGTGAGCACAGACCTGGTCACTGTGTTGCCGTCTCCAGTTTCCCTTTCAGCTGCTGCCCTTATGCTCCCAACAGAATTTGACCACAACAGCTGTAAGACAGTCGTTCTCCACAAGTTGCTGTGAGACATGAAAGTCATCTTATGCCTGAATAATTGAGGCACTCATCTCTACCAACAGCTAGTTGCTTTCTGGAGTCCTCATTAACCCAGAGCAGCCCTATTTAAAATGATCTAATTAGTTCCTTGCAATCAAAGGCAGTGGTTTGGGTAGAAGGTTTGAAAAATGGGAGTTCACAACAGGTAAGGTTCTTTCTCAGGATTATTATTATTTTTTCAAATCAAACCCAAAGTTTGCATAATGAGGATTTCTGGAAGATATGGTCTATTACATAGGAAAAACAGTTGTTTATTACTAATTGACTCCATCCTTCCCAGATACTTTTTCACAGACACCTAGAATCAGGATTTCTGAGCACATACAAGCCTAGCATTAAGTTAAATGAAAATTGAAGAACTGACCTGAAAGCAAAGATTACCAACCTTAACTTTCAATTTATTGGAACCTTGCCATCATTTAAGCACAGGCTGTTCTGCTGAAATGCAGACAGTTTCTACCTGCAGCTCTTGATTTTCTTCACTGCTCTCCAACACACAGGTTAAACGGAATGTAAAACAGTCCCCATGCAAAAATACCCTGCACATCTCGGGGGTAACATCCCTCAGCAGTTAGCACCAAGATGCTCTGAGACACAGATGAGCCCTTCAAACCACCCAACATCCACCAGCGTGAATATTGGTTATTCAGTTTCAAGTTTATGCAGTATAAGAGGCACAACTAACAGGAGCAAATTGATACTAAAAACAGTGTCTGGACAGCAGAAGATCCACATGTGACAGATGATATATATATATATACAAAGAGAGTATATACAATGGCTATGCTGATCATTTCCTTAGGATTTAGAGAAATGAGCAACTTTAGCTTTACAGACTTTATGGTTGCTTGATCTCACTACAGTAAACAGCTCCATATTTTTCCTTTTCATGTTTTATCCTGAAGCAACAGAGCATTACATTAATTGACTTGTCTTATTAATTCAATAAGCTTCTTCTGAGATGAAATGCTTAGCTATGCTTGCTTGTTTTTGGCACTTTTTGGTTGTTGGAAGAAAAGCTTTAAGGCTAGAATTGCTCTGATGTTTTCCACAGTTCACTGAATAATTTTATGCACTACTGAAGATTTGCCACATTTGGAATTACTGCAAACTGCTACTTTTTCATCATATTATAATTTAATTCACACTTTTAGTATGATAAGAAAACATTTAACAGTTTGCATATTACAGAAGTGTATTTGTTCTGACATAAAGTTATGGCTAAGAATTCATTATAGGTCACTCCCTTCTAGGATTTATAATTCGGACATAAGATGCATTTAGAAGATTAAAGATGACATAGAGCCACCCCATTCAAATGAATTCTATGCAACAAAATCCAGGGAGAAAAAATTGACCTTGCTGTAAATATATAGCAAGAATAATTTACTACAAACTTCAGTAAGATTGAGAATTTTGTACTATTTCAGCAAGGTACTGGAGGGGAGGTAAACGTATTTTAAACTTTAAGAAACTTGAATCCCAATAAAGATATTGAATGGTCCTTAAGGGGAAAACACTCATGTAACTATGCGGATTCTTAGAGTTCAGCTTCCTTAGGAAACGTGAACTCTGGGTTTGCCTTTCAACTGATTAAAAAGCGGATTTTATTTTTTTGTCTGTGAACTGGGTGAAAATGAATTTTTTATTCTTTCTTTTTCACGGAGCTTGTTGTTTTTCAAGAAGGCTGGCCAGGGGTTGTCAATGCTGTTACGTTTGAAGGCTCTCCTTCCATCTGCTTCCCGACTCTATGCTATGCCTATATGGTCTGTTTTCAAGCAAGATAGAGCATGGTCATCCCTACTCAGTGCACAGCACGCACCTTGGAGTGGGACAAGCATCATTCAGCTTGTTAATGTCACCCTTCAGCAGCCATTGTTGATGTCCCTCAACCTCTCATGTCCCTCGGAGGGTCCTGTCACACCAAGAGCTATTGCCCTAGAAGTAAAACTCTCCATTTTATTTCTTGGAATGGAAGCTCACGGTGAAACCTCTGAAGTGAGGTCTCTGCAGAGTACCTGTGAGTATTTGTATTGAGGGGCTGGAGCGTGTCCAGAGCCAGGCAGGGGCTGGGGCACAAGGCTGAGGGGGGGCGGGGGGAGCTGGGGGGGTTCAGGCTGGAGAGGAGGGGCTGGGGGGGCTGATCGCTCTCTGCAGGTGCCTGACGGGGTGGTGGGGGGGTATCGGTCTCTTCTCCCAGGTGACACGCGACAGGACAGGAGGGAATGGCCTCAAGTGGTGCCAAGGGAGGTCTAGGTTGGATATTAGGAAAAATTTCTTCACCAAAAGGATGGTCAAGCATTGGAACAGGCTGCCCAAGGAGGTGGCGGAGTCACCATCCCTGGAGATGTTTAAAAAATATGTAGATGTGGCACTTGGTGACAATGGTTAATGGTTGACTTGGCCACCCTGGATTTACGGTTGGACTTGATCTCAAAGATCTTTTCCAACTGAAATGATTCTATGATTCTATTCCGCCACCACCTTCCTTCATGGTTCAAGGGGCTGAGGGCACCTCCAGCTCCCCTAATGAGGAAAAGGGACAAGTGAGCCCTCATCAGTGACTGCTGCTCAACCTGTAGGTAGTACAACTCCCTAAATCCCTCCTCCACTGCATGGCACTCTCCAAAAACCCCTTACACAGCTTCTGGAACTGGTGCTGCATTCAGCTGCTTCAGGGGTGATGCCTGGCCCGGGCTGTGCTATGCAGGGAGAAGGGCTGGACTCAGAGAGAAACCCAGAATGCTACAAAGAGGAGTCAGTCCCTTGAGAACCGGGCAGTTGTTCCTCCTCCTAGGGGTAGGAAGGCATGTCTGTAAAAACTGTTCTTCAGACCCTCTCTCACCTACAGCAAGCAAACTTTTGTCCTGCAGCAATGGGTCTGGCAGCTTTGTGCCCAGAGGTGACGCCAGTGGTCGGGGCAGTGACACCCATCAGCCCTGCTACAAGTTGGTGCAGTGGGTGACACGTCTCACCACAGAGCCTGCTACAGCCCCTGCTGCAGCAAAACCAATCTGGTTATCACAAGGCTTTGAGTCAAAATAAAGACTTTGCCTGCAGTTAGGTCCTATTTTTTAATGAGGGTTATTGATCAGGTTTCTGGCCTTAAGAAAAGAAATCAAAACATAATTTATGCTCAGAGCACCCTGTAAGTGCTTGCACAACAATTAATACCCACAGTTATGGTAATGCAGCTGGACACATGGCAATAGATCTTTTTCCTTAAAACATTTTACCCTTACAGCCACCGCCTCTAACTCTTCATTATGTGTCCCCATACTCTGCATTTCAAAATTATCATACTAAGCAATGCTCAATGCACTGTTTAAATGAGAAGGAACATCTGGTAAGCTGAGACTGCTGGGACTCCATGGACGGATAAAGTTGTAGCACTTTTCCTCTGTATATGGAAATGCATTGTAAATTAAATCTACAAATTGTCTGAAAAGGCACAGGTCAGAAAGGAGGTGGAGAAACGCTATCATTTGTGCCAAGGTCAAATTCCATGCAGCTTAGCTTAAAGTCAGTGCATTTGCAGTCAGTTCATTCACAAAGCATTGCAGCATTCACTCATAATTTTGTATTTTAATGGTTTTCTAAAAGCGCTTGTGACATCATGTTTTGGCCTTCACAAAATACACGCCAAATATACTATAAAACTGACGGATCTTGTAAGTATGAAAATATTTCTCTCCCAACTCTTTTTTTTTTTTTTTTTTTTTTTTCATTTCATTTGCTTTAAAGAAATGTGGGATAATAGTAAAACCTGAACCCGGAGCTCCCCGAGACTGAACCACTGCCTGCTGATCTACCTTAGTTAAAAAAAAAAGAACAAGTTGTGCAGTGGGCCATCTGCCGTGAAACATAAATGTCTTGTAACAGCAATGAGCCAAGAGCCATGAACCACTTAGCCTGAGGGAGAAGATGTTTCAGCAGGGTAAGCAGCAAGGGAAGCCTCAAAGAGACGGGTGACGCTCCCTTTCAGCTCCAGCTGCCGCAGCGTTGCAGGCCAGCTCTCCGCAGCCTTCTAAATTCCTGCACAGCCTGATAGCTCCTGCTGCGTCACCTCCTCACCTTTGCTTTCATGCAGAGAGATTGAACCCTTGGGAAGATAAGAGTCACTTTTGTCAGTGTTACTCTGTGGTCAGGCAGCTTCCATATCCCACTGTGCCAGGAGACGATGTTACCATACCTGGAGCTTATCACCACCTCCCTGCCAAAGACAAGCTGCCTCCCGGACACGCCAACGTTTCTCTGGAACAACTCATCTGCCACGGATTAGGAAGGACTCAGGTGCTGGTAGACCTGAGGTGCTTTTCAGGAAGCAAGGAGAGGGCACTACAAACTGGTGGGACTGGAATGGTTTGCAGACCAGAACTGCACCTGCAAGACCGTGATGCCATAGATATGCCATTCAGCACTGATACCCATCCCATCCGTTATCCCCATCACGCACGAGAGCATGCATTTGCAGAACATCCATGCACATTCTGCTTTTGTCTTTGCATTGCAAAGTGGCAAAAAGCTTCTGGGAGAGTGCAGCTTACATCTCTGCGAGAAGTTTTACTACCATTTTCTGACAAACCCCCAAAACTCCCTTTATCCCACGTACATCTGTACGTCAGGCATTACTCTGGCACACCTTAAAACCACAACCCAAATGTCAGATGGGATTAATATGAACCAGTAGGACATTTCAAACTGTTTACACTGGAACAGAGCTAATAACAAAAGACAAATAGCTTCCAACACAAGGTAGGGTTAACTCAGGCCACAGCAGCTAAGTAGTATCACTTTAAAACCCCAAAGGGAAAATTTAAGACAATGCCTTCCAGAAAAGTCCCTGCTCTTGTTACCATTTCAAGAACAAGCAGCAGGAACGTGACACCTTTGTCTTGTTCGTGTAATAACGGTACTAAGTATATAGGAAGGTTGAGAGCTAATTGTTTATTGGGTGATCCGTGATATTCCCAGGTGGATGCAAAGGAGGAGGTTGAAAGGGGATAAATGAGCCTTTGGATTTCTCCTTTGAAGAAATCATTTAAACAGAGGCATGAATAAAAGAGTGGCAGGACTGAATCTGCAGATGGCTCCAGTGTCAGGGAACATTTATCTGAAAGCCAATAAAAATGTGACAGTCTACTGTTTTCCCAGGCCATATAACTTCATCTTGATGACTGTTTTGAGATAAGACAATAATCGATGTAGAAGGGCACACCTCCTTTTTAGCACAGCAGTGGGCACCAGGAGAGCAGCGCTGCCGTTCCGACACACACCTGCTCCTCCTCCGGCCACCACGCAGTTCCCCCCGGGAATAACACCCAGCGGTTCTGCTGCATCGTCCATCTGACCACCCCAGCCTCCTCCTCCCGCTGTCCCCACTATCCACATGTGGCTCATGAATCTGTCTGATCCCGTTCTGGCCCTGCCGGTGCCACCCACCTCCACAGCTCCCACAGCAGCGTGTGCCAGCACCTCACTGCCCTGTCTACAAGGGCATTTCTGTTAAAAATCAGCCTCACTCCCCAGCTGCCCCCCAGCCCTCATATTGAAGGACATGGTGATCCTTCCATGTGTGGATGCATCTCCCCCTCTCATGATGTAACCCATGGCCATGCTCCCCTCAGTCTTCTTCCACCCAAACTGAGGGCTCCCAGCACAGACCCTCGACTTATTGCTGTGCCTGGGGATATATTTGCTTTAAGCTGCTAGCCCAAAATCCATCTGAGGATAATCCTCAGCTTTGTGCCTGCAGATCTCTCAGCACCTGCCCCTTCTCAGGAAACCCTTCACCTCTCTGAAGAAGATGTAACCCTGGACCTTCATTTGTTACCTACCCAGCATGCAGGTCTGAGACACAGACCAACAAGGTTTCCATCCCTTTGAGCAGGGCTCAGTGCAGCCAAGGAAAAAGGAGAACAAAGATGTCCCATTTCTGGACAAACACATCTGGCTCAGAAAGGTCTGACGCACATTTTGTACCAGCTGAGTAGAGTCTGTAGTGAAAAAACAAGGGGTAATGGTTTTAAACTGAAAGAGGGTAGATTTAAATTAGATATTAGTAATAATTCTTCCCTGTGAAGGTGGCGAGGCGCTGGCACAGGCTGCCCAGAGCAGCTGTGGGTGCCCCATCCCTGGCAGTGCCCAAGGCCAGGTTGGACAGGGCTTGCAGCAACCAGGGCTGGTGGAAGGTGTCCCTGCCCATGGCAGGGGGATGGAACTAGATGGTCTTTAAGTCCCTTCCAACCCGAACCATTCTAGGATTCTATGAGGGCTACAAAGCAAGGTGGAGCTCCCTTGTATGAGATTATCTAACATAGCTGATATTAATCAAGGCCAAATCAATTAATAACTTATATTAATCAATGCCCATGGGCAAAATGACTGGTACTAACCTACCCTCTCAATGCAATGAAAAATAAGTCCATCCTTTTTGTATTCCTAGCAGAAGGAAATAAAGCTAGAAAAAAAGTGCTTAAAAACCTGCATTTGTCAGTCTGATCCTGTTTAATTAAACAGGAAATTACAGGGCAACTAAATCAATCTTTACAAAGAAAAGCTGTTTCTCTGTTTACAGAAGAGAAACTTGTGGTGATTTATCTTAAAGGATTTAATTGCCTAATGATTAATAGTGACCAGAGAGAGTCAGAGGGAGGAAATGAGGAACAAGAGTGACTTCTCTTGGTGTGTGTTTGAAGCATGGCAGAGCTGTATGCCTCTGCCACAGTATTAAGGAACCAAAATTTCCTCGTTTATGCCAGGAAACTACTGTCCTTCTTCTAGGTTCTTCTTTTGATACCGAAGTTATCACCACTGGAGAAACCCAGATATGCTGGCAGACCTTTGGAGGCTTGGGTCCAGGTGTACATCTGTTTTTTCTCTTTGTTTGGGATAAGACAAAGTCAGATTTTTCACCTTCACAGGTCTCATCTGGGCTCGCTGCCTTTTTAACACAGGACTGTAAAAAAATAAATAGATGTTACCTGTCCAGGGTCGATACTTATTTTGTTTTGCCTGAGTTTAGAACAGACTTGGAACTGCTGCAACACAGGGCGAGTACATAAGGCGCTCAAAAGCAGAACAGATCTATGTGTGCTGGTTTGCAGGCAACCTTTGTCTGTCCACAGGCAACCTATAGCTGTTTACAGGGTACCTATAGCTGCCCACGCTGTGGCACTGCACCAGGGACTGGAACGTGCCAGTGTGTGTGTACACACTTCTCTGTATATGCATAATAGCACTGGATAGCCTTAAATCTGCATATATTTTCTTTATCATCGAGACACTATGAAGAAGCCAGAAACAGCTCTTATTGTTCCTAAAAACAGATAGGAATTAATACTTGGGGAACACTTGGCCTTCAGATAAATCTACTGTCTTGCTTAAAAGGACAGCCTGTGCTCTTCATAACACAATCAGGATCTTCTTGCAGCCATTCATCTCAGGATATCCTCAAAAATATAGATCACTGGTGACAGGGTAGACAAATGAGCATGTCAGGATTATTTTTTCATTATATTTATTTACTTGTGTGCTGAAGTAGTCTAGCCTAACAAAAGTGGTGTGAGTAGACAGTGGGATGATTTGATTGTCCAGAGAACAGTTAGTTCATGGATAGTTTCTAATAAAGCTGTTTTATTATACCACTAATACTGCACAACTTTCCATTTTATGGATCCACACTATCTCACAAGGTCTCTTCATAAATTGCCATTCGGTTCTGTCATTGTCTTTATCAGATTTGTGGTCTCCAGGAATAACTGTTGGATGATACGACTGCTTCCATTAAAAATAAGGGTTATTTTCAGAGTCCAAGTCATAGATTTGGGGCCCTTCCTTCTCTGAGACTTGTCTAGACTGTGTCAACGCAAGCCAACGTTCAACCTGAGCGCCCAGGTGGCACCGTATGTCAGCGGTGCCCAGCGCTCAGCACATCGCAGGGGTACACTGGCTCGAGGTGAGCTTCTGGCAGTTACCTGCCCAGTCTGAGGAGCTGGAGATGGACCTGCCTTGTGCCCTAGCTCCGACATGGTAAGGTCTCCCCCTGGAAGCATGTCCTGAGGCTGCCCCACCACAACAACTTGAACATACGGCTGGTTTCCTGAGGTGCTGGTGCTGGCCTTCATCTTCCTGCTGAAGCTGAGACGTGGTGCAATGAGGAAGACAGGGGAACAAGCGTAACCACACAGGACACTGGCTTTGTAAGCTGGAGTGCCTTTATAGGAAGTCTTGAAATTTCCCTGTATATGTTCAGGAAAAATATAAATTTCCCAGGAGCTGGGAAAAGAGCCTGGAGGACCCTTCCTCCTGAGGCTGAAGTGTCAGGCTCCATCTTGCCTAATCCCTTTTTCCTGACCCCATTGATTTTCTGTCTTAACTCTGCAGCATCCCAGCAACAGAGTGAGCTGGGGGTCTCCCATCCCTTTTCTGCAACCTGACATGGAAAACAGCGGGCTTTACTGCTGTATGATACCTAAATGAGCACCGCAGTGAAGTGTCCTGAATGCTTCTGCAGTCCCACCCTTGGGGGCTGAATCCTGGTTCTGAATCCTGCCCTGGTGCAGGACACCTGTGACAGAAGCAGGAACTGAACCCAGATTAACTACATCTCAGTGCAGGACCTCAGCCACTAAATGCCCCCTTTCCCATTCCAAAGGATGTCCGCTCACAGCTTTCCAAGAGATAAATTAAATTTGACGTTTAATCCTGATGGCTGGCAGGGCTTAGAAATGTGGATTTCTCAGACAATAACAGATACTATGACCGCAGAGTCCTGAAAGGACAGTAAGACATGCCCCCACCTGCTGGATTGCATTTGACCATTTATCAAAGTAATACTGGTGAACTTAAATAGGAAACAGATGTTGCCAATGCCTTCTGCAGGGGAGGCAGAAGGAGGCACTGGCAACTCGTCAGACCAGCAGCCCTTGGCTGCCGAGCACCCAGCAGAGCTTCCCGAACAGCAGTGGGAAGAGGGCTCTGCTCAGTGTACACACATAACTCAGGCTAAAACCACACAGCCACCCTTTTGTCCTTTTGTGGGACTGACTGAATGCCTCGAGAGTCTGACCAGTCACTATCCAATTCACGTCTGATAAGGCTGGTGACAGCATCCTCTGCAGCCATACACAGAAATGCCATTGCAGCCAAACGCCGAAGTGCCATCCATGCCATCCCGCTCTCCTCACTGAGCAGATTAACAGATCTAAATAATTTCTATTCACTTGGAGCCAGCAGAGGTGAAAAGAAGATATTAACCTTTTAATGAGCTGTAGTTTTGTAATTGTTTATGCAGAAATGCAGGCAGAGGTCTCACAAACCAGCTAGAAAGCCCCGATAAGTGAAACCTCATGGTTTAAACAAATGAGGAATGTTTATTATTACTCCCAGGTGTCTTGCACTGAAAGTTTCAAAGACTAGTAACACCTCCAAAAGACACATCTTAAACATGGCCAGTGCGTAAGACTAATATTACAAGTGTTTCACTATTTTGCTATTGTAGCTGAACTGAAGCAACATACCGCTTATTTTTTCAGCTCAGTCATGTTTCATCTGCACCTTCAGCAGGACAGTTCTGATCCCGAGAGTTAATGCTCTTTCCCTAGGAAAGTGCTTTGCTAGCATTTCAGTCCCTTACATTAAAGCACTCGTTCTCTCAGCTACACATTTTTTCCCCCTATTTCCTTTAAATGACTCAAGGAAAATCTGTTCTCAGCCTGTTCAGAAAGGAATCCACCTGGTTTTAATGCATAACCTTTTTGTGCTTTACTGACCTACAAGGCTGCTGCCTATAAGGCAGACTCACATTTTAGAGCATCTATCTCCATAATTTTGGGATGATTATAAAATGTCCAAGCATATCTGCTCTGTTTTCCCATAAATCATTTACTGATTATTTATAGGCATCATCCTAGCTACCTGTTCGATGAGTGCTTTCGTTACTCTGCCTCCATATGAAGCTGCTTAGCTAGATTAATATCCACAGATTGCAGTATAAATTCCCTATTAAATCCTAACCCTTGTAATTACTCAATCCTGAATACTCTCATTTCTTCCTCTGTAGGTTCCAAAAATATCTAGCACATGAGGATCTCACAGCCACCCTCACGGCTCCCCTGCCACCACTTAATTGAATTATAACACAATAAATAATCTGGAGGCTATCTCAGAGGCACCCCATACAATTTTCAGGGATGCTGCCTGGCAGGTGACCTATTTGGAGAGGTGCAGACAGGTTTCTCAGGATTTTCTTCAAGCTGATTATTTCTATATTCCCTGATGGACCTCTGCTGCAAAAGCATTACCAAAGAAATAAAGAGGGGGGGAAAAAAGTGCTAAACTATTTAATTTATTAACAGCTAGTCCCAAACCAAATTCCCAAGGTGGAGAAATACTAAGCAGATAAACCTAAACTTGTGGAACTGAGAGTGCCAGGACAGCAAAGTGTTTTAAGATGGGGATCAGAATTTTGCAGCTAAAGACCATCTTCAGGCAGTGAGCGCGTTATGGAGACTGCGCAGGGAGCCAAATGCAAAACACACTTACTGCCAAGTACCTTCTGGCATCCACAGACATAATCTCCCAAAGAAGAAGATTTCCACCACAAAGGGATGCTTCACATATACAGCCAGAAACATGGTTGCTTATCTGAATTAAAACTTCCAAGGCTAATCTATTGGCAGCAGTGGGTCTACACTTCAGGTAGATGGAGTGCTTGCGCTGAATCGTAGCCCTGCATCCACTCAACAGAAGGCATTCAGAAAATTGCTCTTCTCTTTGCTTGCCCAGCTGCTGTATGGATGCATGCCACACTTGTGAGACAATAGACACGGTACTGAAGCAGCCCACCGTCCCGGCCGCGTACCCACGAGTGCTATTGTACTAAGCGGGGCTCTGCAGAACGGAGCTACACAGCATGTGTCTCCTTTTGTTATCAGCCTGTGCAAGTTTCACCAGGCTGAGCGGTGTGGTTGACACACCTGAGGGACAGGATGCTGTCCAGGAGGACCTGGACAAGCTCCAGAAGTGAACCCACATGAACCTCATGAGGTTCAATAAGGCCAAGGGCAGGGTCCTGCACCTGGGTCAGGGCAACCCCCGGCATCAGTACGGGCTGGGACGTGACAGGGTTGAGAGCACCTCTGCTGAGAAGGACTTGGGGGCAGTGGTGGGTGGAAAGTTGGACATGAGCTGGCAATGCGCGCTCACAAAAGCAGCGTGGCCAGCAGGTCAAGGGACGTGATTCTGCCCCTCTGCTCCTCTCTGCAGAGACCCCACCTACAGTACTGCATCCAGCTCTGGGGTCCCAGCACAGGAAGGGCATGGACCTGTTGGAGCGAGCCTAGATGAAAGCCATGAAGGTGCTCAGAGGGTGGGAGCACCTCTCCTATGAAGACAGGCTGAGAGACTTGGGTTGTCCAGCGTGGAGATGGGAAGGCTCTGGGGAGACCTTATAGCTGCATTTAAGTACTTGAAGGGGGCCTACAAGAAAGCTGGGGACCAAACTGCTTAGCAGGGCCTGTTGCAACAGGACAAAGGATAGTGGTTTTAAACTAAAAGAGGGTAGATTTAGGCTAGATATAAGGAAGAATTTTTTTACAATGAGAGTGGTGAAACCCTGGCACAGGTTGCCCAGAGAGTTGATAGATGCCCTATCCCTAGAAACATTCAAGGTCAGGTTGGATGGGGCTTCTGAACAACCTGTTCAAGTTGAAGATGTCCCTGCTTACTGCAGGGGGGTTGGACTAGCTGACCTTTAAAGGTCCCTTCCAACCCAAACCATTCTATGATTCTATGACATGAGTGTCTTCTGCCATCCCAGGAAGAGATCCAGCTTGTGCTCCTGAAGAGGCCTTTTCCCATCTATTTTTCCCCCAAGAAGCATGTGCTGCTCCCCAGTGATCCAGGACAGTGTGAAGAGCCCACTGGCACTGAGCACGACCATGTGCCATTCAGAAGCAGAAGACCATGCACTCATGACAACCATTTCATCACCCACTTGCCTTACACCTCTCCTTCGCTTTGTTCTCCACCAGGTTCAGTCAACTTGGTACATTCTGAGCTCACTTCTGCTGAAATAAAACGTACATTTTTTTCCTACACTGATTTCTGAAGGAATGTGCTCACTTCTAGGAGCCCAGAACCTTCCAGACTGCCATGGTTGATCCTTTCTGTGCCAACATCTCCAGTCAACCAGTGCGTCTCAGCCCCTTGCAGCCTTAGCCCCAAGTTCTGCTCCCTCCCATTGCATTTTTCAGTACCTTTCCTGTTAATAAAATTTAAAGGGAAGGGGGAAACAGTATTGCAGCTGTTTTCTTCATTAAACTGGAAAACCTGCCAGCCTCGTCAGCATTTGCAGAACTGAAAGACTGGAGAGCTGACACCAGGGTGTGCAATACAAATCCTATAGTAGGGAAATGGCAACTTAAAAGAACACCAGCACCACCAAAAAGCACCAAATCTTTGGTCAGTCACTCCTGCCTTCTTGGCAGCAGGGTCTACCCAGGGCTTTCACAGCAAGGCAAGTTATCTACTGCAGGAAATTCTGGCTCTCTCCCCATATGCATCATCTCTGATACGTTCAGCACAGAACAAATGCGCTCCCCAAATAGTTTACTGGCCCATAAACATTGGGAGTGTTGGTGGCCAAGGGCTGATGCTTGGGTGTTCAAAGATTTCAACAATTTTGTGCTACAGCTAAGAGCTGGCACTAATCTGGAGTAGCAAGCAAAGAAGAGTGGGCAGGCAGGCAGGCAGGGTGAGCTTCCCCACAGAAGCTTGTCCAGGCGGATGCGTGAGCATCACAAACACCTCTGAAAGAGAGGGGATGGTCTTGTAAGCCAGAAACGGGGCTAGATGTTTCTAACCTTTGCTAGAGATTTCCTCCAGCACATCATTTAACTTTTTTTTAGCATTAACAGTCTCTTTGGTCTCCTCTTTCCCTCTGATTAGCATGTAAACACTTCCCATCTGCCTGTCAGGGCTCTCTGCTGGGAGGGGGATCCCTGGAGCACGGGGTACCCACCGGGCTGTGGCTCACAGGGGCTGCAGTCCACAGGAGGCTGGGGGTGGGGTGGCTGCTGTGCCAGAGCCACATGCCACGTCCACTACCAGGAACTCTCCTGAATTAACAGAAGTTAGGACAAACAGGCTAGTGAAGCCACTTTTAAATCTTTGTATGAGCACACTTACTGAGTGCTAAAATGGGCCCAATAGCATGTGCATTTGTGTACACACTTTTAGCCTGTAAATAAACAACCTGGCCAGTGAAGGCTAAATAAAATCAAATGGTATTTTCTTTGCCCCTGCTTGAGAGCATTCACATAATCGTCAGCTGTCCATTACTATCCTGCAATAACTCGTCTCACTTCCAGTGTGTCCAAACCGAACCAAATTAAGACAACCTGTATCCTGAGTGCATTCACACTGGGCACTAATTCAGTTTAACACATCTGCTTTACACATTTGATAATAGATGAGAATAGCTTGTCAGCGCTTACAGAGCACGTTAGAAAGCTTTCTGGCTTAGTGCTGTTTCTCAGGGAGACCGTCCAGCACAACCGCAGTGCTTTGACTACTATACAAACTAGTGGGGCAGGTCTGCTGCGGACCACCACCTCCTACCACATTTCTTCAGCCGCTTCCACTTGCATCACTCCTACCTGTCCTTCTCCACGTATACAGTACCATGCTTGGCAGCGGGAAGGGATGCTTCTTGGCTTGCTGCAGCGTGGCGACACTTGCTGCCATGATGTATCGCTGAAGGTTTTGGTTTTCTTTCTTCTTTCCCACTGGCCCTCCAGTTGCTTCTCCGACTGCCCCACGCGCGCAGGCAGGGACATGTGTTTGCTGCTAGAGCATCACAGAGGTGTTGAGACCCAATGTTTTCCCCATCCCTTCTGTTGCTCTGTGTGTGTGTGTGGGGGGGGGGGGGGGGAGGGGGATGGTGTAACCAGAAGCTGTTGAAGCCTGATGTATGATGTATTAATATATAATCACTACACTGGGAAGCAGCTGGGTCTCCCCTCCCACTGCTCACAGAACACCTTTACATCTTCTCTGCTTCCCAAGGAGGGGGTGGAGGAAAAAAGTCAAAACTCAGGCAGGGGTCTGCTCTTTCTTCCTTCTTATCGTGCGCAGCTCTCAGCACATGAGGTCTCACAAGGGGTGTGAGCTGAGCCTTACCCTCACCCCAACCTTCAATTAAGGAAAGAGTGAGCAGGGAGCCTTGGTGGGCACCAGCACCACACCAAAGCCCTGAGCTGTCAGTGCGGCTGTCTGCAGCGAGCTCCCAGGAGTTAGCTACTAATGCTACGAAAACAAGGGCAAAGAAAGGCAAACCAAACCCCCGAGCCTGAAATTTTTTGATTAAATAACACTAAAATACCTAATGTAAACTGCTGCATGCAGAGGCACCTGGAAGGTGGGCAGAGCATCTGTGTTGGGGAGCCGCAGCTGGAGCTTGGCTGCAAGAGCATCCTTTGCTCTTGGGCAGGAGACAAGAAGGGGAGCTCCTGCAGGAACAGCTGTTTAGGGGCACAGACAGCAACCAAACACAGAACAGCCCAGGAGGAGACAGAGCCTGGGGCAACAAAACCCAGCGCTCACCCTTAACAGCAGCTAATGGACTCCTGCTCATCTGTTTGACCCACTTTCTGCTGATACCCCCCAGAAGTTTTATCCAGCCCACAGGGAGAGCCTGAGCCTCTGTCCGCCGGGCATGGGATGGCCGTAGGGGGCTACACCTGGCATCTCAGATACATCCTTCAGAGCCAAAAGCAGATGCAGCCTGGCATTTTCAGTTCCAAAGATTATTTTGTTGTAAGATAGGACCAAGTAAGTATCAATTCAGGCTATTTTTTCTATTCCAGTGTTGGTGTCAGGGATCTAGTTAACCTCAATACCTTAGCAGGGCTTACAACAGACCAAAGCCTTCTTTCCAAAGTTTCAGGGGCTCCTGGGGTGCAACTGAGGCTCAGTATAGGGCTGACCTGCACAGAGAGGAGAATACATCTTCAAATGTAATTTCCACCTATTCAATTATCATCCATCCAGTGCTGAGCCCTGCGATGGAAGGGAGGGACAGGGGGATGTACAGCGCTCTGGGTACCTGGTTGGCTTTACCTCCTTGGGGTAGTGAAATCCTGCCACTGCTTCTGGTCTCTGCATCACCAAATTCCCAGCAGCAATGGGGTCAGACGCATCTGTCCCGTAAAGGAGAATTTGAACTAGGTTACTGAGAAAAAAGCGAAAAAAACCAGTCACCCTGTTAAAGAAAGTAAGTAAACACCCTCCACTGAGTGACTGATGCATTGGAAAGTTACACAGCCTAATGAAGAGCGCTATGAGCTGTTGACATTATTACATTTGCTGTGACCTTAAAAAAGAATAGCTCTGGTTGTCTCCAGAGTACAGCATTGTATGTTCTTGGATTTCTAATGCTAGCGGGAGCACAAAATCCAGCCCTGATTAAAATCATAGAAGCTTTTGCTTCTACACCAAAGAAAAAGTGAGAATGGGTTGTATTACAGACATTTTGACAGAAAAAATATTTGCTTTCTCGGGGGGAGATATAACGTGTCAGTCGTCTAGTCAAATAGCAGACAGGCTTGCTTCCACTCAAATGCAGTTTCAGCGAAGTCTGGTTTTACTCTATTAAACATTTCACAGTGCGTGAGCCCAGAGCCTGTGCAAACACCTCCAAGGCACCCCTCGACAGATCCTTCTGCTGCAAACGGAGCGGACGGCCAGGGGATGGCTGGCAGGGCTGCAACTGAGAAAGGGGCTGCGGTTGCAAAGGTGCCTGGGAAGAGCACATCCACGACAAGCAGTTCATGAACCACGCATGAGGCTGCTGCGTTGTGGCTATGGTGCATGTGGAGCTGCGCACCAGCCAGAGCTGCAGAGGATGCCCTCTCCACCTTGATCCCGTCTCCACGCTGTCCTACAGGGAAGAAAGGGGATTGCTAAAAGCCTCCTGTGCCACCAGCCCTTTGAGCAACCCTAGCCCAGTTCTCTGACACGCATCTCATAACTACCAAAAGATGTTGGTTTGTGACTCAAAGCACCAGAACTGTCTGTGCAGCCATGCCTACATGAACGTGGGTTACACTTACATCAGATTACTTAACCTCCCTGCTCTAAGAACATTTAGCAGCAGGATTGCTGTGAAAATAAAGCAGATTCAACAAAACCAGCTTCAGAGGTGGCAGCAAACTCCAATTGCATTTTCACTTTTATAGGGAGGCTGATGGTGGATATTGTGCCACCTAATGTCAGTATTCAACAATACGTGACTAATTACACCAGAAAGGAACCAAAGTCAATATATTTCCAACTTCATTGGCTTCCAGTTGGGGCTTTATTAAACCAAAAAAAAAAAAAAAATAGGTCTGTCTGTCTGAGATTGAACCAGAAGATTTAACTGCACATTTACAGACTTTATACCATCCTTTCATATTTAATCTTTCTTTTTCAGGTGTGGTTATAAGCCTTCAAGATACGCATGTATTTTGGAAGGTATATGGGAGGATTTCAGGAAAAAGAAAGTTTGGTTTCAGCTGCTTTCTCGAAGAGTTCAAGAGTAGACAAATACATGTTTTAATGAAATGTATTTATAGAACAGCATCTGGCAAAGCATATTTCTCCTGTTGTTGAGAAAACAATGGTGGTTTTCCCCGCTTTTGTTATATTACCTAGAAAATGAATAATTTCCTTTATCCATTGTTTTTAAAAAAATGTTTGTGCTTTTATCAATATGAAGTGTCAGACTGAACCACATAGCTATTTGCTTTGGAGTAATCATAGTATTACCCACAGCTCTATTCAAATCACCAAAGAACATAATAGTGTTAACTATAATTAGATTATTTTCCAGAGGGTTCGAAAGATTCATTGTAGAGCAAAGGTTTTCATACGGAAACAGAAAGAGTTACTTTCCTGAAACCCTCAAATATCTCCGCACAAAGTAGTTTTGGAGAATTAACCCCCCTTTGTGTCTGGGGTTTAATTATTGTCTTTTTTTCCTTGGTAACACATAGATTGTAATTATCACATTTTAACAACATAATAGATGATTCAAAAGACAAACGTGACTTCAGACTATGGTATTAGCTTATCCCACTGCTACTCTGAACCTCCTGGGTCCACAGCCCATAGTACAACCACTCCTGAGGACCACCCATTACCTTCTGCGTGGCCCCGTAGCACCACATGCAGCTTTCCTCCAGAGACAAATTTCCTTCCCGTGCCATGCATGGCAACCTTCCCAGCATCGCTCAGGGCTCAGCATTTCACTCCTACCCTGGAAATGGATGGCACAACACTCGTGCTACACCAGCTCTCTGTTAGCACGATGCTACAGGGTTAAAAAACATTTAATCAGATATTGCAAGGCTGCATCTTCCTGACACAAAACAGGCAGGCCATCACAAGAAATCATATCACCAATTTTATCGGTTATTTCTGAGCAAGCAGCTGATCATGGCTTAAATTACTTCTACTCCAGAAAGTCTCTGTAATTGTTTTGTTGTCTTTTTCCACACCTGAGGTCTGTGTCCTAATGGACATTTCTTGGACGACTCATCTGGCATCTGAATCAGAGACTGAAGCCTCTATTGACCTGTTTGGTAAGAAGTCAGTGCTGATTGTCATTGTATCTGACAAGTTTTAAGAAATTCCAGATAAACAGAAGTTGATAAACTACTTTCCGTTATACACCTGGCACTTTTGGGTTTACAGGACTTATAGCGGCTGTTTCATCTCCAGTTTCTGGGAAAATAAAAGAAACATAGGAAATCTTGTAACTCGAGTAGCTTCAACAATGGCTTAAAGGACACTACACAGCTCAATGGCCATTTTGCTGTGGAAGGGATACCCTTTTTTGTGAATGATATTGATTTCCAGTCATAAAGACCTTTTCATTTCCAAGGATCCCTGAAGTATGCTAAGTGCTACCTGCGGGAAACCCCATCACTGTGGTTCTGCACAGCTGGACTGGAAAGCAAGAAATAAACACTGGTGTGCTCCATCTCACATCAGCTGGACATTGTAGTTTAATCTAATGAGTCTTCGGTATTAGCCTGGGTCTCTACATAAATTTCTTTTCCATTCTGCTGAGTCCTCACATGTTTTCAGCCTTCATGAACACTGGAAGGATCAAGCTCTCATCTTATAAGCTTGCAGGAAGGGAATTTTAAGTGAGAAAACACTTAAATAGGTTGTGCATCCAGCTGAGTGGCTCCTGAGGGTAATCATAATCAAAAGAAAGGAGAGGAAATTTCAAATGCTTTCAGTCAGATCAGAAGGTAAAACTATGTCTGAACCAGGATTAATTTGAGAAATTTATCAACTTGTCATACACACTTGGCCTCCAGCACAGGTAGGGGTAGTCTTGTAAGGTCTCCGGGGGAAAGGCTGCATCTGCCCATGGGCTGGAAAATCCAGCAGGGACCCAACTGGTCCCCACTAGGCTGTTCCATACTACGCCGTCAGCTACTAAAAGACCTTCCCGTTCTCTCTGTTCAAAGAACTGAGGAAAGTGATAACAAAGCTGGTTACTAATAGCCTTTGCTTTGGAAAAATGTTCAATGATCTCTACTGACGTATTTTCATGTATCTTTCTAGAGAGACACCTCTCAAAGCAGAGGAGCCTCCCCTGAGCCGTTGGGCCAACACTGAGCAGAAAAGTGCCATTTTATTGAATTATTATGGTTGATTTTACCCATATCCCAGGCTGTTCTTGGAGGTCTTCCATTCACAATGGACAAGGCCCAAATTAGCTTACCTTGCAAGACTTCTGTCCAAGTTTCTGTGGCTGCAGATATGTGAACATATTTGCTTCAGAGAGAGCTGGGACCAGCAGGAACTGTAACGATGGTAGTGCTGGCAGCAGGCTAGCTCAGTGCTGGGGCCTCACAGGCAGTCACACTGGCTGTGGAAATTGGATTAGTAGCTCCAACTAAACAGAGCTTAAGCCATTATAAAGTCAGCGGGAGGTTCTGATTGACCTCGGTGGGCTTTGAATCAAATCCCAGGAAAAATGTGGCTGAACTAGACAGTGTTACTGCAACATGTTGTTCCTAGAAGACTCCTTTGCCCATGACAACAGTGCTGTTAGTGAAGAGCTTTGTAACCAAGAGCCTGGGATGCTGGGGGGGTGGCTGGCTGGCTTTTGAAGGCAGGTTCTTGAGTCACTGGTTGTGGAAGACAGTGCCAGACCAGGAGCAGAGTCTGCTCTAGTCCAATCTTCCTTTGTGTTGTGATCTACTCAACCCTAAGTGTTACTAACCACATTTGCTCACGGTTGTTTGCCCCCCTTAAAGTCTCTGGATGAGTCCTCAGGAGAGTGGAGACCTGGAGAGTTTTTCTGAGCACTTCCCAGGCAAGTTCCTCCTTCTGTTCCTTCTGCCCTCCCTGGTAATAGCAGAGCATGATGCCACTTGAGATGCACAAATGGAACCTGCCACCTAAACCTTGGGACAGCTACTCCTTTTTGGAAAAAGGAATAGAGTGAATACATAAACTTGAACCTTGACTCTCCTTTTCCAAACCTGTTATTAAACTGGAGGGAAAAAATGTTTTAGGGGCACCAGAAACCCTCAATCCTAACACTCCACAGAAAAAGAGAGAAAGACATGGTCCAAAGCCTGCCATTAAATGTTTCTCATGATTACTTGTTGTTAGAAGGGAGCTGCAGCTATGCTAATACAGTGTGCTCACTACAAAAAACCCTGTAATTGGGACAAGGCAGCCGCAAAGCTTCCCGCAGCTGGCAGGAATTGTGACTGTTCTCTTTGGGTTTAATCATGGCTTTTAAAGCAGATCAGTAACAGCAACAATTAGCCTTTTAGATTGGTCTCAGAAATTACCATTTTTAAAATATGGTGACTCTGCAGGCACAAACCCAAAAGCTCTGAGCTCTGCATAAAACGAGCTGCAGTACACTCTGACTTGTTTGTCTCCAGTTTGGTTCCTCCTTTGTTTCTGCTGAATTGTGCTTCTGAAAAGCAGACAGGAACTTGCAGAGACACTCAAAAGCAAATATCCTTAGTCACCTCCTTTTCCTCAAGAAACCCACCCTTTGAGACAGCTTCTGCTCTGAAGGATTGTCTGGCACTCCAGCTGTGTCAGGAGAAAAGGAGGCACAACCACGTGGGTACACAGGCTTATGCCCGATAAGATTGCTGGTTCTTAGCAGGATGACTTTTAATCTTACCTAGTAAGAAAGGATTGAGGCACAGCCATTCAGAACCAAGATGTGAAAGAACAAAAAGGAGAAAGAAATAGGAAAATTTTCAGTCCAACAAAGGACCCAGAAGCTTTACATCCCTGGGGAGGACACAAAAAGCAGTGTAGGACTAAGAGAACAAGCGCCTCATCGGAGCAGATGGTGTTGTGCCACAGCTTGCTGTGGAGAAGGTCCGTCGGTGCATCTCCATGAACGGCAGTGAGGTCTCAGCTCAGCTGCCAAGGCTGGCAGGAGCTCACTTTGTTCGTACCAGTCTCTGCTAAGCCGCTCTGAAATTTTTTCTGGCACAGCAAGGTTACTCGGTGACCCTAACATCTTTTGTGAACCCTCTGTATTATCCACACAAGTCCTGGCACACAAAGCTGGGTATCCCTCTATAAAAACTCTCTCCCTACTCGGTGTGGCATTACATATGCCTCATTCCTTCTAGGAGGGTTTGCCAGTACAGCAACACAAAGGAGCCTTTTCAAGTACAGATCTGGCCTTTGTGCCTCGGGGCTTAATTCTCTGATGCTGGGACTTCTTTGTACCACTCTGGCTTACAGAGCCTTTAAAGTACAAGTGTAAGCGCACTTCGATGTATCTATGTGTCAGGTGATAACAGGATGTTTCTTGCCTACCTCAAAGAGCAACGGAGTGGTGTTATCAACCAACACTTCCACTGAGCTTTGATTTCCCTCAAAAAAGCACTTTAACATTGACACTCATTGCTTGGTCTCGTTGAAGACTGCTGCAAATCCCATACGTGAGCGTCACAGCATTGCATCCCTGCCAGACTGTTGTGGCAGCTACTGTCCAACTTCTTTAGTCCCAAAAGTAACTTACCTGTCTCGAAGCTGTGCATGCCCCAGGCAGCAGAGGGTTTAGAAATAAAACGTAGCAAGGGAGTCTCTCCTGCAGCGGTGAGTAGACCATGTTCTGCTGTATGATGTCCTTTTTCTATGAAAACAACAGAAGACAATGTACCCTGTTACCAAGTTTTCCAACCAATGCAATTATAAAATGGCCAAATAATAAAATCAATATATACAAGAAATGCTGACAGACCCCACTCCATAACTAGCTGATTTAACCATAAATGATTCTGACATTTCCTTGCTTTATTTCTGCCACAACGTTGTTGGAAAATTTAGAAAGTCAACATTTTTCAACATCATAATTTGTCTTTCTCTGTATGCACTATAGACCTAGGAAGAATAGAAGCCTCAATTACAGGAGGCTTTCAAAGAAGCAAAGGCAAATCAGCTTTATGGAGCAATCCTGCATAATTAATGATACGGCGAGCTTAGGCTGAGCCTTTCATCCCAATGGGCTCCATGTACATGTGGACAGAAGTGCAAAGTACCTATTTGTTACTTCAAGCCTGTCATTCACTGCATATGTTCAATCAAATGGCATTGAAAGGTGGAAGTGCTGATTTTGTCCATGATGACTGATAATGGGTTTAACACCTCCCTGGGAAAATGCAGTAAGAATTGGCAGGAATATAAACCTTATATTTCCTGAGTTCGTATTTTGCTTTTAAAATGGGATTTTTGCTGGTGTAAATACGGCGAATGCTGAGCCAGAGCCATCATTAAGGCTTGCATGTTCCGCATTTTGCGTTACTACACTTGCCTACATCAAAATCTGTACATAACAGACACAGCAGGAGTTTGATAAACCAAATGCTTTTGAATGCAGTTACTATTTTAACACTGGGTTTTCATTTATTCCTACCTTATGAAGTTATTCATTGAGGCAGCGTGCATTAACAGTAAACGGAAAGGTACCTTAGCCAGTCAGGATGTGGCAAGGAGAAATGCTATTGTAATAACTATGAACAATTCCTATTATAAATAGCCACGATTCCACATAGGAAAGCAAAGGATAATGTGATTACTTTAACTGGCAAAATGGCCAGTGTTTCCATTCCATAACTTTAAGGGGCCAAGAAGCACATACCTTTTCGCCTATCTGCAATAATTGCCACCGGAATGGAGCAGAAGCAAATGACGCCATGCTCGCGCTAGCCTTGCCCAGCTGACCCGCACCCTCCGCCCTCACCATTTTCCAGACGTCACAGTTGAGGCAAACATCCTTTTCATTGCTTAGTCTTTCATTCTATGTCTTTCTCCTCATCTAGTGGTATCTCCTAGTAACACGAGCGCCAAGCATTAGTGGAAGGTGTTTTAAGAGTAAATTCAGGAAAACCTGCCTGTAACAAGAGCAGAGCCTTATTCAAAGCTGAATGATGTGATGGATGTGCAGCTTGCTCGCAATGTATCGAGTGGTTCCTGTAGCCTTGATTTTCTCTTTTTATGACATTCAATAAAATGCAGTTAATTCAGAATTTCTGTCCTTGGGAAAATAGCAAGCTTTTTCCCTCTTTCCCATCCCAAAATAGGATCGAGGGCATCTTGAAAAACTGAATTTATGAGCATGAAGGTTCAGCTTCTCTTCAGGAGCAAAACGCTGTATGTCAGTGCAACAGCTATCCTCACCGGCTCATGAGGGGTAAAGTTTTGTGCCTCCTGCCAAGGCTAGCACGACTAGCCCCGTTATGTTTTTCTGTGTTGCACAGGGGATGTGTGGCTTTTACAACACAGAGCCTGCAGTGTTTAGTGGGAAATTACCTCTGTCTTATCGGGGGGTTTTGTAACATCCACATTATATTCCCCATGACTCACCCAGCAAGTCCTCCAGGCTGGAGGCTGATCTGCCACAAAACCAGCTGTTTCACCTGGAATTCTCCATCCCCTAAACATATTACCTGGGTTGGGATGAGCATTTTCTCTGTCAATAAATGGTTGTGCAGAAACCACGCGTACCCAAAGATAAAGCAGGCATCGAAACATTAAATTAGCAGTTCATACCAAACCATCAAGTCTTCACCCTTCAAGAAAAAAAAATTAAAAAATAAAAACAGAGATAGAAATGCTCTTTCCACAGAAAAAGAATGCTACTACAAAGACGTGTAACTTTGCGGATGTCCTTTAGATCATAAAGTTTCACAGCCGTGTTTTCTTTATGATGATTCAGGTTTTATATGCAGCTTTTCTCTAAACTTTGCAAAGTTATTTTCCAAAAAAATTTTTTTTTTCCAGAATTAACTGATTAAAAATTGAATGTCTTGTGAAAAATTCAAGAAAAACTGTCCCTCATAATGAAAATTTTAATTGATATCTGCTTTAATATGTTATCAGATTCATTATTGAGATTCTATTTTTGCAAAGCATTTTTATTAAAAAAATGTAGGGTTTCATTAAAACAAATGTGACAGGTCTGCATGCCTTGAGATGAAAACTACTTTGCTTAATGAATTGTCTGGCATTCAAGCCAATCTCATTGTCGGCAGCTGTATCTAATAATGGTATATGATACAGATAGCTACTCACATCTATAGTAACACAACCTTTGACACTACTATTTTTGCAATTGCTATACTAGCAAATAACACAACTGAATTTCCCTAGGTCTCAGGATGAGGCTTATGGATTTGCCTGAGGGGCTAGTACAGATGATACAAGCAAATCAGCTAACCTGCCAATGAGTTTAACTTTTTGCAGGGAGCAATACTCAATAATACTATCGACTCTGAAGAAAAATCTAGCAAAATTTTCTTAGCCTGAATGCAGAAGCCACTTTATTATCAGAGAGTATTTAACTTGCTGGTTGAATGAAAGGCAATGTTTTAGAAACATAACTCAAAAAAGACTACTTTCTTTTCCTGCTTAAAGATGCTTTATAACTTCTAGGCAGTGTCCTGCTAATTGCAAAAAACATGACACACATTCAAATCATAAATCAGCATTTCTGAAGGCAGCCAAAATAGCCTTTACTATTCATTGCCATAAGACTGTTTTATTACAACGCTGAAATCACAGTTTCTCAACAGCAGTTCCCTATTCAATGTAAATATCTCTGCCAAGATTTGATAAGACAAATATGGAGGCAGGGGTGGAAAGGAGGGAAATTATGAAAGAAAACTTTGCTGCAAATTAGTTACAAAATGGTTTCAAGCTATCTTATTTCAAGTGTCTTTTGCCTCTGCCTCATCTTGCAGTAACTCTTCCAGGAGGGCTGGATTATGCTAAGGAATGATCAGCCTTGACTCATTCCTTAGTCAGGCTCTCTCTCAATGGCAGTTTTCCCCAGCAAGAGATGGGGAGGGACTTTAGGATTTCACAAATCCTGCTTGAAACAGCTAACAGGACCTGACTGCTAAGCAATTTGCAGATGTTCACTCTATTTCCAGGGATCTATCTTCCTCCCTGCTATATTTTGCCTCATTCTTTCTGCCCTGTCCCAGATTTATATCCCTTTTTCTTTTCTTAGTCAGCCTCCCCCTCCTCCATATCATCTCCCTGCAATGTCTTCCCCATCGGGAGGAAAAAGTGATTATTCTGTAGCTCTAACTGATGCTCGCACTGACACTCACGCTCCATCACTTGGAGGGTTTTTCAGGGTGATGGTTTCCAGCCCTCCTGAAATTGAGTAAAAATTAACATGTAAAAATCCCAGAATCTGTGGTCTGTTGATCTGACCCCGGGCAAAACATGGCTCTGGCTGTGGCTGTTTTACATCTAATCACAGCAGCAGAACAGCTTCCAACTGGTCTTATTTGTAGGTTTTTATCTCACTGTTGAGCTAAGTCAATCAATTGCTGCAAACTGTGTTGTGCTGCAGGATAAAGAATAATAGAGAAATATTCAGCCAAACTCTAAAAAAATTCTTCCTACTGCTTTTTATATATGTTGAAACAGCAGCCTGGCCCCTGCTTGCCAGGTAATGCCACCAGTCCTTGATAAGACTGTTACAGCTTTCCCATTTTCAGAGGGAAAAAAATAAAAAGAGCCATCATTCACCTCAGGAAGTGTCCATGGAATAATTACTCCCTCAAAAACAATTATATCTGCAAAAAGCTCCTTTTCCTCAGAGGGAAAATCCTTGTGGAGACTGTTCCCAATTAAGGTTTAATATATGCCTCTATTTCTTCAGGAAAAGGGTTGTTCTAGTTCCCATTGGAACCACTCGGAAACTTTAATGGTCTTTCAACCAAGCCCAGTGACGATGCATCTTCATTAGTGATAAGAGTGGTCCCTTGTTTCAGGTTTTTCTGTGGTTTGGATGCTTATCCATCACACTGTGGCATACTAGGGACGAGAAATTGGGCATAAGCTTGCACAAAGAACAGATTTCCTACCGACCTGGCCACTCCTCGTGCCTGCCTCAAGAGCGGTGCGGAGGATGGGATTTTCAGTAATGTCTGTTCCGGTGACACTGTTGGGACCAGTCCCTGTCTCCAGCTTCAGCACAGCTGGGAAACAGGGTTGGGCATCTCAGCGGTGGTGCTGGACACACTCCAGTGTCCCCAGCTGCCAACTGATACCCTCTGGGCCACCAGCAGAAGAACAGGACACGATCTCCTGAGCTGTTGTGCCCACTCCAGCCCTGCGGTGGTCCTCGGTTTCCGGGGATGGAAGCTGGCAAGGCAGGGGAAGGAAATAAATCGTTATGCAGCCACATTTCTTGCTTTGTACCTCTGCAAAACAGCTTCAGAGCGAGTTCCTTTTCAACTGCCCCACAGCAACTACATCTAAGGTTCCAGGGAGGAGCAGGAATTTTGTGAAAAGATGGAATTATCATTTAATTTCTGTGCCAATATTAAGTAAACAAACTGCCAGGGTGCTAGCCCAGGAGCTCTCTGCAGGGTCCCTCTTACCAAATGCCTGGTTAGGGGGACCAGAGATTCCTCTGCCTCCCATGGGCTCTTTCATCAGTTCTTCAATGCTTCCATCACCCTGCTTATGTTTGCCTTTATATCCCATTACTTTTCCCAACAAACTGGGTGCAGTTCTTAAAACTGATTGCCATTCTTCTTTCTCTCACACACAGACTGCTCTCCCTTTCATCAGACAGTGTTCAATCTCTTCTCTTACCCTGTTTTAGGTATTATACAAGCTTTTCTTTGTATTATCCCACTGCTGTTCTGTACATGACTCTTCTCGATCGAATCTGTGCTACAAATCTTTGTTACGTGCTGCTTACCTGAAGCTCCCTCTAATTCTTCCAATTTTGTGCTTTCCAAAGCTTTGCTTCCTTGCTATGGCTGGCCATGAAGTATTTCACACTGTTCCCTTACAGGATTTCTTTCCTTAGCTCCTCCAGCAGTGTGGTGTTTCCTTCTAAAATATCTGTGGTTGTTCTTGGTATTCAGGTGCCTGTAGCACCTTGCAGTGACCAGGGAAACAGAGACAGTTGTCAGCTGCAGACGTGGACCCAGGACAAGGTGGTTGTGCCAGCCTGTAAATCACCAGAGCATCTAAATGTTTGTTAAAAAAAAAAAAAAAATAATCAGTCTCTCATCAAATATAGTACTCAAAAAACTATTGAATCAAAGGAGAATACATGCAGTACACAATGGCTCCCGTTCATCTCAAGGCGTGTTAATTCTGGTTCCTACTATTAGTAAAACTGAGATGAATGGGCACTACTAGCAGAATTGGCTGCTGATTGCTGATCATTCTTAGAGAAGCTCAGACTCTAATGCCTACCATCAAGTGTTTTCAAAGGAAAGCCTATGCCTTTGTGTAATAAAGACATTAACTTCTTAGCGAAAATCTGTAAAATTAAGGCCCTGTTTTCCTCCAATCTTAAAAACTGTTTTGACCTTTGCTTCTGTACAGTGTTCTACAATACATACCTGGCAGGGCAGATACCATGATCAGCCAGGCGGTTTTCCCAGGGCAAGGCTCATCCCCTGCTCCCTGGGTATGCTTTTTTTTTTTTATATTGGGTTTTCTCACAGGTGGACAGGACGATGATTATTCCAACTGAATTACTTCTATTCCTTTTTATTCTATTTCATTCTATTATTATCTGATAAAGAGATACACCCATCTCAAAGCAAAGCATTGCAACTGATCCTGAACACCCAGCCCAGACTTGTCACACACCTTCAAGGATCCTTTTACCTCCAGATCCCCTACTACTGATTTTATCCACAGAAGCTTCGGGGCTGCAGCCTATTCTGAAATATATTTTGGAGGTGGAGGGGCGGTGGAACATTTACAGTTTGGGATCCAGGTGAAATAAGCTGAAGAGCAACCTGGCAAAAATGAGGTTGAGACTGCTTGGACCACACTGTGCAAGCACAAGAGGCTCAGGCTGAGGGGTGGGATCTCACCCTGGATCCCACCCAGCTCTGCCCCAGCCTGCATCCCTGGGGCTGCCCAGCTCATATAAAAACAGGCTGCAGCCTGAGGAGTCTGTTCCAAAGGTGCTGAGTTTCTCTTTGCTCAAAGGAAGCAATACTACGGACCGTAAACCAGTACTTGAGGGGTTTTGATATCTATATTGCTGATCAAATTTCTGAATTCTGTGAGAAATACAAGAAACACATGTGAGTGTTCCTTGTGAATATACAATGAAATTGTTCCACTCAGGGCAGCTGAGCCGCTTATCAAATAAATGAGTAAAACAAAGTATTCCTTCTTAGCGTAGAACTTACATCTTTAATAAACATCAGCTTCATGTTCTCATGAGAATCCTATTATGCAACTTCCTTCACTGATTCATGTATTAATATCATTTTGTATTAAGCCAGTACATAATTGATGATATGGAAGTGTTTTCATATAACAACTCCTTTGCTGTGGAATATAACCCACTTATCATATTTTCAGCTCAAAATTCAGAAAGTTCACAGATGCATTATACACTGGAATGAACAAATTAGCTATATAAAAGTACAGTATATCATTTGCAAATTGCATGCAAACCGAAGTAAGTATACAGAGCTAAATGCTGACTTTGATATACTCAGGTTGAAAGGCATATATCAGCGAATAGAAAAAAAATTTAAGTGCTCAGTAGAATGGAAAAATCCCCCGCAGAAAACAAGACCCAATCTAGTGATTTGGGTGCAACGTATAGCCTAGGTGGCTATGATTAGCATACACATTAGCCATTCAGGGGCAAGACTCTCCCTCAGAAAAAAACAGCCCTGTCTCACAATACCACTCACTATAAGGAAAAGCAGCAGGTGAAATCCTGAAGGGATTTCTTTTTCTTTTCGGTTTAGGGTTTTTTTTGTTTTGTTTTGTTTTGTTTTATTTTGCCTGCAATTGCATAAGATTCAGCAATACCCTGGTATCTAATATGGTCAGATTATGAAAGGCTCAGGAGCCTACGCTATTTTATAAAAGCTAGTTAAAACTAAGCTGAGAAAGACAAGGAAATTTTCCTGTCAAACAGGGCAATGATGACACAGACCTTATTCTGCAGCCCTGTGAGTCTAGTGATTCCTTGTGTTGACTTACAAGGTTTTTCATCCTGTGGGGCTCATTTTACAGATGCTCAGGCAAAACCATTTATATTGGAAAGCTCTTATGACTATGTTCATCCATGGGAAAAAAAATGGTTTGCAGGAGGAACACACATGCACCTTCAGTCTTATGCAAACATAGTGAGAGTTCATTTCTGCACTGCTGCTGCTGCAGCACCAGGTATCTGCCCCAGCCCAGCAGTGGGACCGGCTGAGATGCTGCTCCCTGTCACGGACCTACGCCAGCACAGAATGGGCTCTGCGCTTTCAGATGCTGTTCAATTACCTGTTATCTCCACCATGTTGCTACGCAGCTAAATAGCTCTGAGCTTTAATCAAACTTGGGGAAAAACATTTTTCTAAAAGATATCAATTAGCTGTGACCATTCCATTCAAATTCCTGTTTTCTGCTTCATCACACTTCAATATTCCTTCTCCAGGAAGCTTCATTGCTACTCTTACAACCAACTGTCATACAGCCAAGGAGTTCAACTGCTTCATAAGGCATAATTTAACCTCTCTCTCCTTTCATTGCACCATCATACAATTTCCTAGCCAGTAATAACGTCCATCCTGTACGCAGAAAGGCGATTATTAAATATTCACGTCTCAGGCTTAGAAACTTCATTCACAGATCTGCCCACACGTACCATCAAGTTCAGCAGTTCCACTAATCTCCTTTATTCTTTCTCCCTTGTACAGTATGATTTAAAGCACACTCAAAATATGAGTTAATGCATCTTTTCTCATTACCTACTCCCCAGCTTGAAAATTTATTATGAATTCCAGCTAGCTTGATGAGGGTCAGATGCATATGGATGCTTCAGCTTCATAAGCTGCATTTCATCTCAAATGAGGCACAGTCATAAGGCAGAGGTCTTAAATGTCTTGAATAGAGTGCAGCTGCCCCTCCCCAGGGACGACAGGGACAAAAGTCATATTGGCCTGAATAAAACAAGATAAGAGCCCAAACAGTGCCCTAATTTCCTATTTCAAATTATTCGTAAATGTCCCTACACCTGTATTCATTGAGCTGCAAATATTGAAAATGCACCTATTGTTCATTTGGCTGTTTTCTTACAGTACTTTAATCTCAGGTGTATTTGTAACAACAAACTATGACTACAGGAGATTCTTTTGTCATCTGACCTGATCGAAGTCACAAAGACCTTTCAAACAAGGAGAACACCTAGTATTTCTGCTTGTCCATTCTGGTAAGGAGATTACAAACAGAAGACACATTTGTTCCAGAAACCATCCTCACCTTTTGCCTAACTAGCATTGCAGGTGTGAATTTACCCGAAATGCTTCAAAACGCACACGTTAGCAGGAAGCAGTGAGAATACTTTCCATATGTTGAATCATCAAAAATACATCACTGTTGAATCTCTTGGCTCTCCCCCCTCCACCAGAACACTGACTCATCACTTCTCTACTGTTAAAAACGGTCCTCAAGACTCTGGGTTACCATCCAGCTCCCTTGGGCAAGGGACAAGCCACGCTGCATGACCTTTAAACTCCCTCCCCTCAAAATGACCTGTCACTTCCCAACCCCCTGGCTCCTCTGGGCAGCAAACAAGTCTTGCTCCAGGAGCAGCTTGATCCATTATCAATCCTGCATCACTACGTCTGGGACTTCCAGTCCAAGACAGAAATAAAAAGACTGCAGCACAGGCAGACTAGGACTGCAATCAGAGCAGGGTTTGTAATTTAATAGAGCTACCTGGAGTAATGCTATAATCTCAAACAGCCTTCATAAGTTGTTCAGAGAGAGATTCTGTAAATCCTCAAATCAGCTACAAATATATAGTTGCATTACTACCGTGGATTTAAATGCCTTTGAAGTCAATAGAGAGATTCTTATGGATTTTTTACAGGCTCATGTGTTTTATATATACCTATATATATATATATATATATGCACACACACATATAAATATATATATAAATCTCCCTAGGGGTTTAATCTGGCTTGATAGTCCCTGAAGAACTCATAGCTGAGACTGTAAGGAAAGGCACAGTCTGAAAGCTCGCTGTCTGTAGGATTTTGTTATAATGTCTTTTGAACAGAGTTTTCATTCCATTAACCACCATTTTTCTTTGCTACTTCTTTTTGGCAAGGCAGGAGTTGTCTCTGTTCTGTAATGTAGACATCACCACCACAGAGCACGTTCCCAAAGAGGCCAATTTAAAGACTGACAAGAAAATCACCCGTTCTGTTTGGGCAGAGAGAAAATTATATTTTTCCAGCTGGCAAGAAAGAAAGAAGGAAGGAAAAAAAAAAATAAAGGAAACCAAAAAGTAAATCCTGCTGTGTAATCCTGATCAGGTTTGCTGGACAAATCAAGGAAAGCTTAAGGTTTTGCTGACCTGAGGATCACAATTATGGGAAAAGCTTGCTGAGCTTTATTTGCTTATACCATTGCACTGATTTTCCCAAAACTCTGGTTTTCCCTTGGCCAGCTGGATGCTTACAGTGACCTGCACAGGCCCACCCACACCCTCACCACTACCAGTGTCACTGAAGCTGGGCTAGGTCACCCATCTATTTTGCATTTCCATTTTTATCTTGCCCACCTTGCTCCCTTTCCAGCTTCCTTCTCATGGTCTCCCACTACCATAGCCACCTCCTCTTCCACCTTATGCTGAGCAATGTTCCTCCTCCTGCCGTCTCTCAGCTCCTGCTGCCAGGGGCTGAGGGATGGCTCCCAAGCAGTGCATCTCCAGCATCACTAACAGCTTTGAGCAGGCAGGTTCTGAGCTAACGACAGCAAGTCTTGAAAGTCAAAACCACCGTCAAGCAAGATCTGATAAAAGGCCAAAACACAGAGTTTTCAACCCATTTCCACTGGAGGGCTTGATAGAGCAGCCCCAAGAACATAAAGGGAAATGAGGCAAGAGTCAGGTTAAAAATAAACCCAAGTATCCTTCAGAGGGCACAGATCAGATCAAAAGCCTCTGACATTTTTACTTAACCGACGGCTGTGAAACCACTTCCAAATCAGAGAGCAACTTGCTGCTGTGGGAGGGGAAAGCACTTCAGTGAGGAAAAAAATCTATATTTTTTTGATTCAGGAGAAAGGTAGGGATTTTTTTATGTTTTCATCTCATATTGAATTGGGTAGAGGGGATAAAAAAATAAATAAAATGCAGACTAAGGACATCATCCACCTTAATGGTCCTGTCAGTACCTGGAAACAATCCTTTTTACGCAGGTCCAGTATGGGCTCAGCACATCGAGTCCTGGTGCCGATGTTCAGCGATGGCCAAACCCACCCTCCAAAATTCCCATGGAAAGTAACAGCATCAGCAAGGACTCAGCTTGCCATCATGGCAGGCTCTAAACCAGCTCTGCCTGGGAGTCACACGAGGCTTAATACCTAGAACTAAGTGTCACTGTTCTTATGTCTTATGTTCTTATGTCACAAACATAAAGAGAAGTTAATATAAAAATTAGCTGAAAACCCAAATGCATTTCTTTAACCAAATAATTTACAATTTTGCTCTACAATTCTTTGTTTCAAAGCAGGAGGGGGGAAAAAACCAACAGAACCTGCAAATGTAGACCAAGAATGAAAGGCTGAGGTGCGTGTAGTAGATGAGTAAAGCATGGGTAAGGAAAGGAGTAAGAAGCCTCAAGCTTCTTTATATGCCTTTCTATTGCAAATTAAAACACCATGCAAAATTTCCCATGGGAGAAATCATGGAAATTGAGCCTTGTGACATGAGCCTGAGAGAGGGGCAGAACGCAACCGCTTCCCTCAGAGGTGAAATTTTCTCCCACACTTCTTCCCGCTGTCCTGTCCCATCCCAGCTTCACACACCCTGTCACCACACGGCTGCCCATCCCAGAGCCGAAAACCAACCAAGCAAGCAGAGGACTTCCCCCACCCCCCCAGGCTGCCCCAGCCCGGGCTGTGAGCATGTGAAGTCCATTCATTCAGGATAAGGCAATCTGAGGACACATGATGGGACAACTCGGGGTGAATTCCTCCTCTCCACAGTCATATTAGTACACACCTTGGAGGTACCAAGGCTCAATTTGGGCTACACTTCAGTGCCTGCCAGCAGCTGCAGCACAATTTGTCCCAGAGGTGTATCGTGTGCTTGGTTTCTGCAGCTTGTGTCCGGAGCAGAGGGCACCTTTGCAGCCCCCCACTGCCCCCAAAGCCCTGCCGCAGTGCACAGCCCCCCGCCGCAGCCCCTTGCCCAGCCTGCCTCCACCACCCTACTCACCGCCCCGCTGCAATGTGAAAATCTCAGCCTCTGTGCTTGCTGGAATAATCTTGTGTCATGTTCACAGAGATCAGACAGGATTTATTTCTAGATGAAACTCGGCTGATAATATAAAGCAAGTTATTAATCCACTCAGGCCGGCCATCTAACACCCAAAGCCTGTTACTCTTGCTGGCTAGAAGGAGGTATTTGATTAAATCAAGAGGGATTTGTTTAGCTCTGTCTTCTTGTTTAAGTTGAAGCTGCTTAAAATTTGTAGCTGGGGTTTGTGCCCCTGCATCTGCCACCTGGCTGTTGGCTCTTCATTACCAGCGACTGAACCTGTGAACTGAGACTTTGCAGTAAAAATAGGAACAAAAGTCAGAATTCAAGTTCTCTCTGCTACGTTTTCCGTTAGTACCAAGATGCCAGGACTAGAACTAAGACCAGCTTTGACTATTCATGGCATTTCTTTGTATGGCATATTCATTACATACCTTTTCCTTTCAGGCGATACACCGGGCTTCCCTGCCGCTCCTGTGGTTATGGCTCACCAGCTCTCAGTCCTCCCCTTGCCCATCACAAGACTCAGGCTGATACCCCAGTACCTCCCTCCCTCCATTGGCCCATCTTTCAGCATCGCCCCACCAGAGCCTTCTTCCCAGCCACTGCACGTCCCCCTGCCCCGCCTCCCAGTCCCCGAGGGAGACCCCTGTGCCCGTGGAGGTGCTCCCAGCCAAGCAAGGCACAAGGTGACCCCCTTCAGCTTTTACCGCCATTCCTGGTCTTGAAAAAGCTGTGCTGTAGGAAATTCAGGGTCCACAGAATGATTTGAAGATGGGGGAACTTCGAAGCAGTTGTATTTCAGCACCTCTGTGCTGAAAAACTAACTTCTCCATAGCGGTGGTTTAGATCTGTCAAAACTCCGTGTTCAGCTGCTGTTTTAACCAGCAGGGACTGGATTTTCTCTTTTTCTGTCAGAGGTTTTGATGAGAGAACTGGTATCAAGAGGATCAGCCAGAGAGTGATGATAATGCTTTTAGCATCTGAGCCAAAGCCCACTGCCTTTAGTGAAAGCCTTCCCATCGACTTCAGCGGGGTGTGCTCAGCCCTGCGCGCTGCCCCGGACTGGGCAAGCTTTGCTTTGAACACATTTCCAGAGTTTCACACCAAAGATTCCAAAGGCCACCATGTGGTCTGGTCACAGAAGTCTGCAAACAGGCAGAAGAAAACAGGGAAGAAAAGAAGCCCCACACTTCCTCTTCCTGAAACACTTTTCTCACTGTCTCTCCCACTACATTTCTTTTTCAAGTATTCCCTAACATCTCCGAAAGGATCCAAAACAGAAAAGGTATCGACTCATTTTTAGTGGAGAGATGTAAAACCAAAAGATCCGTTCAAACAAACAAATAAAAAGGGGGGATGGGGAAAAAGTAAATACAAAGAGATGGTTAAATATTTTGAGAGGCTGACAGAAAGGCATTAGTTTAGCTCCTCTCTCACATAGTCTGAAATCAGCTAAATGTTAAGTAACACGATTCTCCCCATCTCTACTTATTGCATTATGCATAAACTCTGCTATCCGGGGAGATGAGCAGATCCTGACATGCTGTGACAAGCTGCCAAAGTTTCTGCAAACAGGAGGTTCCTGAGCAGCCACAATAAATGAGGACAGCCCACACGTGCTCCTAATGAAGCGAGCGTGGTGCGGCGCTGAGCGCCCGCAATCTGCCTCCCTCGTCGCCCGTGCGAGGCGCTCCAGAAATAAATGAACAAATGGCGTATGGAAACGCCTGGCAATGGGAGCAGCGCTCAGGAGCCTGCAATGGTAACTAATGTGAACCTCTACATCTCGCCACAGTCATTGACGCTGCTTTAAATCAGAAATGAAATGAGCAGTCGCAGTCCTGAGCCCACGACCATCCAAGGGTTTAAACAAACATACTCATTAAGATGCTGTTTGACACCATTTATTTGCGGGAGGAGGGGGGGGGACCATAGTCTCTCATTCCATTCTTAGACTTTCCACCTCATTACACACTAAAAACTGGAAGCTAATTAGCTGTTTGCATAAAATGGAGGGAAGATGAGGGAAGGTGTGACAGAGACAGGTGCCTGTCATGGGGGAACATCTCTTCACATAAATGCTGGTCTCCCTTCATGGGCTCCAGAAAACCTTGTCCCCGAGACAATTCATGCCAGATGCAGAGCACGTGAGAAGTGCTCTGCTCCTCTGCAGCGGCTTCCCCTTTGCAGCCCCCGGTTAATTATAACTTTGAGGAATAGCAGCCTATAATCACGTACACGGAAACTCATTTCTCTTTAAATGAAACCTGGCTAATGGTTGCTTTTTACTGGAACAATTTTCAAATAAACAAGCTCTGAAACTTAAAAGGAATCTTAAACTCCATTAAATAATACAGTTCCTTCACAGGAATTTCTCCTGGGAAAGGATGTCTTCTATTCAAGTGTCATGTTATGACAAGCATGACAGACTTGATAGCGATCTGTTCCAACTCATGACATTGCTTAAATTAGGTTAGATAGAATCTGTACAGGCTTTCTAAGGAAAGCTCCTCTGGGTGAAAGCACTATTATTTTTGTTAATGGCTGTGAATTATGATTTTCTTCTCCTAGGAGTCATAAACTATGTTGCTACACAGTAGTACATCATGTAATGTATGTAATACATGATTCCTTAGTAGGGGAGGAAACTATTACATTTGCATACATTAGAGCCAGAGTTGTAATCAGAACGTGTTTTCCCACTTCCTTCATTGAATATTTATGGATTTCTTTCCCACTTCCCCTTCTGCTGCACATGGCTCCTGCTTGACCCGGTGTCTTGCTCTATCTTACTCAGACTTTGGAAGGGTACGTGTTTATGGCACGTTCCTATTGCTTTGCAAACACCAAGTGACTGGCTTCCTTTCAGATAGCTTCCTAAGCCTCACGCACGCTCCCATGCATCTGCAGCTGCAGCCTCAGCCATGTGAAAAGACAGATGGAGGCAGAAAGCAACTTAACTCCGTCACTGTGCACTCACGAGCACATCAGGGCACTAGACAGCAACTGATGACACCAAGGACACTTGCAGGTAAACAAGGGGATTTTAAGGTTGTAGCAACACCTGAGCAAGCTTGAAAATGCCACAGCCAGCAAGCGACACTTTATACCTTCAAGGGCTGCCAGAGCAGAGCTATGAGAGAGGACAAACCCGCCAGCCCTCCTGTTTCAGTTCTCCCATAGCATAACATCTCAGCGCTACCATTAGCAGCACGGTAGAATGGCACCGGGCGATGCATTCAGCGCTCTGCCACTGCTCTCAGTGTGTTCCATTCGGTTGTTTCTGAGGGCTCAGATCTTCAAAGGTGCTCTTGGGCACCTAAGCCACTAAGGTTTTCTTGAGAAATCCTATTCACCAGTCCACTGGGCAAACTCACACTTGTATTCTTCCACACCTTTGATAATCTGTGTCTTGAATTTTAAAAAAGCCATTTCAGTGCTAACTCAGATCACTAGAAGATAGGCTTAAAGGGTTTTTTCTGAGCTTACATGGACATACCTATTACCCCCATGAATAAAAGGAATGCTGAGAGAAGACTGACACCCATTTGGAACTTGCAAAGAGGAGCTGAAGGCCACCCGAGCAACTTGGGCAAAGAAAAGCAGCAAGCACACTGGTTTTGATGCCACATATGAACACAGAAACAAAACAGCAAAGCCAGAAGACACTCAAAAGGATCGAAAGGCAATATAATGTCAGGACAAATGAACACTCAGGACTTTGGAAGAAATTCCTTTTGAGTACTGCAAAGCAACAAGGAGTACATAAAGTTCTAGGAAACGCTTTTGGGTCTCAAGCACACAAAACCACACTTGGCCCATTTTGCTAATTACAGTATCTGCAGCCTGCGTGTAACAGCACTTCTCCAGTCTCCTGCCCAGATACAATAGAGATAAAATGAGAGATCAGGTGAGACACCTCCCCCCGCCCCCCCACCGGCTCCCGAAGCCTTGCTGAAGCACTCAGACACTGGCAAAAGCAGCTGATTACAGATATGCTCCCAAGTACACCAATGCTGATGGAAATACAGCAGACCTTCCCGATGTCCATCATGCTGGCAAGGGCTCAGCCAGGTTAAGAGGAGGCTTTGCATCCATGTGTCAAAGGCTTACAGTAATAACAGCCTGCATGTTCAGAACTGAGTTATTGTTGCTGCAGGGAGGTTAGAAAGAAACCAAGAGCATTCCTTACCGACTCAAAACAATTTAAACCCAGGTTTCCAGAGTGACACATTGTTATTTGTTAGCCGAGAGATCATTCAAGGCAAACTTCAGCCTTGCAGGCAGCCTATGGGTAGCACAGCACTCAGCGATGGGCAGGGGCTTGTGTCTGTGGACAGCAGGAGCTCGGAGCGCTGCACGGTTGTAGGCCACTGTGACTGAAAGGACACATAAAGATCTGTGTTTTGCCATATAGAAATATTCTCTATCTCAGAGCAGATTTATTGCTGGGCTGCCAGGGAAGAGCTGCCTTTGCTTCGTTTCATTAGGGAGAGGGTGGTTACAGTGTGAGATTTCTGAGTGCATGTGGAGGAGGAGGAGATGGCATTACATGGTACTTCAAGGACTTAATGCATGACCAAAGATGTACTTAGAGCTAAAAGATGTTTAGGTGCTTAAAAATGCAGAGAAGCACAGGGGCACTGACCCCTGAGGAAGAAAGCTTTTCCTGGGTAGGGCTTAGTGGAGTTTCCAAGTCCTCCCAGTCAAGGGAAATGCAGCGACAGGAGCATGGCACCTCCTCTCTGCTTCGGTGCTCTCTGCATTTTAAAGATGCAGAAATGTCTTTGCAGAACTGGTCTCTGTGCTAAATAACAGCTACAAAACCAAAAGGGGGGAAAAAATTAAATAGCATGTTGCAATTTCTGAGCCATTGGGACAGGCACAAAGCAAACCCACAAAGATAGGTTTACTTTCTACGCCAGAATTTGTGACAAGATCACATTAAAAAAAAAAAAAACCAAAAAAAAAAAAAAAAACAAAAAAAAAAAAACCAAACCACACATTAAAAGCATCTTGAAATAACTTTGGCCTCTCTCTTCCCACATGGGGGACTAACCACAATTATATAATAATTACATTATAGTCATTTGCCACCATGGGATGGACAGACATCATCACTCTGCTCCTGCATTCAGCCTGGAAAGGTCATTAAACAAACAAGGAAGGAACATACTTTAAACGACTATTCAAACTCAGAGTCCCTAAAGGACAAGAAGTCCCATACCATCATACAGACGCATCCTGACTACCCACTCAGTTCAGGGCTGATGCTGTTACAACTGCAACGTGTGGGGAAGTTTGTAATTGTATTGTATCATGATTTTTCTGTTGATAAACAGCAGACTTTAGCCTGCAGTGCTGTTAATCTAGCATCTTTATGAAAACAACTTCTATTTTCAAAGAGAACTGGATATTTATGGCTGATAAGTGTTATTTGATCATTTTCATGAAATTAAATTTAAGCTCATACTGCATGCTGTCTCTCCAAACTACTCCATAAAATTACACTTAAAGCAAAAATTATATAAATCATAGACAAACTGATACAATCCTTACCCCTTTAAAGTACTGCATGGGTATTATTTAACCATGATGTATGCAAATCAAATGCAAATTAAATAGCAGTGGGTGTGGTGCATATGCAAATTTCAAACCCTACCCAGTCCCAATTTCCCCTTCATGAGCTGCCTACAGCTATAACTCTCAGAATTTATGAGCTGCTCAGCATCTAATACAATCTTTGTCATTGTAACGAGGCAAAAAGAATGGAAAATAATACAAAGTCAACCTACTGCCGTGGGCTTCGCTCCTCTCCAGGGGCCTGGCCACCCAGAGAAGAGCTATCTTGAACATGAAGAAGCAAGACATAGCATGGGGAGGTGTAGGTACCTGTGAAAAGCCCCACACAGAGGATGCGTGGAGCTTTCTGTGTTATCCAACAGAGAGCTGAGATACTGCGAGCTGGGGCTCGTAGGTGGAAGACAGCACAAACTAACAGCTGCCCCGCTGCTCCGTCCAGCAGCTCACGGGTACAGCTCATCAAGGAAAAGACCCTGCAGCTGCTGCCTACCTGGTACCCACTGCTCCAGCCTACAGCGCTCTCATTCCCATCAGGTGCAGCCTGCTCTTCTGCAGCACAAACCACTTTCGTCAGCATCTCCCTACAGTTTCAGTGCAATCTGTCTCTTTGTTTTCTGTCAATAATGTGAAATGACAAATTCCATGAAGAACTGCATCACACTTCTACCTAAAGGGGATATTTTTATGTTGCTAAGCCCTAAATGCCTGGATTTAATTTTTATAAAAGCAGAGCCCAGGTTTTTGGATAGAAAGTATCCCCTATTTCAAGCCACATTAACATTTTTGGGGAGTCTTCACACTGAAGGTGTGACCTGGCTGTAGAAATGAGCTGTGCCTGGGGCACACTCACTAAGCCGAGGTCAGTATTTTTCTGGAGGGAACACGATGGTCATCCTCCTGGCTGACCCACCTGCCACTGACACAGGATGTCCAGCACTGAAAGAAATGCCCACAGCTTGAGCTGAGCCCTGCAGACGAGCGTGCTTCCAACCCAAGCCTCTCAACGCTGGTCCCAGAGGGAAATTTTCCATGTGCTAGACTGACAAAGCATTACAAGCATCCTCCTCCATCTTCCTGTCATACTTGAAGCCTCTTGCCTCTGATTTCCTTGGAAATTTTCTTGTGATTCATGTATTTAAGCATTCTCACGAAGGTGTGGGGACCTCCACCCGGTGACAGCCTCGCTGTTTTCCTCAGGACCTCACCAAAAGCCTTCCAGCGGCTTCATTCCCCTCCCGGGCCCTCACCACGGAACCAAGACGTCAGATTTAGGCACAATAAGAGAGGAGCCGTCCCCCAGACCCGGCATACTCAGGCTTAACAGAGGGGTTGTTCCTCCATCCTGGCATGCGAATGGGGTTTCCTTCCGTTTCAAAAGTCATAGGGATAAAACAGCCCCAGAGTCCCTCCTTCACTTTCCTTCTTTCTGTCTCTCATAATATAACAGGAATTTGGCTATTTTTCACTCCTGTATTGGACTCATTGCATTTGTCATCAGGACCTTTTCCTGAGGACATACCTATAGACACACCTTTTTTTTAAAAAAGAACAGTTCCTCACCATCACCCACAGCAAATCTGAAGAGCAAACACTGGTATTTACTACGAGGAAGGGGACACCAACCAGCCCCTCCGGGCACAAACACAAAATTCACTTTGGCGATAGGCTTTGGAGATCAGCCACCCCACGAAGGGCAGAGACTACCCCAGATGGAGGAGGAGGGAGGAAAAGGACAGAAGTGGAGGTTTTCCAAACCCACTGACTGAGGACTTGGAGGGACGATGGACCAAAACACACAAGACAGAGCAGTAAGCCAGCCTGGCTCAGAGGTCCACCAGCACCCCCGGCCGTAGCCTGCCATCCACACCTATGGCAACTGACTGTATTTGCCCAGTGTGACTGTTTTCTACTCCTTTGAGACTTTTGCTAGCCACATGGCCTGTCATCGCCAAGTAGAAGGGAAGTTTAATATGTAGAATAGAGACAGGCCTCCAAACAGAGGATTAAATAATTATTTTTGGTTCTGAGTAAGCAGTTCCATGAGGTACAAAGGAGAGTCTGCTTTTTACTTCAAACTCAGCGAAGGCAAATTTTGTATTCCTGGAGACCAAGAAAGTTGCCTTTTCCTCTGTTAACTCCTTTTGGAGATAGCCCAGTTCCTGAGTTCAGAATAGCCTGGAAATCTCTGCGGCAGAAAAGGTATTTGAAGAGGAAATCAAGGAAAAAAGGCAGCTCTGAGCACAATGCGTGTGAAGCCCCATCTACTGCAAACAGAACATCCCGATTTGTGACTGCAGACCTCGGAGTGACACAATCAAAGGCAGTGTCTGATAGCACAGTATTTGTGACTTGTTCCTGTCTGTTCTGTTCCCACCTAATTATCCCTTTCTTAAGTGAACAAAAAATAGTTTAATCTGTTTTTTGCAAAGCTTCTTCCATCAAATTAGTCAGTGAGGTACACAGCACTTTCACTGCTGGTAAAAGCTAGACCTAGGAACTACTGAAGACAGCAAAGCCATCTCCCAGTGTAATATTTTGTATTTTGACACATTCACCAGTTCCTCCAAAAGGAAGAGGCACGAACTGTGCAGGAAAACGCTCAGCATACACCACCTTCATCTGGTACATGAATTGTTTGGCTTCCTCCCAGCCACCTTCAGGCGCAAAGGATGGTGGTGAGCATTCAACATACCCACACCTCTTCCCCCCCCAATAGCAAGAAACAAACCAAAAACCCACTGCACCTTTTCCTCTCCCCAGTCCACCTTCCACCCATGGGAGCACAGGATTTCCCAGCACCAATGGTTACAGCTCACCAAGACTGCCGTCACACGGGATGTTATCCTCAGCCTTTCCAACATTTCATAATGGATGCTCACGCGTACTTGGGATTATGTAGCTGCGGTAGAAATCACACAGCTTCGCAAAGATCAAGCACACAGCTTTTGGATTAGCAGGGTTATCAACCATTTAGAAGTGTCTTAGCCTATTCTTAGCCTTGGGAGGCAGCAAGAGGGAATGGCTCTTTACCCAAGGAGTGGTCTCCTTGGGGTATTAGCAGTTCTGCACTTTGGGAGCCCTCGTTAGCAGTCGGCACTTATTTTATCGGTTGCTGTTAGGCTACACCTGTGCTTTGGTCTCATGAGTCTGTCAAAGTAATAATCCACCTGACATCTCAGTCTGCTGTACATTTTATGGTTTTATAGCTTATTCCTCTATAACATCACATATATATATACATGCACTTCATGTGGGCTGACCTTGAGAGGCAAAAGCTACTGTTAGAGAACTACACCCATAAATCCAGTGCAGCCTTTCTGTCCCATTGATCCCTCCCCGTACTGAGCCTAACCCAAGTTTGGCTTAAACTTATGGGAAAGCTCTGGCACTAGATGTATTTCTCTTTATCCTGTCTTTATGCTTCTCTGATCAAGTAAGCTGTAATGTTACTGAGTTTTTCTTGTAAAAACAATCCTTCCTTATTTAGAAATAAATTTAAAGCAATTAATTAGAGAATTACAGAAGACAGAACCACATTGGGACTGAAAAAGTTTACCCAGCCTATTCCCCCAATCCCAGAGGACCTTACATACTTAAACTATTCCTGTAAGATCCGCTTTAAGCTATTCTGACAATTTCCAGGAGTGAATTCTGCTGCGCTTGTACTTAGACATGTTTTTTAAAAAAAAATATATTTGCATGGTGTAGTCTTTGCACTCATTTTTATATAAATTCTAGCTCCATGGAGTGAATCAAAATAAAGATCATCATTATTGGGGGGCATTGGGGGTGGTGTTTGCATTAAGCTAGTGTGTAAAATACACAAGACTGTCAAAACAAACTGGGAGTCCCTTTGTCTGCACTTTCCAGTCTGAAAAGATTCTAAACTATTCAATGCAAACCACACACAAAGTTGGAAAGTATTCTATGGGGAGAAATAATGAATAAAACAATTTGATGCCTTTCCAATCTGACAAAACAAAGAAACGTTCTGAGCAGCGGTTCTTGGGGATAAAAATCATTCAGCTTTTCATTATATGTGTTAATTTATGCTTTACATATTTTAAAAAACAGTAAATTTTTAACTCGAAAACCTGCTATTACATCTCACTATGAGTGTCACTCATGCAATACACAGAGAAGCACTGGTAGATCTAAGCACCGCGGATGGTGCATTTGCAGATACTACCAACACTTGCTAGTTTAGCATAGGATGGCGCTTCGTTAAATAATATTTTTTTCCTAACCACAGATGGCAGTCTCCTTCCCAACCACAGCTCTGGCCTCGATGACATCAGTGGGAGGAAGGTCTTAGGGCATTTGGCTCTGTCACCTTACAAGAACATCCAGCCCTTTGAAGTGTACTTTAGTTGATTAAGCCAGTTGCACCCAGCTAAGGAACAAATGCAAATCTCCTTACATGGAGTCCAGTAGAGCACAGTCAAGCCAGCCCCCACAGGGCTCAGGGACTGAAAACCATGAGGATGAAGTTTCTGGAATACCATTGCCCTAAACCTTCTCAATCTACAAAAAATATTTCTTCCAACTGTGCCATATGTTGAATCAGTTCTGAAGCCCGTTGCTCATTTTGCAACACCGTTAAACAAAAGAGAAGTGGAGGGGGGGGATGTCTAATGCTCTAGCAGCTGACTGCCAGATCAGAGGCCAATAAAACCAGTCAGACCAGACAGGATTTCAGTTTGGTGGATGTATTTAGTTGTGATTGCATTGAGACATGATTTAATGATGCTTTTGAGTCTTGAAAAGATAGCTTTTACCTTTGCTTCTCCTCATCAAAAAGTCTTAATTCACACTCCAGGATCTATTTTAATATGTACCAGACAAATGAATAGGAGAGGTTAGGTGGTGTCAGTTTCAGATGCAGAAAGCATTCCTGCATTGAATAAGCAGAAATAAAAATAAAAATTAAAAATAAAATATAAAATCAAACAAAACCAAAAAACAAAAAGCAAACCCAAACCAAAAAATAAAAGAAACCCAAACAACCAGACAACAAGATGGAAAATAGGACGATTAACAGCATATTCTCCTCTAAATAGAAAGCCTTCTGACTTGCTCAAAGAAATTACAGCTCAATTGCCTACCACCATGTGGAAACTTCATATAGAGATGTTCAGCTATAGGAAACTGCATTAACTCGTTCCTATTTTGAAAACCATGTTATTATCTGGATTTTCTTATGAGGCAGACATACTTTACATCATATTTTCAACACGAAATCAGAAATCTTGTGTTCTGGAAGCACTAAAAATGTAGCACACTATTGGAATAATTACCAACTAATGTGAACAGAGATCAGAGGTTAAACTTTACACCAGTACAGTTGAGAACAACTGAAACTGGTTTGCCTTACAAAGGAGCCTCAACTTGTCCTAGGCAAGCCAACCAGCCTACGAGAAAGTAATTACATATTATCTGCTATTGTTTAGGCAGTCTTACCCCATCTATTCCCTTTATACCTACCAAGAAGGTCACTCTGAAGCTGTAAGCCAGCAAAACCAATAGCTGTGGAGAAGTGTCAGCTTATTAATCACGTACCTATGGCTCTTCCTGGAAAAGAAACTTTCACCTACAAGCAAATGGATGTTTATGTTTCTCTGCTCCAGCTAAGTTCAGCCCATCACACATGCCAGATCATTATAAGTTCCAGGGAAAAAAGGAAAAAAAAAAAAAAAATTAGTCCTTAGATGTGAAAGAGATTGATAACTATTCTGCCTGATAAAAGTCAGTAAAGAATAAAAATGCTCTACTGTAAACAGAAGTAAACAATACCTTTTTCAAAAAAATCCATGATTCAAAATAAACATTCAAAAAAGCAAGCCTTCAAAGCACTTCTTGCAACATTAAATCATTCTTAGAGCTTTTCAACAGCTGCTCCTTGACCTTGAAGATTCTTACGTGCTCTTCTCTCACCACCTCCCTGCAACCTGCCAACACAACAGCAGCAGGTTGGCCAGCATCCTCTATATCGCGCAGAGGGATACAGCCTGTGAAACAACACAGACAGCTCTGCTGACACCCAAAGACCTTCTTGTGGTCACCACCACCCTTGTGGTCCTGAATCAGCCTGAATCGGACTGCAGCCTTTGATACAAAGATTGAAGAAACTATTAATAACAGTATGCACCAAAAGCAGACAGTTCATCCTCAATGCAGTTACTACCACTGGTGTCCAGCTAACCTGAGTGGAGACAGGTTCTCTTTACCCTTCCTTGAACCGCCCATAGGCATCTACATAATCCTTCCTTCTCTCCATTAATTATGCAAAAGATTGGAAGAGATGGAGAGGTGCTGCATGTTTGGTTACCAACAGTCTGCAGATGACAGTCAGTGTCCTCATTCTCCACAGATTCAACCATTGACACTAGCAGCACGCCAGAACACCTCCAGGAAAATAGCTCTTGGAGAGGAGCAGATGGCTTGAACTGAATCCAAGCAAGGCTGAAGTGAATGAATCCAAGCACAGCCAAAATGCAGGATGAGAAGAAGGATTTCTTTAAACAGCTCATGGAAAGATCATCTCCCCCTCTGTGGAAAAGCACACTGCCTACATTTGTCAAAGCTGTGCCTTGGGTCTGACACCTTGCAAAGTCTGGCTGCTTAGGTGGCATCAGTAATCCATGAATTTGTCACCTCTCGGCTGGATTATAATAACTCAACATGTTTTGAAGCTCAGTGTGGGAACTGTACACCAGCTCCAGCTGGTTGGGAATGGGAAACAACTGCTTTTTCTATGGCTTATGTTGCCAAGGGCATATCTGGTTTATGCTCAAGTCTTCCCCATAGCTCCCAGTTAGCATCTGACGCCAACTTAAGGTCCCAGTCCTATTTTTCAAAGTAATTAGTGTCTCAAGTCCCAACCACATCAAAGTCAGAATTTTCATCCATGAACCCCATGGCGACTGGTCTCCTTTGAGAGACCTTAAAGCTCAGAACAAAGCATCTAGGAGAACTGTAAAGAAAACAGGTTCTTTTTATCAATAGCTATGAAATATTTTTCTAGTGGAGATCAGGCAAATCCAGATTCTGGTACACTTCAGGCATAATTTCTTTAAGATGGATTTACTTCTTAACTTGTATGTACAACTTGGAGAACTGTTTCATTCCAAAACTCTTCCCAACTTCCTCAACATATCAAATGTCATGAGTTTCTACTCCCTTTGTGAAGAACTGGAAGAGGATCCACAAAGTCCATTAGACACTTAACACTGCCACTGAACTTGCCCACAAAGCACAGATGCTCCAGCAGTTCAATACCCTTAGAGAAAGTACGGAAAACCAAGAGCAGGAAAAATGTGTTGAACATAATTTAGTCTGTGCTTTGATCCATCCTTGACTTTTTTTTTTTTTTTTTTTTTTTTTTTTATGAGGCACCATATCAGAGAGAAAGTTTAAAATTATTTCAATTTGGTATGCACCTACTTTCTCACATCTGGAGGTTTTGCAGCTTCCTCATGTGAATTCTTTTGTTCACTTCTCTTATGAATGCAAGTAGATTTGGGAAACTTCTTTCTTATTCACACTTCTTCCAGCTCAACCACCTTGACAAGTATGCAGGGCGATGTTATCCTATCTAGAATGCAGGAAGACTGATTTGTCTCCGGTATCGACTAGTGGAAGTAACAGCTTTACTTGCATTGAAAGTTTGGTTTTCCGGTTCCCTATATTTTTAATTACAAGGGGACAGTCTTTTGCAGATGGAAGCTATCTTATACATGGTATGTGTGTTAAGCAGACTCCAAGATGCATTTTCTTCAGGAACTGCATTTTTTCACAAGGCTTCTTTCACCAGCCTTAATTGTTCTCCTCCTACATTGTTCCCCTTCCCAGGACATCCTTCTCCAGCTGAACTTTCCCAGCATCCAGTCCGGCTAGCGGTAGACGCGATTATCTTGCTGTTCCCACCAACATACATGGCATCAGTTGGAGTAGCACAGGCAACCCCTCACATTCATCATATTCTGCCCTTACACAGTCAAGATTAAAGGCCTTTTAGTAATTAAAGATGGAAGGATGTCATTGAAAGGTACAGGGTAGCTGGGGAAGGTGAGTTATCTAAGTGACACATCTATGATTCTCTTGTCTCTTCTGACCCCTTGTTCTGAAGGCTACTGTTTGTAAATCAAGATTAATGAGAAGAATAGCACTTAAGTGCACCTGATCATAAATCTGGGAGAGTTAGTATACTCTCTGACAAGATTAATATATCTTATATCTGACACTATCTGTGTAATGCTCTCTGTTCAATTTATTGCCATCTCAGACCTGAAAGTGGAGCATGGATTTACTTGCAGTGCAACTTTCACTTTTTGCAGAGCATTTAATTTACAACTATATACCTAATTTCATGCCTCTTGAGGTTATTGTCATTATGAAAAGACTTTAAACATAATTCAAGTATAATTATGCATAAAACAACATATTGGCCAAAAACCACCAGAAAGTGCTGTTGGTTAGATCATTAAGACAACAAGCTGGGAATTTTTTTGAGGAAGCATATCAGAAAAATGTATTTCACCTAGATCAAAACACTTTCTAGATAAAGTGTGGTTCAAAAATTTGTTACTTAAGGAAAAAAAATTGTAATCACAACTATTTTTCCTATATAATTTTTAACTTGAAACATATAGAACGGCTTGCTTTCTCTGAAATTTATGAAGGTCAGCAAATATTTCTCTTAAATTTAAAAAAGTTTGGACTCAAAATGCAGCCATTGCAATTTACTTAAACACATTGTTTCAACTGAGCCAGTTCCCTCCTCTGAAATTCTACCGGCTGATGAATAAAAGTTGTTGATATTTTGGGTTTCTGCCTTAATTATTAACAAGACAAAAATATTTTTCAAATCTTGAATTTCTCATAGATTAGGAAAACAAACCCCAACAGACACACAAACTCTACGAGAAACTGGAAACCACTTGAAACAATTCCTTAGCAGATCTTCAATGTCCAGAAGTTCTTGACCATGTCAGTGAACATGCTGATGAACAGTTGCTCAAGTCGTTTCCTTGGTGGGCTGAACACACCTTGGATCAGCATCAGACATTGCAGAGAAAATTATTTTGTGCAACGGCTGCACCAGTGACAATGACAATATGCTGTAACACGTGACTAATAAAGGTAATGCCATTCAACTGGCACCACGTAGCTGAAGCAGCATGGAGTAAGGAGAAATGGGATTCGGTCCTGTTGAAGGAACTCCTCATCGGTTGCTGCCTCCCCATTCACTTCTTCTGGAGTCATTCCTGTCTTGATGGGCTGGTGGCACACCTCCACCCGTGGCCTGTCCCTCCTTCCAGAATTGTACTTTCACAGTCATCTGTGCCGGATAATACCTCCGGTCTCCTCCTGGATCAAAATCAGAACAGAGAGTAATCGGCAGAGGTCCTCAGTTTTATTCCTCTGGAGAGCAACATATGGGCATAGATCATCTGTCTTTCAAAATATTCCTCTAATTCCCATCATAACTGCAATGGCCTTCAGGCTGACACATGCCATGAGAAGCACATGCATGATAGAAGCTAATTCCTCTCGCAAGACTCACCCCTGTTCACAGTTCCTGTCCTTACGTGATGTGAGTCTCCTTTGCACGCACAGCCATGCTCTCACCAGCTCCTGACCTCTGCCCACAGCATTTCCTAAAGTCGGCACTCTACAAAAAGTTTGCTTCTCATATTTCTTGCTCTTCAGTGCCACTGTCACCTCCTCCCACCACACCATATGTTCCTCATCTCTTCCCTGCTGAGCAGTCTCTGGTCTCTGAAATCTGACAGCTGAAATGACCTCCCCTCCTCGTTCCCCAGCTCTGTCTCAGCAGAAGTCGGTGGCTGTGGTTGGTGTGCTCTGCTCTCCTCAGGAACCAGATCCACACCTGTGAACAAGGGTAAAAGCATGCCCTCATTCCCAGCCCTGATCTGCTCCATCTCCTGATGCTGTGAGATTTTTGGGACATGGAGATCTTCTGATATTTGGCTATGGAGCACTTCAGTAGCGCCTCGCATCTGGCTGAGGTCACTGGGTGCTTCCATAACACAGACAGCTGAACCTGTGCCTCTTATTGCTACTGACCAGCCATTTCTAAAGCCCGTTTGTCACCAACACCACCAAAAAGCTTCTAACACAGTATGAACTCTCAAAGAGATTCTCAAGACACAAGGTCAGAATCTTGCCCATAAACAAACCAGTTACTCCCTGTTCGTGCTCCAGCTCTGCAGCCAGAACTAATTTAAAGCAAAGTCAAGTTTTCTAATCTTCCACAGTATAAAACACCCAGCAATCAGAGGCTTATTAGCAGATAATGATTTACTTTCTACCCACCAGCTATTTGCAAAGATCATCCACTCTCCCTGTCTGAAGTACCGTCAGGGTTTCTCCATAAGTCTACTCCATTTATCATTAGGGGGATTTACACTGTAAACAGGACAGCTGCATTACTAAGTCTAATTATACCCCGAGAAGACAAAGCACCGTGTGCCTACACATTGCACTGGAATTAGAAGTCCAGGTAGAACAGAAGAGAGGCTTTTAATTAAACAATGTCAGTTACCTTTCACAGAAAGCCTACGATTTAATTTAAGCGCACACGCAGTAAGAACAGTAGGTCAAGCACCTTCCCTATCTTGTGAACCTCAGGCCTAGCGACTGCCAAAGATGACACAATACTTTCTGCCCACCTGCCTCACATTTCTGTTTAGAAGTACTTCATCCTTTTTTTGGCTTGCTTTCCTTTAATTAGGAGTAAGGAAAAGGTTGTAGTGACTTCATAGCATGTCAGATTGAATCTGCGCAAGACCCCACCACATGTTGGGGGGTTGTGGCAGGAGTTTTTAATAAAGGATTACAGAACGCACCTGCTGTGGCTGAAATAGTGTGAGCTTTTTCCAAGCTCTGGGAGGCCTGCATGAGGTCAGGTTTGACTTGAACATTTATTACTTACCAACCTTTGGCATTGGGACAGAGTCTGAAGCATGACGATGATGCCAGCTGATCTAACTTGCCAAAAAAGTGATCAGGTTGTTTGCACAAAACCAGAGAAGTGTTTGTCTTAATGACTGTTTCAAAGATGGGCACAATTCCTTTGCTCCACACAAATTTTTTTTGGTTTTTTTTGTTCTCAGATGTCATTAGATAATTACTTTTATGCCAACAAGTTAATTGCAAAAGCAAAGCAATGCAAATATATACCAAATTACAGTCACGTAATTTCTACAATTGCTTCAAATGTAATGGAATGAACAGAGCGTTTTGTGAAGGAACATTGCAGATGCCATGGAAAATAAATGCTGTTTCTGAGTGCAGCCATCGTTCAGCCAAACGATTTGCCAATTCTCCCCTTCACTTGCCCAGCTAGCACTGCTCCCTGATGACATCTCTCACAGGGTGTGGGATACGGGGGTCAGTCGCTTTTTCCATCTAAAGGAGGCCAACCCAAAGCTCACCAGCACACGCTGTCACCATTAGGTGTAGGTATGGGACAGGCACCTTCACCCCAACCAGCTGAAGAAATTCCACATTGTGTAGGCAGATCCAGGATTACTGGGGCAGAGACAGCACCTGCATGCTCTCCTATGGGTTTGAAAAGTCTCCTGCTCACACTTCTGTTCCATTTTCTGATTTTGAGGTCATTTTAACTAAGGAAAGCTCACCGTAGGCCGTTCCTGGCACATGCAGCTATACAGCCTGCTTCAGCAGCTCTTACAAACACTGAGCAGCAGCCAGCAAAAGAGCAGTTACACAGACCACTTCACCTGAGTATTCTCAGCAGCAGGGCTGCAGAGCTGGACCAGGCATGTCCAGGATACAACTGCCTTTGGAGTGTTAGATGTCTCCTTTTGAATAAATCACTTGTCAGTTCATTGCTCACAGCTGCCAGTGTGTACCAGACTATTTACTGCATCCAAGCCATTTCCATTCTAATGGTACACAATAGAAGAGAAAGACATACTGAAAATACACAGAGCAGTGACAAGTGTTAATAGGACTGCTATCCTGCTTTAAAGCCATTCTATTAACACATTATACTGCAGCTGAGGGTAATTATTTTCAAGGGAAATGTTTTTTGTGACCATGACCCATGGTAGGTTCTCATAATGGTGATTAAATTCACATGTGACTAATATACATAAGACATTAACTCAAGTTTGAGGATTTATTAAGATTTGCAGAGACATCTGCAGGGCCACAGAAGACAGTCTCCTTGGGCTGCAGAAACAAAACAAAACAAACAAACAAACAAACAAAAAAAGTAAGGAAAGTTCATGCTGGCCTGCAAAGCTAAATAAATTTATTTCAGATTTTCAGTAATATGTCTTAAAGTAACACCCTCTGCAAATCTAACACTTTATTTAGCAAAGAAATGAAAGTGTTGCTGCTCACAATATATAATAACATACTCTATTTTGCCTTCAGTTAACACAACTTTAATCTACCATTGAATATCAAGCTAATTTAGAAACATGGAAAAGGGTGATAAAAGGAATAAGGAGCATTTAGATTCACTGCGTCTCATCTGGCATTGTCTGTCTCTTCCTTACTGCAACCTGATGGCAGCGCAACGTTGTGCGTTTGGTACTTCACTGTCATGCAAATAAACAAAGTACTAGTAAATATGGGATACTCCTTGTTCCTTTTCAGCATCCAGCTGGCTAAGCCCGTGCTGGGGACTGATAGAAGCCAGCAGCTGAGCAGTCTGAAACTGGAAATTCTCCACTTCTATCTCCCTCCTGACACTGGGCTCACCATTCTACACCATTCTGCCTGCCTTCAGCATGCATTTACCACCGATCCAAACCAGTCCCAACAGGGACTATAAACAGGGCAAACCACAAAAGTGATAATGCAAGTTACACTGTGCCACGCATGCTGCAACATTAGAATGTAAAAAGCCCTTCCAGCTTCATGAAACGAAACCCTTTTATGGATTTCCACAGTGACTTGATGTGATCTCTACACTCCGAGATAAACGAGAGGAGCATCGGCAAGCTAACAGCTTCCCACATGCTCTCGGGGTAGCTGTGTTGTGTCACTATAGCAGCTGGCTGCAGCTGTGGAGCAGTTGGCAAACCTTAAGACCTTCATTTATGGAAAACTATGCCGCAGCACCTGTCTGTAAGAACCAAATGCTGTTATGAAGAGCTTCCCCCACTGCACAATACCATAAATGTTCCTGAAGAGCAAAATATGCTATTTTGAAAGGAAAAATAGCTTTCATCTAATTCTGTCCATGCAACAGCAGTGCAGGAGGCTTTAACGAGTGTCTCTCCATTGCCTTTTGACTGTGTGCTTATACACAGTTTGAATATAAGAAAGAGAGGGAAAGGAGAACAGAAGTGAATAAAATTTGGATCTACATCGTGGGCTGAATGAGTATAGATGTAGCGCTTACCACACAGCCAAGTTTTCCCCTGCATATCCTGTGATGCCTCGCAGTAGCTGCACACAGTCAATATTTGACAGACAAGCTGGCAAAGCTGCTTGCATCTTACATTACCTACTCACTACCCAGCAGACTAGGGCTGCAGGCAGGCTATAGGGACCCACACTAGGCAGCCACTACGGTCTGGTTTTGTCCTTGGACCTGTGCCTAAGGGACAGGATGGGAACAGCCTTGGCTTCTTAGCCCTCACTGTCATAAGCAATAAAGCAGAGAGGGATACAATTGCTTTCAGACATTGATTGAAAACCTTTGGGCTCTATCATTCAACGCAGAATTTCTATTGATAAACATGCACACTAGGTTATCCACTGCATTTAAAAGTCTATCTGCATTTATTCAACCATCTTGTCATTCTTTGTATGTAACAGCCTGCAACTGGATCTCCAATACAACCTGCATTGCAGGGCTCTGATTAACAGCAGAACCAAATCCAGCATTTCTCTCAAGCAGGTGATCCTCTCTCCTAGTGTCCTGCTTAGTCACCCCCTGAAATCAGCTGAGAGCTGATCCCTATGATTCAGATCAGGACCTTTGTGTACTCGACAGAAAAAAAACGACAAAGGATTCACTTTGTTATTCATCAAATATTGATTTTTCCTAGATTTGAGGATATAATGAATCATACTCCAGATAGTACTGTGTGGTGGTAGAAAACATTAAGAAAGGAAAGAATTTAGTTTATAATTTCAGAGGCTACTTACTCATTTATACAGTTACTTACTGAGCACAGGGACAACACCTTTGGCAGGCTCAATAATGTCATTCCTTCATTAAAACAACTCCGGAATTTCCAGAACAATCATTGGATTGTGGCTCTCCTAAGGTAATAAAGAAATATTGTTGGAGAGTACAGAAAATGTTCCTGCCCATTTTGAAGTTTGTCTGAGAGAACGTAATTCTATATACCTTGGATCACTGGATCAATGAACTAGGAACATAACTCTGTTGAAATATTCTTGACGTGGTGAACATTAGTGGCTTGGAATAGGCCTATAGGGTCTAACCCATCAATGCACAGCAATTGAGCAGACTGTAGCATCTCTAAAATTGCCATCAGTCCATTAAACCATAGGTCTAGAAAGGTGCGTGTCTGTAAAGGAGGAGCAAAGTCTGATTTGATTTGACAGACTGAAATAGCCTCATCAGACCTATTAACTAAAATATTTCCAAAGGTGCTTATAAGTGCCTTAGATCAGGTTGAAAACCCCACTCCTTTTATACGTCATGACTACAAAACTCCAGCGGGATGCTTGAATGGGTAAACCGAGATTCCATTCACAAAATCATGTCACCACAACACAGCACACCCTCCCCGCCTTCCCAATTCATGACCATCAGGGCTTTTCCCAAAAGGAGGATGTCCTACAGGGGCTGAACTTGTCACATCATTGCTCAGTGCCAGCGCCTTGCTTTGATGCGATGGACAGCTGGGTTTGATGTGGCCATGCCTCTTTCCTGAGCCAAAAGGAAAGACCAACAGCTACAGCTTTCTATTTTCACCCAGTTCAAGCCCATCAATGTCTTCAGCTTCTCCTTTTTCCCCTGTTCTTCCAAACATCTCTGTTCTTCTCTGCCCTTGCCAATATGTGTGATATTCTCGGTGGATGGCACAGACGGGCAAAGCTTGAGAGTCAAAACCCTGGGAAAGGAGGAGTGAGCAGACCGTGAGTAGTCAATGTGCCAAACTCACCTGGGTACCTCGGTGTGCTGGGGCCAGAGCAGTCGCACTCAAGCCTTCTGCCTCGGCGGTCAGTCACTTGGTCCCGGCTGATTCACGGGTCTCCGTTCTCCATCATTGCTTGTCAGGAAAGGAACCCAGGGTGAAGAACTTTATGAATGTCTTTAAGACCTTCACGGAAGACAACCTGTTGTGGTGAGGAATATAACCTGGTGGGTGAGTAAACGGGGAAAGAGCAAAGGCACAATAGAGAAAAGACACAACAATGTTAATCACAGTACACCCAACCCACATTTTGAGGGTTTCTTGGCAAAGATATGTAGAGGTATTTGGATAGAACCTCTCTAAAATGTAAACTAAAATATTTATATATTCATCATAGATAAACATATTGTACCACAAATGCAGCTCTGCGAGCAGTCCTGAAAGATACTATAAACTGCTCAAAAAGAATTATTTCCTCTTGCATAAACTCCAGCACTCCAAATTTGTTCTGTTGTTGCTAGGCTTAATTTCCAATCATAAAAAAAAAGCTTTTGCTAAAAGAATGCAAATATCCATATACTTTATAAAAGAAAGTTCCTTTTTTGTCATGATTACCCCCAATCTAATTAAAAACTATGCTTGTCACATCTTGGAAAATTAACTGTCTTCACGCAGGGCAAGTGCTATCATTTGGAGAGGTCATGATAAATTACTTGTAAATAAGAAAAAAAATTAATTCCTGCTTTAAGTACCAAACTCTTTACAAACCTAATTAAAGAGCAAAAGTCAGCATTCTGAAGTGACCCTGAGGTGCTTCCCACTTGCAGAACAGAAGTCTGTGTTTAAGGAAGCAACTCAACACATTTGGGAAAGAGATGGAAAGCACAAAATGAATAATATAAAAGATGACAGACAAGATCTTATGCAAATACATTATGAATATCAATACACCCCAACACTAGAACAGTGACTGCATTATTATTGTGGAGACTGGGGGATTGGTTTTGTTGTCATTCAATGCCAAAAATCAATGCTTAGTACCTTTTTCTCATGACACTGTTACAATTCATAAATTATTAACCGGAGTCTTTTGTAAAAAGTTCCTGTTTACAAGGTTACTCTGTAAGTTAAAAATGTTTGTTTCCCCTCAGATCTCTACTATAAAGCATCTGTGGGTATATTTACATGATGAAGTTGATAGATTTGTATTTTGACAGTACATCTGTCATCTTCGCTTCATGTGTCAAGAGGTCAGGTGTACACTTGGTGTTATCAGGTGGCTCATTAGTGTCCTGCGGGATATACTACCTTGTCTGCTTTACTTTAAGTGACAAAAAAAAAAAAAAATGTTCTTTTTAGCCCTTGCTGCAAGAATTCACACCCACTTTGCAATTGTTTGTATTTTTCTGCTGCCAGAAGACAGGAACGAATTAGTAGCACATGTACAGAGACAATGCCTCGGGACAGAGCACCGTGCGGAGAGGAAGCTCAATTCTTTCACACACATCCCCGATCTATCTGGGCCACTAAGGGTGCTGAGTACCCCCACAACCCCTTCTTTACAGGACACAAAATACATGTTTAGACACTCAGCACAGTCACATTACAACTTGCACAGTCTCTGTCAAATAAATGTGTGTGAACCACCACCAACAAGCCATCAGCTCACTGCTAACCACTGCTACACATCCCTGCTCTCTGTAGGGCTAGGGCCCAATACAAAGGCTGTGGAAGCCACGGTCTAATGTAGAATGAGGTTGCTTTCCTGTTACTTTCCAAAGACTGCGTAAAAGTTGTTGAAAGTAGCAGTACTGTTCCTCTACTCTCCCTGCAACATCCCTCACAGATTTGCTAATGCCTCCTGCTGTCTGCAGGCACATCTTCAAAAGACAGGCTGGAGAACATCATTGTGCATTCATCTGGGCCAGTGTGAACTCATCAGCTCCAGGAGTTTCGTATGAATCCAAGTGACAGCAGAGTTTAGTCCTGTGAATACCAGTGCTGTTTTACAAAGCACCTATTTTATATTGTTGGGACTTAATGCATTTTACATTGATTTTACCACTGTAGTAGATTACTTTGTGGGCCACTTAATTTAAAGGGTAAGCAAACAGCTGACAGTTTTGCTTGCAAATCACCTGTTCTGGTGAATTTTTTAGCAATGGACATATTTGTTAAAAAACATGGTAAAGTGAAAAATCATCGTGTTTCTGTAAATCACAAAATCATTCAGCACATAGGCTTGGGTGGACCTGCATACTACTGTGCAGCAGACTGATTCTAATTTTTTGTTATCTTTTAGGCTGCTTTTATACTGTTGCAAAGTGCCTGATCTCTTTCTCATGGTAGCTGATGGATGGCATTGTAGATATTCCTTTAAGGAGCATGAAAATTATTTTCCATTTATTGTGGCTCTCTGAGGTCTCCAGCATATGAAGGCCACAGGTCAACTGTCCTTGAAGAGCCTACTGAATAACCTTTTGTATAAATAATATGGAGTATCTTGAGGTAAAATTATCTTACCAATGTTACCTTGTTATCCTGTGGCTCCCTGTAGAGGTAATTTATGGGACTGGATGAATCTTGTCCCTCTTAGCTTTCTTTTCATGTTTGAACCCAACTTCCCTCTACTCAGAAGACTCAGCAAGAAGTTTGCTGACTAGAAGGCATTTCTGTGAAAAATCTCCCTGATGATTCAATTTAAAAAAAAAAAAAAAAATACTTGAAGTGCATCCACCCACAACCTTGAATTGCAGAGAACACAAATAAGGACTCCTATGGCCAAGAGCCATGAGTGGGATTACCAAACCTTCATACAGAGCATACATTAAAGACAAGAAGAGATACTGGATTCCTACAATTTATACATTTTTGTGTAAATGCCCTTATCAGTCTGTGCAACCTTACCTTGGTATAGATTGTCATGAAATGATACACAACGCTAGCGAGCTGAAAAAAACATTTGTATTCCTATTCCTCTGCTGAGAAGTCTTCAATGAATAAAAACCAAGATCTAAGTGGAAAGATTCAGTTCTGCAAAAATTTGCTTACAAAGATAGAAACTTATTATACTCTAAATGAAGAAGTCACTGCTTGTGCTGGATTATCCAATGTCCATGAACAGCCACTACATGGCATATATAATACAGGTTAGATAACTATAGGCATTATAACACAAGAGAGTTAATGTATCTTTAAAAATTACTGCACCCCAGCTGCAGCCTCCATAGTAGTTTAAGCTACCTCACTTCTTTCCAGATATCCAAAGACCACAAGTATGTATGGTACCTGCATTTCAGCTGAAGACCAGTACCTTGTTAAGATGTACTGCTTAACCACTTGTGATCTGACCATGCCCTTAGACACCTTCCAAAATGAAAAACTTACATCGGCTAGGAGAGATTTATAAGGCTCTGAACTTTGGTCCCAGAAAAGCGTACAAAGACTGAATACACAATCTTCTTTCCTCATTTTACAGTGCGGGCAAGAAGAGAGAAGCCAGAGTTGACTCTCCACTTAGTCTCCCTCATGTCTGCACCTTTTACAAGGCATTACATCTCAAAGGAGCAGAAAGCCATATTCATTTCCAGGACCCATCTTGGGCTGGTAAAAGGCAACAGTGGCATTTCACAGGCTTGAGCCTCCATGTTCAGTGCAGCCTGTAGTAATTTTTCTGGCAAAATTTCATGGACTATTATTTTGTATAAATGATCGTAATAGCAAACTTTTTATCTGTCTACCAAAACTGTTCTTTCGAGTGCACAAAATTTATATTAGTATTAATAGGAATGTCACACACACAAACAAAGCAGGGTAGACTGGCCCCTGAAGTGTTCTAACAGCAATATTAATTTCTCCTGGTGGGCGACTTTGTCCTCATAACAATAATAAAGCTACAGTAGTTTATAAAATGCAAAAGGTCTCTTGAAGGTTGGTACAGGCTGTTATTCTAACCTATTACCTTTGTGAATTTTGATCCAAATTAGAAAAATCTGGTAGCTGAGACATACCCGTACAAGGTTCTAGACTTTAAAGTACAGGCTGCAAGCACTGCCTATGCTTTTATTGCTGTTGTTGTTTGTTTGTTTGTTTTAAGAGTAACTGTTTTAACAAGTAAAAGACACAAAGATAATCAAAGGGAGATATGCTGCTTATTCATCAAGGCAAAGCCATCACTGGGAAAAAAACTCCAACTTTTATCATTGTCTAGATAACCCTGCTTTTGCAAAGAGGATCTAGTTGTTCAACTAAACACTAAGGTAAATGAAGTGGAAAACAGTACATACTCCATGTTTTCAGGTGTAGGAGTCTCATTCATTTCCAAGCAATGAGAAACACTGCAGCCATAACCTTCAAAAAAAAAAAAAAAACAAAAAAACCAAACCCCAACATTCTTACGAACTCAACATAACCAGCATATTCCAAATTCCAAGGTGAGCAGATCCATTCTGAGTCTGCTCAGAATTACCACAACGCAGTGCTTGGGGACACTGTGCTGCAAAAAGCAGTCCTTTAAATGATATTACTACAGTGTAGAGGCATTTATTTATCCTAAACAGTTAAAAGTGTGTTACAGGATCATCTATATTTCAATAGATACAGAAGCATCTATTTTTATGACGGAAGTCTTAAGTGTTCTTTTACCTTTTACCTTAGGGTCTGTTCAGTCTGCAAGCAAACTGTTAGTCTTCAAAGACGTTTTCTATTGTTGTAGGTGTGTTATGAACTAACCCTTGAGAAAATTTACTGCAAATGTAAAAATTCTGTTCACTCTCTTTAGGTACAAATTCTAACACAAATCCTTGAAGATAACAGACTTAGAGGTAAATGGAAAATGGAATAAAATCTATATGAATTTAACAGAGTTGTAGGATACAAGAGAACCCTTGCAGGGATTTCTATCGTGATTATTTTCTAGATAAAGAAAATTCCAGGTATCTAGTTTAATCTATATATAAAGCATTTATTTTGATACCACAGATACTTCCTTATCTAATTGGAGAAGATAAGGATGGTGGTAAGGAAATGGCTAAAGAGTGAACAATGGCACTTTGTGTTCAAAATGAGATAGGGTAGAGTTCCTCACCACTCAGTCTCGGTAGCGTTCAACCATGCATGGCCTTGCACAGAGGCACACAGAAAACCTCAGCACCAGGAGCAAGCAGCACCTCAGCCTCGGGGAGTAACAGTGGGTGACATTCAGCAGCACAAACCACTCTCAAGGCAGAATCAGTAAGAACACACGCTATCAGCAAGGAGACGTGAGCTGAAAAAAGCAAGCTTAGAATATTAGTCAAACACTTGCTGACTGTGACTTGCCAGTGTGATGCAGCTATGAAAAAGGCAAAAGCAACACAGGCTGTAGAACGTGAAGTATTTGCAGCAAAGATGGAGAAGTGTAATGACACTAGAAAACTGGCAACAGCAGATGTCAAATAAAGTCCATAATTCTGGCAATCCTTGTTCAAAAAAAGATTCACCTAAATTGCAAGGGGTGCAAAGAGGGCTACAAAGATAGGCAGAGAAAAAAAAAAAAAGATATGAAGAGGCCATCGTTATTTTATGCCTCCTGAAATGTCACCTGGGTAAAGGAATATACATCAGAGGGGAGAAAAGAATACAGCTAGGTAAGGTATAGATATAATCAGGACATTAATCAGTTTGGCTTGGATTTTAGAATAATATTTTATCAGAGAAGTGATTGTCTGCAAAAATCTATGTAAGAAATTGTAGGAGAAAACATAACCATTTTAAGATTAAAATGATTACTTTCTGCACCAGACTAGGAGACAGTGCCTGCCCAAACAAAAGCCTGGACATGATAACCCATGGGTTTTAGTCCCACAGAAGCTTAACAGTGGGATGCAAACTGAGGTTTCTAAATGATTGCAAGTATGCTGCTTACACAACCCGCTCTTTTAGAACAAGTAGATAAACATGAACTAAGTCATTTACATAGAGAACACACAAGAGTCTGGGACACTGATCTCTTCTACCAACAGAGCTGCTGGCAAAGACTTTAATTTTGCTATCGCTCAAGAGAAGGACAATGCTGGTGTCAGATGCCAGACAACTGCATTAGAAGAAGCAGCAATCCTCCAAAAAGAGACAGGCATATATTACAGCATTTGTGCAATGAGTCAGAAAAAAACCTGTAAATCAACCCAAGAACCTCTGGAACAAAGCTGCTTTAGGAAAATCTCTGTCATGGGCTGAGGATCTAGGAAGGCAAGTCATTCATTTGGGCTGTATTTCATAATCCCATGCTAGCAAATCTACGTTGGAGTTTCCCCCTTGTTCAGTGGCAGCAAAAGCACCTTCCAGGTGGCTATTGCAAGACAAGCAACACACTGTACCCCTTTTGGGTGAGTATGTTACATGCTTTAAATGAGAAAGGCTTAGTCAGACATACGTAGTATTGGTTCTGTTCTCAATTCCACCACAAATCCAGTGTATGACCACTGGCAAGTGACTTATTTTCTTTGTATTTATCTTCAAAAAAAGACAAAGATAATATTTTTTTCTCTAAACTTGTTTGTCCACTTCAAACATCTTCAGCAATGGTTTTTACTATGCCTTTGTAGAGCACTTACCTAAATAGATAAATAAATAAATACCAGTTATGGGTTAACATTTTACAAATAGTAAATAAAAATGATCTTCACTGATGACACTGTTGAATACATATGCACAGAAACAGTAGAAATAGTAAAGGTAATTTTAAAATTTAATCAGAAAATCAAAACAATGGAAAAGTATTAGGAATGTAGAGCTCATTAGGGCAAGCAGAGTCTATTAACTGTTCAGCTGTCCAAGCACAGAGCAGAAAATCTCTAGTTTACTTATCACCGAGTACAATGACCACTATGATCCCGGCTGTAATCAAATACATAATTGAAAGTGAACTAAACCAGAGAAATCAAAACCAAAAAACAGAGGGCCAGATCTTCCCACCACTGACTTCAATGGAATTACCTGGCTGAATACTCCCACTCACTCCAGCAAACCAAAAACTAACAATTATTACTCTGAACAGCTTCACACTGCTGACAGTATCTTTCCCACAAACTAGAAAGCTTATGCGCAATGACCTAAATGAGTACAACACACTTTTTTTTTTCTTTTTTTTTTTTTTTTTTCTTGGGGGGGGCCTTTTCTGTCTCTATAAAAATTAGATGTACATTGTTACCCTAATATTTACATAAAGCATAACAATGAATTCAGTAGCTGGGTCAGCAGCAGTTCATCTGTATGATAGCCGTCTGCATCATTGCATTTTATTCTGCTTCAATGCATCTTAAGTCAAAAAATGATGTAATGGGGAACAGACTTGCTACAGCTTCACTTCTGCTTACTGTTCTATTTATGCAGACTGATGACAAAAAACTGCAACAGGCAAATAAGAAAAACAGTATGAAATGCATCTACAATAATATGGAACAATTATGTGTCACAAAATGTAACCACTTGGAAATTCAGACTGTCAAGGATCTGGACATTTAATTATTATAATCTTTCTAAACAAGAACTAATTGCAACTGAGGATTCATTTTTATCTAGAATTTTTCTTATGAATTTTAAGTATGTTACCTATTAGGATATAACCAAGGCTATGAAAATCCAAACAAATTACTCTTCTTCCAGTAAGCTTTCCTTATGCAGTACAAGCATGCTCTCCGTTTTTTGAGGCATCTGAATGAGTATTTCTAGCTAATGGCTAAATTCTTTTCCATATCTAGATTCAAAGAGGCAAGGAATATGTATACTTTGCTATTCCCCTAGAGAATGGATTTATTTTAGGACAAGAAAAACTATGTCTACTTTCAGATTTTGTCTCTTCCTCATGCTTTCCTGCCATCACTTATGAACATAAAAGTTAAACTATCTAGAACTATCTAAGGAAAAAAATATAATTGCACAGCTACAACCAAAGTATGCCCTACAATAATTGCTACTGATTTATAAGTTCCATCTTTTCACCTTCATACAGCCTTGATAGTTACTAAATCACTGTTGAAAATACGCTAAGACATAATTTACTAACACTGTCCTGTCACCTCACTTAGCACTGGGATCAGCTTTGTATTTTTATGCTGTACTGTATGTGAGAAGTACCTCAGAGAAATCCATAGAATTATAGAATCATTTAGGTTCAAAAAGACCTTTAAGATCATCTGTATTGGTTCTAATTTTCTTTCTATGACCCCCTAGGTTACATTCATGATCTAAACTCATTTAAAACATTTTTACATATCTTAGTATCATTAAGACAGTCTTATCATTAATGCACTGCAGAAGTTCAGGTATATGCTTGCACAAATTTCTGCCAGGTGACAGATCTTTGGGAATCCAAGGTGCATTTCAGGTAGAACCACATCTCCTTCCTTTTTCTCGTGAAATTAAAATGGACCATTCTGTATAGCAAAATTCAGGTTCAGGAACTGCAGCCACAGTTGAAAGGAGAAGTATTGTCCTTTTTGCTGACTAATTTTGCAAGTTCAAAGAATTAAGTCAGTAACATCATGACAAAAAAAGGGTCTCTGTGTAACAGCCAAGCAACAGTTGCACGTGCCATTGTTCCAGTAGTGACCCACAGGTTTATTCGTTGCTACCGTGTTACCTATAAAAGAAGAGGAGAGAGTTACCTACACAGAATCAATCAAACAAGGATGATAAATAACACATGCTTTGTTGCTGTGAAGAAACTGTACGACTACGTCACGAATGAACTTGCCCCAGCCATACCTATATAGCTTGCAGAGAAACAAAATCCATATGTAAATGTTAATTACACTGTTATTCAATAGTATAAGGCAGATTTGCAGATTAAAAATGGTTGTTCATGATTAAAGTTGCCACCAACATCCCATGGAAATCTCCTTCTACTTTATTTTGCTTAGCATCATTTACAACACCAACGCCTACAGCACAAGTGTATGACCTGCATCTCAAAACACTGTTCGTGCTTAATGCTACCCATTCCCGTCGATCCGTCTTGTGCGAGGGAACTAGGATCAGACAGAACATGGTCTGCAGACAGGATGAATTCATCTTGCAGCAGAAGCCACTCCCAGATGACACTTCTCTCACCGGACCCCACAGTCTCTTCCCCTTAACACCACATGCACACTCATGTATTGCACATACATCCCAAGCCTTAATGCACACACAGTGCACAAAACCCACTGGTTTTGGCTGCACAGTGAGGAGGAGTCAGGTCAGATTTCCCATCCTCGAAATGGATGAGAATAGGCAGCCTGCAAGGAGGAAAGCTTTGTCAGCTCTGCTCTGTGGTGTCTAGATGTGTTACAAAACTAAACAGACACTCAGCACAGAGAAGTTTTTATTTCCTTCCCTGAAGTAACTGATGTAAGATACAAGCTCCCCAGCTTTTCACGTTAACTGTCCCACTCAGCTACAAACCTTTCATCTAAACGCTAAGTAGCATAAGAAGTCTCCTGTGCTTCATATACCTCAAGTTACTCTAATAGTTTCACAAAATGAAAAGGTAGAGGACTTAAAACTGATTAAAAGGCACTTCCTCTTTCAGTGTATGATTAACCTGTGGAAGTCATTGTCCCAACTAGCACTGATCCCAGGGTCTTAGAAAGCTTCAAAAATTAATTTAGAAATTTAAATGGTAGTGAGGTTGTCTTTGGTACATAACAGAAAAAAAGTTAATACGGAATGATCTCAACTCTTATGTTTTAGACATAAGCCAACTATTAAATTGGAAGAATATCACTTATGCGTACATTTTCTATAATTGTCCACAGAGGTTTTGCTGTATATTTCTGATTTAAGTATCCCAGCACTGAGGCACACAGGCTGCTGTATCGTTTGGACTACTGGTCTGACAGTTCATACAGTCCTCTTTGTGTAAACTTTTAATAACACACTAAATGCGTATCTTGTTGATTGAGCCGAGTTTGTACAAATCTTCAGTTCATTTTCAAAACAAGTTATCTCATACATAGTTCCCTCTAACATGGGAAATTTTCTCTCCATTCTATTTTCCTTCAGGATTAATATTGCCTGTGCCACAAGCTTCTGTGGAGAATCTGGAGTTACCATCACTCATTATATTTGTGCAACAACTCTATCTTGGTAAACAGAGAAAACCACACACGACAGGCAAAATACCTGCTGAGGGAATATGGATGCCAGAACAGATTCTGTAGCACAGCTTTTGCTGTCTAGCAAGCAGGCACCTACATGTAAGTTTGTCATCCAGGGCTTCCTTAAGGTATGGAAGAGGGAAAGAAGTGGGAACCTTCCTGTGGACGGGCACAGCCTTGCTGTGAGATCAGCCATTTCTCCCCACGTGACTTTGGAGAATCCTAAATAGCTCAGTTTGGGGGGAAACATGCCTGCAGCTGGGCACAATGAATGTCACACACAAAACGTTGGACAAATCATGTCCTTTCCTACTTGGACCAATGAAGAAGACAAACTTCATGATTTTAGACTAATTCTCAAGAGGTGCAATACTAAAAGCTAACTACAGGAGTACAATAACTTGGTGATATCATGGCAGGTCCTCAGCTTTTAGAAACATTACTACTATTGAGGATACAGCTCTTAAATTTAAGCCTCCAAAAGCAACTTCAGGGTTCACTTACTAACACACAGGTAACCCTTCTATTTAAAAGCATGGATAAAACACATATAGCAAACAATGAAAGACTTTCTAACAAAGAATAATTAAAAGGGGAAGAACTGAGACACCTTTTTAAGGGATCTGTTCTTTAGTGAAGTCTGCCTATTCCCTCCTTTAACATGGCCAATCACTAGTTAAAGGTTAGGACTCTCGTGTCATTTCAATGTAATGTTTAACCATTAAGTTCTTTATTCATATATAAATTTATATTGTTGCAGTACCCAAGACCCTATCAGAATCAGGATCTCCCTTATGTTGTTGCTGACCACATACACAAGAAAATACAGTCCTACCTTAAGGTGCTCAAATCAAAAATCTAAAACAATACAGCACAGCAAAACAAAAACAAAATCATGTAATGAAAATTAACAGTTCTCATGTCAGTAATACAGTAGAACAAATCACATATAAGCACAAGTGCCAGTTGTTTGCTTATCCTTTCAATTAAATGCCTCTCAAAGAAAACTATGGTGACAAAAACCAGTGTGAAATGCATTAGTCCACATTGCAGCAAAGCAGTGAAAGAATTTAATGAAACAACATTTGCACTCACACTGCTACACCCTGCCTTCTGTTAGACCCACACAAACTCACTGGAGTTGATGAATTTGCACAGGTCTAAATGTAGGCAGGATGATTTGTCCCACCTTAGCTTTATAAAGACAACACTAAACTCATCAAAATGCATTACCATATTCTGTAGTTTGCTGGTTACAATATTTGTCATGGATGATAAAATAAATCGTCCATGCTGAATTTGCCCATCTATTAGCAAACTCCCACTGACTCAGGCTGTCTCCTTTCACTGTTTAAGAGCAAGTCATGCACACAAGCTATATGGCTGATGTGATCAGTTGACTTCAATGAACTAAAAAGCCACTGTTCATACGAAAGAAGAGGCACCTGCATGAATGAGGCCTTGATGCCTCAGGCTTTCAGTCATCAATTCCAACATAAAGTTCTTTCTTCTACCCTTCATCCCTGTGGTATCTATTGAAGGGATCAACGATATTTAACCCTGGCTTATTCTTTTCCAATAAGGTTCTTTTGGTATAAATTGCTAGCTCTCTTCTGGTATGCAAAGAGATGAAGATGTCTTATTCAACACCTAGAACTCCTACTTTGCCAGTCTTACCCTTCCGTGTAATGCTACAGTGCTACCCCTTATCTACACACGCGTAGTTAAAAGTCAGTGTCTGTGAAGAAATTTAAAGGCTGAGTATAATCTATATCTTGCAATAACTGACTGCCAGTTACCCGTACTGATTCTAGAGTGTGCAGGTCAGCTTTCAGGTGTAATGTCCATCACAGGAGAAGAGCAGCACCTAGGCACACTATAGACTACATCTTTAGCACTTGACAAATTACATCTACTTGCAATAATTCCTTTGATCTTAAAAACAGAAATAGGGTTTTTCAGACTCATTGGTTTGGTCAGATTTTTCCAGCAAGCCTGCCACCGTGCAATGTCTGTATTTGGGCTTCAGACTACTAATATTACACCACAGCTGCCCAAACCATCCTATTTTTTCTCCCTCATCCAGAAATTGGCACAGTTTTCATTCCTTAGAACAACCATTATTAAACATTTGGTGTCAGTATTTGCGTATTGACTCAGACTGTAACCTAATCAACAACATCCATTTACAGCTAGAAGAGGCTGTAAAGGGAAAAGCTAAGCATATGTCTTTCCTTGCTATTGCCTGCCAAAGACTTCTGTTCTGTGATATATTTAGATATGCAGTTTGCCATGACTTGTTGAACTTCAATGCACTGAACTCAATTTAGATTGTTAAGCAGACGGAGGACATGGTATTTTCTCTGCTGGCTATTAATTAAGAAATATGATGGTATAGCAAAGTTTTTTTAAAAAAAAATAGGCCATCTACAGGATGGCCTGTAATCAGAAATGAGCTGAACCAGCCTGATTTCCAGTGGTGCTATGTCCCACAGTTCCCACTGACGTCAATGCAGATTCTCAACAATTCCCAAGACAGACTACTGCTTTCCAAAGCTGAAAGGGCTTTCCAGTAGCACAGGAACTTTAGGTGACACCGATAGACCTTGGATCCATGTACTCAGCCTGAAAATTGAAGAACTGATCCTGGAAGATGATTGTCCAGCTAGCACTGGTTACAAAGGAATAGTTTCTTTGCTCACAAAAGACTGAAGCAGGGCCTTCTACAGTCTGAACTTCAGCACACAATAACTTAACCAGGCCAGCAGTGAAGGGGCAGTTCTGACCCAACATCTCCCTCTCTGAGAACAATTGCACTAATCACTGCTTTCCAAAACATTAAGGAGTCCAGTACTGGTGCTCACACCCACAGACACAACATAATAAGCAAGTGCTATCAGCAGACTGCCACCTTTAAATATAGGAGATCTCTGTACTTGCCTTTGTGGTTTTGACTTTATTTCCACTGCTGCAAGACCAACCTGAATAGTCTGGTAGTACTTTACAATCCTCTCCATCCAAACAGGGGTTCATATGACACCACCACTTCTGTAGAACAATGGAAGCTACAAAAAGAAACAGAAAAGAGAAACGGAATTAAATCTTTTTTATTATTATTACTGTTTGGTTTAATAGGGAGGTTGTCTGTGCAATGTTCAATTGTTTGATATCAAAAGGCAGAACTGACAGCTACTGGCTTAATGGCTAATCACACTGTATTTGAGCTAAAAACGTGGCTAGAAAACTTCACCAGCACACAGAAGGGTAAATGTCATATGCAAATGGTGAAGACAGGCAAGCAGCACCAGAGACTGACTCCAACATTTGAATTGGCCTCTGGAAGTGCCTTTCTGTCTCCATTGACTACAAAAGATGACTTGCCTCCTTCATTTACATGCTTCAGTCAAGTACCTGCTATAAGGCAGAAGGAAACGAAGGCTTCTTGTTTAACCTAGATATGCATATGCAAGACTGGACGAAGAAATGCCAGTTTCTCCCTTCACTGAGTGAGAAAATAGAATTGCACAGAGATGTAAGCATGTGAGATCTGTCAGCAAATAATGCAGGTAAGAATGTGAAAACCGCTGGAAAGCATTAGATTATTAACTAAAAAGCTACTTGCAGTTACACTGCCTGTTTTGCAGTATGTATTGGAAGACTACAGTAGTACACCTTAACTGTGCAAATTTATTGATTGTCTACCCTCAAGCCAATTTCCATTAATAAGATCACGCTTGTTATTTTTACAAATGTAGTAACTTTATAATGCTGCTGTTAACAACAGATACACTTTCCCACAAACAGCTGCAATCATCTGCCTGCATTTCTGTTTTGCATTGTTCATGGGATTCATCAAATCCCAGAAAATTATTATGAAATGTATCAGTTCACAATCTTACACAATCAAAATTGCATTTCAAAATAAAATATGACTTAAAATACTGATTTAGTTAGTCTGTATTATGCTACTATGTGCACAAAATATTAAATTGCTTGCTTTAAAAGATACCACATCCCAAAGAAAGAAACAAAAATAATTTAGTCTACTTCTTGTAAAGCACTTTCTTTTTAATTTCAAGGTAGATTCGTACTCCTGCAACCTTCAAATTAGGGTGACAAGCAGGCAAGCTGACATTAGGATATTGCTGAAATGTTCATTCAATTACTTTTGTTTTGCACTTTCACTCTAAGCCTACGTGAAAAGCACTCTGACAAATATACTTTCGAAACACCAGTTTGTCTTTTATAAACTACTATTTCAGCCCCATAAAATTATAAAATAAATGCAAGATTCCTTTCACCAGTAATTTGGATCTTAGATCATTTGCATTGATGCTGATCGATTGTTGACAAAAACGGGTGAAACTTGACCGCACTTCCTAGAAGGCAAGGGATCATTTCCACACCAGGCATACCTTCCAGTCATCTATTTTATCTGTTTTCTCTCTGCTGTTTTCTAAACTTGTTTCAATTTCTATACTACATTTATTTCAGGTAAACACAAGTAAGTCTAGACAGTCAGATTCAAGAAGACTGAGGGCATGCACAGAGGTCCCTAAGCAAGCAGGAGGTTCGGGTAGCAAGCTAGCTGTATCTTCAGAGCTCTGCTTCAAAGTCAGCGAGTTCTCCTGGGAGGCCTGGCACACCACCCCACAGCTCTGCACAGTCCTGTCGTGAGTGTGGATGCAGTGACATACTGAAACTTTGCCTGCACTCTGACATGTGAACATGCTTTCCTATATTTAGTGCTACACTAAAACCCTAAGTTCAACTTCAGACCTTGAAAACCATCTCACTCACCTGTCTCCTGAAGACACCTAGAATTCCTTGTGCCTCGGTTACCCTGATAACTATTTAGATCCAACCTTTTTCATATTGGTTTGGGTGCAGTATTTTTTTAGACCACAGAAAATGCACCAAACATGGTAGTTTTTATTTATCTATACAACCTGCATGAAACTGCTTCTAATAACTAATTAAAAAAAAAAAAAAGGCACTAGTTGACTGGCCAAAAGTGCAGCACAGGTGTGGGTTCACACAGCATTCTTGGCCACTGGTGTTCATGCAACTTCCTGATCCGTGTGGAACTGGCCCATCATCTCCAGCAGTACCATCTTCTATTAAAACAAGCAAGCACGGATGTGAATGGGAAACATCGCTGAATGAATCTGTAACTCAAACAAGATCCACAAGGTCTACAATAGACTGCATATTTCACCTTCTATTCACCTCTTGTTTAGACACTTTCATAGAAAGTGACTCCTACCCTTCTGTTGACTGATTTCTATTCTGTGCAGATATCTCTCCTCAGAGTAATGGCAACACTTTGAAACACTTAATACAGATCTCATTCCATTAGCTTCCAGCAAATCCTCAATTCGTTGCTGTAACAATCCACTAATTCTTACATCCATTTAATGTCCAATTTCTCTGTAGTTGTAATGTCCACTCTGCTGATCTATATGTCCTAACTAGCTGTAGCTGTTTGTGTCAAACACACCCCCAAGACTAGTCGATTAAAACTCTCCATCAGAGCCTTAGGCTCATCTTCATAGCTACAGCTCTTTACCTATCATTCCTGAAATGGTGTGACTCACTGGAGGGTATAAAGGCTTCCTCTTCTTTTCAGATTGAGGCACTCTTGGAGCAGGTTCAGCAGATGACTTTTCTAAGAAATGAGAGCAGCTATATCACTCTCATACACAAACACTCTCATGAAAGGAAAGGAGACTGCTTTAGTTTGACATTAGCCAAATGATTTGCTGGAAACCAGCCAGAAACCCTGCCAGAAATACATCTTCTGCCGACATTGCTCCCTAGATAATGTGACTGCATGGAAACAGTAGGTTCACAAAGAGTAAAGCCAGAAGGTGTCAATACATCATCTCATCTTGTCTCATGCAGTTCACTGTGTTGTTCCCCCAGTCACGTTGGGCTACACAGTGTTTTCCAAGCCAACATGGAAAAGGTGAAGAAAGACACTTCTACCATTGTCATTTTTTTCTGACAGTAAAATAATCTCAGCATGAAACACACAGCCTTAGTTTTCTTCCTCTTCCCACCTCTTCTGTTGTGATTTCTTCTCCTACATTACAGCACCTGTTAGCAATCATCATTTTCTCCCTGTGAAGGTATTAAATGTGCTGCAACCCAGTAACTTTTCAATCTTCTGCCTGATAAACTGAGCTGATTGAACTTCTTCAGTTTCGCACCACAATGCATTTGTCTTTATTAACGCAGTTATTTCAAACAGGTTCCACTTCCTGTGAGCAGGACTATGCCACATGACTGCCTTGGGCTCATCATTAATTACTTTTTTGCCCCACCAGATGAAACCCATACACGTTTTTGTCAGGAGAGATTCTATATTTGCTTTCAGGTCACTGCTGAAAACGTTGCAGAGTGTCAGGTGTAGAGCTAAGCACTGTGAAATCCCAGTAGATACGTGCCATTTGACTACCACGTCCTACTGCTGTGTTTTTGAGGTATGCTAGGTAACTGACACTGAGCACTGCACACAATGGCATATGGTTCAAGATTAAATAGCTTACAAAAATAAGACTTAAATCCTCAAATGTATTTAGTAACCAAATCTTTAGCTGAATAAATTAAACATTGTCTTCCAAGGTAACTTGGAAAACCTGGGCTTACGTGTGTTAAACCAAGAATCTCTATTAGTCTTGAAAACTCCTTGGCAAATGAAATCAGTTGTGTCTGGCAAATCTCTTTTCAGAAAGCCACATAAATTCTTGTGATCTGTAGTCCAGGAATTCCTTGCTAATTGGATATCAGATCAGCTTCACAGTTACTCACACAGGATTGAGATCAGCCTCAGCTGCCCTTGCGTATCTAGACCACGGTGCCTACCCTCCCTAAGCTGTCACAATACTAGTGCTCTTCCAGAGTACCACAAGTATTCTGAAACACATTTTTAATTACAACTGACCAGAGATCTATTAGCCAGCTTGTTAGGACTCTAAACTACCCAGGATTAGAATTAAAAAAGGAAAGAAAAAAAAAAGTTTAATCCTAGTAGATATTGTTGACTAAAAAAGACGCTCACCAACAAGTTAGAAAGTACCTGCCCATCCTGTTACCTACCCAAAAGCAGAACTGTGACACTGATCTGCCTCAGCATTAACAATGTCAATATTTCATGCATTATGAGCTAGTATTTTTATTAAGGATTTCTGTGTGTTCGTCTTGAACAAGTAAATTCATATTGTCCTTAGTCTGGACAAATACAGATGTATTTCCTACTCCACTGGATTATGCTTTCTCCCATATAAATTTTCTGTACACTATTCATTCTACTGCATATTTCCTTTTACTCTTTGAATACTGACAAAGCATTAGAATCCTTTTGAATTCTCAAGTATTCTGAAATCCATTCAAAAACAGTGGGAGGGAAATCTTCTCAGCTCTTTGTTCTTTCATCTATTTCTTACGTATTGATTTTTTGTTTTCTTCTTTCTATATGCCCTCTTCCCTTCAGTCTGTAACCCAGATGGGCTTTCAGCCAAAATTGTCCTTTTTCTTCATTGCGGTTTTTTGGCCTTACAGAAAAATTCTTCAACAATTCTTTAGTCCCATTCACTTTTCCTTCCAATGTGAGCGTTTCTTCCTCATAAATTCTAGGACTAATAGAATTGCCTAGATGGAAGATGATTTGGCTAGTGATGATTTACTTAGGGGCATTTAACACACTTAGCTAAGATAGCTACTCTACAGACAAGAGTTATTAGTGTTTTATCTTCTTGGCAGTAGCTGTTAGGCAAGCTGGAAGTACTTATTCAAGGGTGTTTATTTCCTTGAAGAAAACTGGTATAAACAAAATCTCATAACTACTTTAAATGTAATTTAGTCATTGACAGAAAAATGGGTTGACCATTGCTAAGCAAAATTTTCTATAGCTGCAATCCAGTAGTATAGCTACAGCTCAAGGCACGGCATACAGACTACATGGTATGTCCTCTCTGCATATTTAAATACTTCCTTTTACATGCTCTGTCTTTTTCTGAGTTTAGTGGCTCAATTTATCTACAACATTTCCCAAAGTATCATATGAGCCTGTGCTTGGAAGCTCAAACTCCCAGGAAAATGAGGTGTGCATGTGTAGAAGAACTAGCCTTGGGTTTTTTTGTTTGTTTGTCAGTGCTTGTCAATAGCTTTCACAAGTTCAAATACACAAATAACAAGAGTTTCTTGTTGGATGCATCCAAAATGCAGTTACTTAAGTAAGCGTGCTATCACGGGCAAAGAATAAAAAATATCCTGACCCAAAGAGTTCTTGCCCTGTACTCTCATCTAGTTATGACAAGTGGTTTTACTTGTAAAAATGCAAGGAAGATCTCAGTCTATAAAAAACACTGATTTTCACCTTCATATCCTTTTTAAATTAAGTACTTTGACTTCTCTTACTACCAATATTTAAAGTTTCAGAGATGAAAGACACTGTAGAAATGCAAAATGCACTATAAATGTCAGTTAGGCCTGACAATTCAGTATTACTCCACAACATGGACCCATTTGTATCTATCAAGGCACTTAAGACTTTCACCTTATGCATTTGCAAGATTTAACTAGCTTTTACTTTCTTTTCTGCACCACTTCAACACCTTTTCCTTGGAACTCACCTGGATATCTATCATTTCTTCCGTAGCACAATTACTTAGTTTCCTCCTTAGCACATATCATGATAAAAAGAGTCTCTTCTATGTATAGGTGTATGCCTGAATGTAATTATGCAAACACCTATTCTGACTTTGCGCAAATAGGGCGCCTTTCTGAGATGTTGGTAGCTGTGAATATTGGTCCACATATTCACTACCTCTTCAAGCAGAGCTTAGCTGCCCCAATAAACTGCTGCTTTAAATCTGACCTGGTGCAAAATTCTTTAGCATCTGTCAACCTATTTCAAAATGTAAACATCCAGCTGGCCTATGACTGTATCCTGAAAAACCCGACAACAGGCTTTATAAGCCTATTTCATGGACTATATATACAAACGGGCACAATGCCAAATACTTGTCAACAAGGAGCTCTGATGAACTAGGCTCTACCTCTGCCCAAATTAACAAACGAGCTGTCACTGATACCCAGTGGGATCTAGGTCAGGAAACCTATGTGCTGCAAGACTGAGAAAACGAAGGAAAAAAACCCAACCAAATTAAAACCCCATAAAATACTAAAAAAATATGTACACATTTCCAATGAGAAAGCCTTATTTTAAATAAAATAAAAAAAAAAACAAAACAAAACAAAAAAAAAAAAACAAAATCCAAATAGGTTATAGGAGAAAGCTGCTCAAATGTCAAGTTTAAATCCAGAACAGAATGGTAAATAGTTTGTCTAGACATTGCTGAAGTCCCAGACCTTTACAGTCTTCTGTATTCTGTTAGAATCTATTTCTTGCAGTAGTCTTAATTTCTCATCGACTATCTACAGTCTATGACCAGTGATATATTTGCCTGGCCTGAAGGAAAACTAGAATCCACTCACTGTTTCATGAGTTGTTAACACTAAAAGAGAAATCAGATCTCCATTTAAAAATACCATGACAAAGCAGGCTTTTGTAAAATTGTCATGCAACAAAATTATCTCAACAAAACTTATTGTAATTATTTAATTACATAAGCATTCATTCATTTGGTCAAGAAAGGAAAACATAATGACACTCCAATAACTTTATAAAGGCTGTTACTCTGCATAGAACATGAAATACAATTCCATTTACTCTGCTCCAATAGTCTTTTTGTGCTGCCCAAGAACAGGTGAAATATGGAAACCCTGGAAAGTTCACAGGCAACATCAACTTAAGAGAGACTGATTTCATCCTATTTACTATTGTTTTCCAGCATGACTTGTACATAGTTGGTTTTCTTTTGCGTGCATGTAAAGAGGCTAAAATCCAAACAGAACATATTTTCTAAATCCAAATAGAGCACACTTAATCATACCTGCTATAAAAACTACTAAGCTACTTTTACTAAGAATTCCAATAGTTAAAAGAATCTCTCTGTGTATGACTAAAAATCGTGTAGTCTGACACTACAGGTACTTTTTGGACACGCTCTCAATGAACGTGAACTACACTGTTTTCTTATGTTGTCCAAACACAGTTTAGCACGTAAGTAATTTGAGGGTGGTCAGTCATTGGAACAGTCTCCCCAGGGACATGGTCGTGGTACCAAGCCTGTCAGAGTTCAAGAAGCATCTGGACAATGCTCTTGTCATACAATTCAGTTTTAGGTTGCCCTGCACGGAGCAGGTAGTTGGATTTGATGGTCCTCATGGGTTCCTTCCAGCTTGAGGTATTCTGTGACTGATGTGAGGTAGGAACTACAAGTACCAACCACCGTATGCATGCCATGCATGAGCACCAGCACAGAGACAACTGCTGCCCTAATGTAAATGAAAACCACTACTGGATAAGGTCTGAAGTTCAAAGAAAATATTTTTAAAGACTACTACAAGCCAATTGCTCTATGAAATCTTTTCTTTAGTTAGAAAAGTAACTTTTTTCAGCATGTCCTTCCTTTTAAGCTCAGGGCAAAATATAGGCAAATTACACAGCCCTGCATTCAGTAAGGTAGTGTTGGAAAAGAAAATGTCTGTATCAGACTGAAATATGCAAATTCAAGACACAAACTGTTTCTGGCTTCCACAGCATAGAAGCCTACCAAAAGGTATGTATAGAGTGGGAGAAAACATCTAATCCGGAGGCTAAGGAAAGACAGTTACAGTTTCTGTGCTATGGCAACTGACTGTGGTCCCCAATGCTTGCAAAAATAAGCAAAGCATGCTAAAACATTGCCCTAAGGGGTGAGGGGGAATCAAAGGCTTCCACTGTAGAAACCAAATTCTTACATTCGTAATGTTTTGTCATATTTAATGTTAACTATACTTGAAGAAAAAACAGTCACTAAATTCTGTCAGCAACAATTTGCATTGACTGAATTAAGCTTCTGTGGTATTGTACATTTAAATCTTTCTATCATAGAACAACAGTGTCACCTTTGCAATCCTTAAGTGAGTTTTAAACAATGCCTGACTTTTATTATCTGCTGTACGTAAAAGTATTTCTGCTGTTTGATGTGTCACCTAAAAATACAGGAGGTACTTCTGATGTGACAAGAAAACTACTTAACAAATTGCACAGTTAAAGTTGATTATGTTCCTGAATTACAAGGCATGAAAAGACTAAGCATCTTAAAAAAAAAACCCAACATCTACTTTCTTAAATAAGAGGTTCTCAAAACAGATAATAGATTTAAAAAATCAGATATCACATGTATTTAGAGTTTTCTGTTTAGAACTAAGGATCTCCCAATGATACATTAAAAATTGGCTTTTGAATCTTCTGTTTTATATTTAATTTGAAATGGTTGCAATTTTGTGTGAAAAAGAATGAAGTCAAAAGAGTCTTGCTTATGAACCAATGAAATGGGGGATCTGGTAACTTTTAGACTTTTTCTAAAATAAAAACAAAGAAAGTCTGTCTTGGAGTAGCTGATTACTAAGTTAAGAGCAGCAGCAGCCTCTCCAGGGAATAGACCCTGCTGGTGGAAAAGGAAGAAGGGTAACCCATAGTTTCTGAACTGCTGGTAAGCCAGAGAGGAAAACGGCGGGGGTGAGGTACAGAGCAAGCCTCAGGAAGGAGAGTTTTATATAGCCTCAGAATACCTGATCAACATTACAATCAAGGTAAGATTTTAGCTTTAGTATATATAATGAATTTAGTTTCAAGTGAGTTAGAATGCTAAAAGCATAAGGATGGCAATATTGAGCTCTGCAAGGATTTCAACGTCTACCCAGGAAGGTGATTGAATAAAGCAACTGTACCACATTTTTCCTTCATCAGGTAAGTGTCCTAGCTCAGACACTGGGTCCTGTGCAGCAGCGTGCTTGCTCTGCTCTCTAAACTCCAACCTATTTGTGGTTACAATACACAAAACTGAACAGACATGGGGCATCATTGTAACGCGGGTGTCCAGCATAAGGGCCCATTAGGCACATAATATGGTGAAACGGTCATCTGGAGAACAGCTTTCAAAATCAGATGTTCCAGTACTATCTGCATACCCAGTTTTAGGGCTGCATTTATTATCCAGGGAATTTTTAGCCAAGTTACTAAGTCTAAAAACAGCTGGAAGAGTTAGTATCATAAGCTTGAATTTCTTGGCTTATGCTGTTTCCAGACTAGTATTAAAGGAGAATTCTTGTGTGAAAAAAATTAAGAAGTTTTATTGGCACAGACATGAAATGGACAAGTACATATATTAAGAGGATTAATTACACCCAGATTTATGCACAGACTCATTATCATCAACGTACAGAGATGTTTCCAAAATTAACAAAAGGAAGGATTATGCTTTTGAGGCAGTGGGAAGTCAAACAATCAAGGAGACTAAACTTCTCAAACAATCTTAATGAACCATGAGTGAGCGGGAGGCTGCTTACCTTCCACGCACGAGGGCTGAGCCTTTGTCGTACCAGCCACCTGCCCTGGGAAGCAAGAACACTTGACTGTTTGTGATCGTTCTTCAATCCGGTTCTTATTGCAGCAACGATGCACTGCCACAACTTCACATGTCCCTTGCTTGACTTGGTGCTGGCCTAATAATTGCAGAGATAGGTGATGGAGAGCAAAACAAAACATCAGTGCATAAAGAAAAAGCTAGTTCATACAGTCCTACAAGATACTGAATCTCTCAAACGCCAGTTTAAATCCCAGGAAGACAAAGGGGCAAAGCATCTTGTAGGATCTGGCTTATTCCCCAAGTTTATCCCTTTCTTACTAATAAAGATTAATTCATCATAAGAAGTCAATTTTTCAGTCTTTCTTCTCTGGCCCTTACAAATCCATCTGGAGAAAAGGAGACTGGAGTAGTCAATTAGATAGACTAGACAAGACAACATGCAGAGAGAAAGCACAGTCCTCCTTCATTTGGCTTCCTGTCTTGCATTAGGATTTATATTTCATTATTTCATTTCATAAATGGATACAATGGGCAGGATAATATTTAACACAAGGAACACATCTTAAACAGTAGGGAAACTTTCTAACATGACAACATGTAAGCACTGCTTGCTATGCCTATTATTGGAGGCAAGCTAAGAACAAGGTAGGCTGACAAGCTGCCATAGTCAAGTTTTGTCAAAAAAAAAAAAACAAAACAAAACAAAACAAAAAAACCAAACCACAACACAACAACAAACCAAGAAAAAAAAATAATCCCCAAACTATATGGATTTCTCAAGTTTTCAAGTTTTCTCCCAGACCATTTTGAAGAAAACTGGGATACTCTATCCTATTGCTTTCCTCTCAAGTGCCTTTCCTCACAATTCACTGTTCCCTAATTCTCCGAATTAATTTTTCCACCTCGTCACCTTACTCCTGCCTTCACATCTTAGCTCTGCTGCTCCTTGCACCCAACCATTTTCCTCCACTGCCATACTTACTCTTCACCCTGCCCAAACCCCTTTCTCAGAAACCCCACTTCACAAAACCTCTCTCCTCTTTGCATAAGTCATTTCCATGTCCTCACTTTACTGAACAGCCTTCAAGTGCTTAATCTTGCATTTGTCTCGTCTTATTTAGAGTAGAGCCTTGGATGGCTCTTATCTATGTTTGTAAAGCACCTTGTAAATTAACAGCACTACAGAACAGGGTGAGTTTTTTAATAAACGAGCTAGACAGAGAGACAATGATGAGAATAATAAAAATATTCACCATCAAAGCAGTATGGGCTCCTTATTCAACAAGAGACAACAGTGCAGATATTGGTGTAGGTGTGGGCAATATCAAAGGCACAGCAGACTAAAGAAAGGAAGGTAAAAGAAACAGGCAATCCTCCAACTGGCAAGCCTGGAGGATCAACCTGTTTCCTACTCACTCCATGCTTGCCCTGTTTTGGGTTTGGGGTTTTTTTGTTTGGTTGGTTGGTTGTTTACAGTATCTCTTGCTAATGAATACCAGACACAAGATTTTGAGACAGAGAACACCTTGGCCTGCTGCAGTTGTGACTAGGCTTACATCCTTATAGATGACATCTTACTGAGTGATAAAGATCACTGTACTTTTTGGGTAGAAACTTTTATGCGTTGATTAAGTGGGAAATCTTAACCTTCACAAGAGCTAGAAATGTGATTTAGGCTTCTAAGGGGGTTTCCCCAAGAAAGGGGAGTATTCAAATATATATAAAACTTTTTAAAAGGTTGTCTTGGCAATTTTCCAATACACGTGCTTTGGTTTCACAAGTATTTCAAGCACAGCTAAAGGACTGCATGACTTGTTGCCAAATTTGTATTCACAGCAACCTCAATGGGCAAGAAACTTCATACATGCAATCCTGAAAAGCAAATTTAAAGCATGTTAAATAAATATATATATACACACACACAGATACTTTCTTCTGAGGAAAAGAGTACACTGTACTTTTAAGCAAAATATTCTACAGCAGAAAAATGCATAAGGTATTTTACAGCAAGTTGAAAAAATGTTGAAGACAGCATAAAAGTACCTTACATAGCTCCTGTAACAAGTTTATTGGCAGACTGAATTTTCATGCAAGTACCTAATATACATACCATAATAAAGATGGGGAAAAAAATAAAACCAGCTACCAGCTTGTGGGACAGAAGCTTCTATGCAAGTCAATATGGAAAATAAATATACAAATAGGAAAATCCAATTGGCCGTGACACTTCATTCAAATATTGTCTACAAAAACCACCTCACACAACAATATTTGGAGATAATAAGCAGGTGGCCAGGGGTTCTGACAGAAAAGATTACGTAAAATGAAGTTGCTGATTTAAGAGAGTGTATTTATTTATGTATTAGACTTACAGCCTGAGTCAAAACTCTTTGGAGTAAACAAGGGAAAATCCCATTGGTTCCTATCATGCTTACAGTGGTGATCCTGCACTCACTGGAGTCAATGAAAAAATTTCTATTGACTTCAGGAGAGCAAGGTCACAGTCTGGACTGTCTCATGAGAAGGAAGTTTTATAAGGGAGAAGAGAAAAAGGGAAAATTTGGAACTGCTTATGCCACATACTTGAGTTTGCCATGTTTCTCATCTGAAAGACCAAGCAGCCGGGTCTTCTTTTTAATTAAAGTCATTATTCACCAGACATCAGATGCCAAGATAATAGTAGAAGCCATTTTTTTAGAAGGTACATCATAAGGATGGACTAGATCCAGCTCTAACGATCAATATATAGCTGAAAGAATGTCTGCTTTCAAGCTCAAATCCTGCTTCCTTTAGGTGAACAGTCCTGTTAAGTCAATACCAAAATAAATCAAACCAGTTGGCCCTGAGCACACAGCCCAGGAAACCCAGGGCTCACTTTCAATTATCTTGTTTGAATTTTAAAGCAGTGACAGTGCTCCCCTGAAGTGCCAGGAGTCAACAGGCACACAGGTGTTTGCAGAAGGCAAAATTAAGTTACCTCATGAATGCATCCTTTGGTTTAGTAGCTGTTTTACTGTGCACTTATTCATGCTTCATAGCTAAACAAGCACGTAAGAGGTGTCCCCTGCTCATCTGCTGGCAAGGGTAGGATGCTAAGGTTTGAAAGTACTGCTGCCACGCAAAGGAAGACAGTGCTCTCTTGTCCCTAGTGCGCAGCTCTTATGGAGTATAACAGTGAAAGGTACTAAAAAGCCAAAGACATCTGCATGCATCATTTGCATTAATTGGATTGCCTTGTAATAGTCTTTCCCCTCCTACATGTTCACATCTATATTTCCTCCTGCTTGTTCACATGCATCTTAACACTTTTTATTCTGTTGAGCACCATATGCATTTCTCCTTAATATTCAGACGCATCTGTGAACAGGTGCTGAACAAATGCTAAGTGTTAACATACTGGCTTTCTGTCCCATTTCTGTCAGTGTTAGCAATCTAGAGGACAAGCATTCAGTTTGCAGAGTGGCTTTCAGATTTAAGAAAACTATCAGTGTCTTGACAACTAACCATCAACTCAGTCTATTCTCTGCCTAGATCTACTGAAACCTGTTGATTCTGCATTCAGGTGCCCAAAGGCAGCAAAAAAGGAAGAATATAAACTCTTCTCCTGCACATTTTAACTTCCATCTTGCACTAGATAAACCCTCATCTTGGGTTTGAAGTACATTTAAGGTACAGCTGAGAGCATGATGACAGAAAAACCCAAGAACAGCCTTAAAATATTTTATAATCAATGGATTCTCAGGAAGCCAAGGCATTAAAGAAGCTGGGACTGAACGATTTTAAAGTGTGAAGACACAGTAAGTGAATTCTACACTGGACACATCAGGAAAGCCATTTCAGGGAGAACTGCACTGAGAGAAAGGGAGAAAGCAGGCTGTGGAGAGACAAGCCCCTTTGGGCTCACTTAGAAAAAGCCCATAAATTTATAGCTCTTCACCCATAAACCTATACAGATCTGCAGTTTAAGGGCTGTCAATATTTGCAGTTGAAATTCAGTTACATCTTCACATTTAAACAAGAAAACTCTCCAAGGAGAGATACATTTTATCAGCAACAATACCAAAGAAATGTTCCTGTCATAGAACACCTTCTGCATGCTGAAGAGGGAATGTCTGCCAGCCAGGCACTGTGGAGGACAGAGGATGAATGTTGAAAACTAGGGGCCTCTGGGTTACCTCTGATCAGGAGCCTGGCGTATGTGTTACTCTCAATACCCCAAACCTTTACAGCTTAGCTTCCCTAGAAATACCGACGCTATTCAAGTTCACTAAGGACACTTTCCTTATCTCTCCATACAGAGCACAGACATAATGGGACAGGGCTCGCTAACAGAAGCAACCTCCAGGATACTCCCTGCTGTGAATTTTGCTGCCTTCCATAATGAAATACCTACAGATAATAATAGCCCTCAGGTGCCCAAGCCCAGGATGCATCTTAACGATCTCAAGGACTAGCCAAACAAAGGCTCTGTGACCGTTTCTTTGTTAGCTGTGGACTTTCCAGCCCAGAAGATGGTCCTGTGTAGAGCTTCACAGTTTGCAGAGAAGGCAGTCATCATCTCTGAAGAAAAGAAAGTACAAGCTAGGAAGTTACTAGGCTTGCACATTACCCAGCACACAGTGTTGTGAGTAGAGTTGACTTAATCATCAACACTGAACTGTTTATTTTCAATTTAATACATTTTTTTCAACTACATATTTGACAAGACCTTATTTCACTTTCTTCATAGAAGTCAGGGGGCAGATATGCAATTAATGCTTCTAAAACTCTTTGAAATCCTCAAATGAAAGAGAAAATACAATTATTGTTAATAAAATATCAAACATCACAGTGATGTACTTCAAAACTACAAGGAAAATATCAAAGAAAGAGGAAGGCTTTCAGAAGGTTGCTAGCCAATTCTGTCCACATCCATTTCATCTCTGTGACTAATTCTAATCACTCACAAGGAGTGCTCTTTCAATGCAATATACGTGCAGGCAGCATGCCTTTATCCGAAATCCTGAATAATCTCTTTTTCTAATTTCTTAACCAAGAAACATATGGAAAAGACACATTTAAAGGGAATTTTTATCTCTGTTTCATAAGCTGCCCTCTTTAATAAAGAAAGCAACTAGCACCGTGGAGAAACAGCACATCTAGACAGTAGGACAATATGACCATAGCTCAGCACATTCTTCAGTAAGCCTCAAAACCAGCAAGCTTGGTCTGGATGACATCAACTGCATCATTTATTTAAAAGGCAAAGAGGATGTCTGTCAATAGGAAGATGAATGGCTATGGAGCCTAATATTGCAGACAACAGTCAGAGAAACAAGTGAGTTTACAAGTCAGCCCTGATGTTTTCTGGAAGAGGAAAGCACTCTAAAAAGCTTGATGTTGCACCTTCATTTAATGCTGGCTTTTGCTTACAAATATATGAAGTACACACCAAGAGGCAAATATTCCTAGAAAAAACCCACATTATTAAAGGAAATAACATGTTCTTTTTCACAATTTTTTACCATACGTATTTATGAGAACCTCTCCAGTTCATGGGATGTTTTGGGGGAGGAAAGGTGAGATGTTTTGAAAGATGACAGCTCTTCTCAAAAGAAGAAGCTAAAAGTCACTTGAAAGGCAAAATTTACACACCATCTTCTAGGCTTCTAGGCTCTTCAGCAGAGCTTTTCTCTACTACCATTCCATCACCCACTAGATTTTTTCATAATAATGTCACATTCATGTCACAAGGTCCTGACTTAGATGCCTCTTCTTCCTCACGGATATACAATATTTTATATATATATATATAAATATATATATTAAAAAAAAGGCATAAATTGTCTCTGCACATACAATTCAGTCCAGTCTCACTTTTAAAGTTTTACCTTTTTACTTGTTAGCAGTTAGGGACTGGACTGTTCAGAGGGTCTAGAACTGCCACAAAGACCAGTTCAACCAGTCAACTGCTCTCCAATAAATAGACAAGGAATATCTTTCCATAATCATTTGACCATGATAATAGGCAAAGTATGATGTAGCACACACACCAAAGGGAAGAGAAAAAAAAAGGGAGCAAGGAATCCTATTTGCTATCCATTAATCTCATGTTCCTCAAATACATAGCAGTGTTTTGATTACTAGAGCTAACATCTGTAACAAAACAAGCAAGCAAAGATACAGTATCTCCCAGATGAAGGATTTGAGATTGCTGCTTCCACAATCTACAGGTTTCTAACCAAGGAGTTTCTAACAGCCCATAAAGTTACAGCCTTTGTTCCACCCAAGACATTTGCTCTTCATCAGTCGTGGAAGCCAGTAGTATGGCATGTGCAAAATCATAATCAGCGTTTTAACTGGATAACCAGAGAACCAGCACTGAACCACTTTAACTTGTTTTGGGCAAGAAGCGACACTCAAAGAAAACAGCAACTCTCAAAATGAGCAACCAATTTGAGAGGAACCCTAGGGGTACAATAGATCTAGATGTGTATTTGGAAAAAAGGTGAGTGACCTCAAACCTTGATAATGAGACCCAAAAAGTTAATGAAATCAAAAGCATAACCTTTCAGTGCAGGTGAAGGAACATGCTGACACAGCTGGACAGAATCATGTAACAGTGAATTCTTTGGCAAGTGTCAGAGGTCACATCCATATGGAGATTAAAGTCCCCTGGAATAAGTAGCATAGGTGACCTTAGATCAGACACAAGCACTGAGACTTCTCCAAGGAATGAAGCATTAAATCTGAGTGGTCAATAAATCAAAACAGCTGAGACCAATGTAGGTGCTGTAAATGAGCGAGGAAGGGGGGTATGGTTGCTGCAAATGAAAAGAAAGGTGGATGAAGAGTGACCTGGAAGCAAAAACAAATTAAAACATAAGCCTGTCTACCTGCTGGGGTGCTACATTGAAGTTAATCAATAAGGACTGCCTTTCAGCCAGGTAGAAATATTCATCCTGGTTCAAGTACACATATCACCTTTACAAATGAAATCTAAAAGCATAAAACTTCATGAAGTACCATGGAGTAAAATAGTGCTAATCATTTCCTATGGAAAACTTTCTATTGTGTGGCTATTTTAGGTGAGGCAGAGAAGAAAATACAAGGAAAAGATTTGGTTTTCCATCACAACATTGTGCTCTGTAATACAGAAGTATTTCCCACATGACCCATTAACATTCACTCTCACTATTACATGCGGACCACTCTTTTCCTCTCATTTGTTCCTTCCTTCACAAGTTTACCGTGAGAGAAAGGGAAAAAAGAATGAAAGTAGTTCCCTGGAGAGATTTCTGCTAGCCTGAAGAAAGCAGGTACACATATATCTGCATAGGCCAGACTCACAGTTATCCACCATTTTTTAAGCAAAATTTTAATTTTCTGCCCCAATATTGAGGGCTGATGGCATCTAATAACAGCGTTGCTCTTGCCATCAGAAAGTAAAAGGAGCATACCTGAGACCACAAACCGGGGAGAAGGACTATCACATCTACATCCCTAACTAGCTCTTCATTGATGGCAGAAGCCATCCTGACCAAACCATCACTGATGCAACCCTCAGGCATCGGGGCGCAGGTGAGCTTGCTGGCCCCCACAGCCTGCTTCCATTGGCAGCTGCTCAGCACGCCCAGACTCAGCGCTGCCCTTTTACAACTTCATACTGCACATCTATGGCACGCCAGAAGTTCCTTTAATATTATCATAAACTTTAAGAAAGAAAAATGAAAGAAAAACTCTGAAGTCTGTCTCACATATGCAACAAAATAAATGTTGAGGATTAGGCCTTGTGCCCTTCTGAGCATTCCTCCATTACCTGAAATATCAAATGACTATTTTGGGTTTAGCTGTGTAAAACAAATATTTGTAATCCACTAAATGCCAGAGGTATTTTTAACTCCGTTCAAGGTCATTCATCAGACAAGAATGATAGTTGTTTAGAGAATACAAAACAGCAATTGTCATCTAAGTCATTAGACTCTGCAGATTAAGTAAACAGCAGTTGCCAGAAAATAAAGTAGATGTTTGTGAAAGAAGCATTTTCTTCATTTCAAGTGAAAATTGAATCTTTATTCTCATGCCCAAGTATCATGGGTAAAACAGAGGGCAACCAAGGAAACTTGTACTCTGTTCTGTTTCAGTACTCAAAATTTACAAGGTACAAAGAACTTCCACGTTTCTGTTTTATGTTTTTTACATGCAAAGGTGTGTTTCCCTCCTTAAATGAAATCACTTCTATGGGACTGTAAAGTAATAGCACCGTGCCTGAATTTGGCAGTTAGAGGTAGGCAAATGAATAATTAATCATTAGTTAACCCTCATTTGAGAATCCACTCAAGAAAGATCCAGATATAACTGTTATCATTAAATGGTATGGTTTATGAAAGCTTTTCTGGTTGTCCTGTTTGACTGTCTTAATTTAGACGACCGACTTTGGCAGTGAATCTCCTTTCCATTAATTGCTCTGTGTGTATTAAAGTCCTAAAACAGTATTTGTTGCACTAGAAGAATCATCTTTTGCAAAAAACAGGAGCAGTGGATAAGACTGTGAATTTGAATGATACATTTCATTGCTGAAGTGAGATGAAATTTTCATGCGATAGGCAAATCAGGCAAATGGAATTTCGAGGAACGTTACAAGCAATCAGATCAGTTAATGCACTGGGCACCAGGCCATCAGCTCCTCAGCTGGTCTTCAATCCCTGGAAAAGCCCCTATGTCTTGATCACCACTGATTAATTATTTTCAGAGTTTGCCTCATTTTATATCAGGTTTTACATAGCTGTAATGGTTACTTTGGGTTTATTCCGATGGAATGGATGAGAAAAGCATCGCAGCAGTCCAAGTATAAGATCCAGCTGCTAGTTAAGCAATAAGAGGTCATAAAACTAAATTGCACAAATGCATTTTTAATTCTGAGTGGTATGAGGACTTGTAAATGGTTTCAGCATGCGAAGACTGTATCCAACCTGGCTGAACAGCTAATTGAACTTAAGCTATTTTAACTATTATATCCATAAATGCAAAGCATAAGTGAGCTTTCCAGAATGCCAACAGACTTTTTTTTAGTCAGTATTATTGAATTATGTTCTTTTTTTCTTATATGGAAAAAACTAACACTGAAGAGTGCCCAATATTTTATGCTACACTGTAACAGTACAAAAGACAATAAAAAAATATAATCATGATCAAATAAAATGAGAATCAGAACCTGGTAACAATTTCCCATAGGCCCACATTATAAATCATTACCCTGACTTACAATGCTAACAACCAAGTAATAATTAAAAAGGTCAGAATTCAGAAATTGTGAGAGCCTGTACATTTCCCATTTCATACTTATGATTCTTTTTCAAGGCTTCAACATTAATACTTTTTTTTCTTTTCAAGGTTCTGCAGATGACTTGAGCCTTTCAACTTTCACTTTTAAATATTCTTACATAAAAATAAAAGTGCAAACCTAAAATTTTGACATTTCAGTTGCAGGCTGTAACCCAAGGTAATCTCAGAGGTACAGTTCAGAAAGCCAAATCTAGAAATCTGAACTAGGTGCATGCACAAATGGGTGCTGCCACAACACACATTCTATGCTGATCTTTCACCTTATTTCCTCCATGCTATTTATATTTTTAAGCCTATGATCTTATGTAGCAAAAGGCCTTTTTGCAGTCAATATGCTGCTTGTTTTACCCAAATTTGGCATTTTTCATTTGGCAACTAACAACAATAAAGATATTTCACCCAGGCTTAAAATGTGAGTTCCTATGACAAAGCTATATGAATCAGTAAAAACAGAGTGTTAACAGACCCTTCTCAGAAACAAACTGAAGGTTAAGACATCCTTTTAGAGTTCCATAGATCCCCTTCCAACCACCCAAGAACCCAACTCTTCTCCCATTCTTATTAAAATGGACAGTCCTTGACAAAGATTGGGTAGATTTTCCATTATAATAAAGCCATTCAGCTTGAGGTAAAAATTTAAAATATAACTTTAAAATGCTGCTCTATGCTGTAACTTGTACAACAGGAACAAACTGAAGAGTAACATCAAAAGCCTTCCTCCACACCATATCTTAGCTTTGACAGAGACTACAACTCTGGAAGAAGGTTCAACAGTTTTATCCTTAGACCATATTCAGGCTTCACTGTCATCACTCAAAAGACTAGAGACGACTTGATTCCTGCAAATTATTGTATTTCGAAGGGGGGGTTCTACCACGAGGTGGAAATTTGCTCCCTGGTAACTGGGTGCATTTGCTTTGTGGTGTAGCAGCTGCAATAACAGCACTTTCCTACACCTGTATGCAGCAAGACAGTCACTGGCTTAGTCCCAGGGCACGTGCCAAGGTGTATTTGGATTGGAGGCTCCAAGGAAATAGAACTGAATGGGAAATCTCAAATTCCCAAGAGTTGTTAGATGTCCAGGTCTTATGTTGGCAAGGAAATCTATTTGAAATCAATCAATGGAAAAGAGATGTTTAAATAGTAGGAAGACACTTGTACATCTTTGTAGATCTTGGCCAAAAAAAGACCCAGGTCAGCCAGAAAAGGGGACATCATTCACTGCAGAAGAGGGGCACTGCCCTTCTTAGCAGGAACACTTGCCACCACTGGGTAAATTGCAGAACCAAGGTAGTGAAATTGTCTTTCTAAAGTATCCCAGCTAGCTTGTCAGACTTGACAAACTTTTATTCTTACCAGAAAACAACGGGCTTCCTCACCCGGTGAATTTTCCCTTGGCCCTAATGAGACTACCAGCAAACACAGAGATGAATTAGAATAGTCATTAAGGAGGCAGAGCATAAAAAATGAGCCACAGGAAAGGTTAGAGCTACGAGGGTGAATGAAGAAGAGCACATACCCTGTCACAATCGCTGCAGATGTGAAGGAAACAACCAGGGGAGAGAAGCAGATGTTCCTGTTAAAGCTGTGCAAATTTGACGGCTGCTTTCAAGGGTAATGGAGCAGCCATGGGTGGCAGGAGAGGGCATGCCATTAACTTACACGACGGTGGTTAGACTCCCCCAAGAGCCATTGACTTTAACAGCAATGCTCCACCATCTCCCCTCTGAATAAGATTAAAGGTGACCTGGTACCTGGCACGTCATTAATTCCAGTATCTTTCCACAAAGATGGTACTCTAAGATGGTTGGGTTTTTCCTCTTGCAGTGTGCACATTACAAAGGGGAAAATTTTTTAATATGTCTTCTGATCATATTCTCAAAAAAAGTAAAATCAGCAGTTACAATGCTTATTTTTCTTACCTTTAAAAACTGTATTGAGTAACTCATTACGAAACAGCTTCTGCTAGCATGGTTGGATTTTCTAAATCTCAAAACATGCATCGCCTCACTTGAAAGGTAATTTGTCAGAACAATAACTAACTTTGAAAATCCATGAACATTGTTGGATTATATATAGTGTCCTTCTGGTACTTGCTTTAGCTCAGTGTCTCACCAGGGACCGGGTGGGAAGGACCAACAGGCATTGCTCATGATAGCTGTTCTACAGAGCAGTAGCAGCCTCATAAAGGCAGATTCCTCTGCAAGACCCCTTGCTTGAAGGTCCTGAGAACCTAAGGAAAGGTCAGTTTAATCTGTAGTGAATCACAACAGCAGGAGACAGTGACAAATGCATTAGCGCCACTGAAGCTATGAAGTCCTTCATAGTCTATACAACACACTTGTGCACTGGCTGGATAGGCCATGGAAAAAGACTTTTCCACCCACACCCGTTCAATTCCTTTTATTTTCAGAGCTTCCTAGGACACTCTGCGTAGTTGGGAGTGCCTCTCATACACTACTCTTCGACTAGCCACCCCTTTAAACATGAACTACTCTACCGGCTCCCTCTGCTGACATCCCTCCGGCACCCACACCAGAGGACTCATTTCTGACAGCATCATCGTTGTCCAGCAGGTAGTTCCCAACAGCAGTGAAACTGGCCAGAATCACATTAATCTTACCCAGTCAGCTCAATACAAGAAAAGAACAGAAATTTTGTCTCCTATCTAGATAAGAGGGAAGAAGACAGCCAGAATGAAAATCACAGCCACAGCAATTTTTCTTAGGCGGAAATGTACTTACGAACAAACCCGAGATCTCCACAACTAATTTCACACTAACCACCTGTCTGATGGCACTTCCAAACACTACCAAGCAGATCTGGATTAGAAACAACGACCTTGAGGTGAAAGGCTCTGCATCTAATTACTCATCCATTGAGGCTTCCTGTTCTCATGTGATTGCATCTTGTAATTATTTTCAAGTGCCACTTTCAAGCACAAGAAATTACAAGACTTTCTTTATAGCGACTATAGACCTTTGGAGCACGCAAACCTGACCGTTTGAGATTAAGCAATATAATTAATGTATTTATTTCTGCACTACCACTACCATGAAGAGACTTCAATTGTCAGCACATTGACAGTCCTGGCTAGTCCAGTTTAATTCTACCTTGGCAAACAGAACATTTAAGGAAAATAATTCACACACCTGGACTACCATACCGTAACTTCTATAATTAAATAGTCTGACTTTTGTAAAGTAACAATATCTGCATTTCTGCATTAATAAAAATCTGAGTTTTGCTTTAAAAATATTACAAAATTGTATTGTTAGGCAAAGGCATCGCATTATTCAGCATGAAAATGCTGATGAAGAAATGGCTTTTCAAAACCTTTCTGTCACTTTATATATGATTTATTGCCTGCAAGCTTCCTGTTTAAATACTTCTAACCAAGTCCTGTACATTTTATTCATGTATTGCACATCATGTAAGAGGAAATTTTAACTGAGGTCTCCAAAAATTTGCTTCTCAGAATGTAACAATGGCAGTACAGAAGTTAAGGCAAATTTTCCGTTTACTTTTGGGCAAGGTTAAGGGAGAGGCAAAAAAGGAGAAAGATTTAAAATGTGTAAAATGAGTGTAAAATACTTACTGAGTTTAAAACAATAAAATACAACAAAAGATACATTCTGCTGTGAATTCACACAAGGAAGGATGCATCTAGGATGAATATTTTTATTCGTTCTGAAATTGGTGGCAGAGGACCTGAAGTTGTCAGAAATATGTACAGTTTGGAAGTGACCTCAGCTGAGAAGGTATCAGTCTTCAACAACATAATCCCCAAAGACTTCACTTTTACAAGAAAGCAGGTTTTCCCCTACTGAGTTCGAAGCAACCTCTGCTCTGAGAAGCTGAAAAATAATGATCTATCTTTAATCACAACTTGAAACTACAAAGCAAGCCAAACCAATGAGCTGACAGTCAACATATTCAGAATTTGATCTGGCCATGTAGAAAGTATCCCTAACTCCAAATTACACAAAGTGTTGGTTTAAAAGGCTCAGCATTGCGAGACTTAGACCTTCAGATATGACCTTTAAAACCATCTGACACTTCACTTTAAGTATCTTACCTTTACTGAAGGAAGTTTGCCATTAAGTTCACTAAAAACACAGGGAAGCACCCAAACATATGTCCATTCCTAGCACCTACAGTTCCACGTGGGATAGCTAAATGCATCACTTTTTCCTCAGGGACCAGTTTAACACATCCTAGCAATAAGAGCTATTCCACCATCACAATGATGTAGGCAAATGCAGTTCTCCCAAGTACCATGACAACTCCAAGATAACACCCACAACAGAGTCCCTGAGCCACGCGTTCTGCATTAGTTGTGGATGGGACACTCAAAGAAAAGTGTGATAGTTCTGACAAGGTCTTCCCTGCTGCCTCCCCATAGAGCCCACTCAGGCCACTGTGTTTTGATGATCCCAGCCAGCAGATGATTCCCAGCAGAAAAAATTGGAGAAGTTTTCAAGTATGGCTTCCAAACTGACTGCAACAGTCAGTAGCCTGAAGGATGAATCACTGTATTTAGTGTAAATTCCACTTCCTTCCTGAGCTTTAGGTTCAAGTACCTTAAATATCAATAGTAAAAATCCCAGACCACCAACACTGTCTTGTTAGCTACAAAGGCTGCCCTTTTTGCTTCCTCTTGAAAGCTATTCAGACTGTGAGCTGGGGTGGGTTCGTTTCCAAGGTGCCCCTGGCTTCACTTTTATTCTTTAATACAGGTGAGGCACTGAGAGTGCTGAATGGCCACCTGTAGGCATGCTTTAGAATCAAATGAACAATGGGGTGTGTCAAAAGAAGAACTCTGCTACCCTCCTACTGAGAACTATTCCATTTTTCAGTTTGTACTCATTAAATTTTGCTAAATATTAGACATGAAATCAGACATGTTGTTTGGCAACAAACTTGACAGCTATTTCCAATGGACTAAAAGAACCAGTATCATTTATCCCCTGCAGGAATGCATTTTGCACTCTGAAATTAAAAGGTGCAGTCTCTTGAAAATTGTAACTCATTTTTCCTTTTTTTTTTTTTAATTTAAAATCATTGACATTTTATATGGAATTTTGGTAATATATTGTTATTAAATAAACACTGAAATTGGGTAAGAAAGACTAGATTTCTATTTCTTTTAATGTTCCTGGCAGTTTAAACCAGACTGATTTTTTTAAATGAAATTTGCACATGTACATCAAATTTCAGTAAAAATTCCAACAGAGGAAGTCTATTAATCTAGACCCCATAAAGCTTGAAAATATTTCAGTGAAAAAACAGGCATATTTATGCATGAAATGTCTTGCCAAAATTGGGACTACATTCTTTAAAAGAATTTCTCACATGTTCTTCCTAATATTAGCAAGAACAGCACTGTGACTGATCATGATTCACTGCTTAAAGAACAGGCGAGTTTCAGGTCAGAGGTGGATGGCAATTACTGGCGTGAATAGATCCTATATTAGAGATTCAACATGTTGCCAGTCCAGCACATTATCCTTTGTCAAAGTGCGTAGACAATATATGGAGGCTTACTGTTAGAAGTGGAAAACATCTTTGTTTGCAGGATTCTGTAAATGGCTTGGCCAGGTACCTTCACACTATGAAGTTGATGCTTTTACTGCAACGGAACAGGGACTCTTTCTCCCAGCTGCCACCTCAGACCATGGAACACAGAAAGTGATGACTTAAAATCTTTAAAAGAGGAGCCTGTACCAAGGAGTGACCAGTTTCCAGCTACAGGCAGAGGGAACATACATAGCCCAGCCTCTTTTAGTAAGCAATCAGGCCTTGGGCATAAAAGTAAATACAACGTGGCTTATGTCTTATCTTCACTAGTACTGAACCAAGACAGGCAATTAGGCAAAATGAGAATGGACTCAGTGAAACCATTTGTTATTTGTTTACTGTACAGTATCATCTAATAGAGACTCCACAGAAACAAAATCCTTTCTGGAGGTCTTTGCTCATAACTTATTGCCCTAGAGACAAGAGATATCACTGATGCTATTTTAATCCACTAAGCTGCCTTTGCTCAGCTATATAGCAAGTCTTATAAAACTCTGCTGTGTACAAAGTCTCCTCTCTCCTGGCAAGACCACCAGTTTCAATCTGTAACAAGTCAGATTACGGCAAAATGACTAGTCGTAATAGTGCAGGGTATTGCCTTGTATTTTCAAATTTTAGGGTTTGCTGTACTGTATTAATGCATATCCACCAGCAGCCCTTGTCACCAATAATTACTATCCCACAGCAACAACACAAAAATACTTGTCAATTAACTAATTCCATTTTGACTGTCTCAGAAACAGAAGAGGAGAAATATTGATGTCTCCAAACCACAGTTAGCAGCTGACATCCTCTTTCTATCCAAGGGAGCTGCTGTCAGATGAATTGTTTAAAAAGATATTTGAGGTGGTTCTATAGAATCCAGTGAGGATGCACTGCACAACCTTCTTGAGGTACTATTAAGATCAGCACAAATGACAAATACTCCTTGGTGGCAAGAATTGGCAACTTGAGAAATGTAGGATTTATAGATGGCCAGTATTTTAAAGGCTAAAAGAATTTTGAGAAGAGAAATTGCCTCTAAAAAATAAAGCAAATCTTGACTTTTTCAGCAATATGCACTAAATATTTAATAAGGGATCCTGGAGCTCAGAAAGGTTTAAGACACTGTGTGAGGATATTGAACTAATAAGCTCCTCCAGTAAGCCTGTAAATACATATAGTTAAACACTACCTAGTTTATTTTAATTATTTAACACAGAGACTGAAGGAGGTTAATGTGACCCAGAGGACTTGTTTATGTTGAAAACTATTGCCTCTCCTTACTCAAAAATCTGCATGCTGAGCTGCATCATAGCACAGAGTTACAAGGGACCAATAAGGTATAGAGGTTTACAGCTGCTTGCTAACGTCCAAATGACAGCATTTATACCAGGGCACTGACTGCGTGAAGGCACAGGTAATATAAAAGTCAGGCCCATTGACTTGGTTGATATCACTGGAAAAATTCATACATTTAAGTTAGGCACATAGTCAAGAATACCCTTGATGTTGGGGGATATTGCTAGCTTCCAAAATTTAGTTTTACAAACACAAAACCCCCCATTGTTTACCATTCAGCTCACAAATCATAACTGCTATTTGTCCTTCTCTGTCTGTTCAGACCATGGATGACATGTCAATTTGACATTCAGCCTTGACCTCCAGCTAAGATAGTGGAGAAAGCAGCCTTCACTAAGCCACTGAAAACAATGAAAAAACCCAAACCACTTTAAAACAATCCAAAGGATAGTTATCAAACAACAGGAGGAGAAAACCACTTTTGCAATCTTCCACAGTCAAAAAGAGAGAATTCAAGGAAAGGTAACCATTCATGGCCCCACTGGGAAAGGGGACAAACAATCCAGTTTTAAGTAATACTATCTAAGGCCTATGTATTCACCTAACATCTCTGCCTTAAAAAGATGAAAAGCTAGTCTTGTATAAGAAAAAAAAAAAAAAAAAAAAAAAAAGGGCTCTAGTTTCATTTTTAACTGGGTATTTTGTTTTTCAAAAGAAATCTTGTTCTAAAACAATCGTTTTCATTTATCTTCAGGAATGCAAGCACAAGATGAGGCTTATGTTCCTTCTCATACATGGAATGAAAAACCGTAAGTCTCATGCGCAGCATGATGTGCCAACAAAAAACACTGTTTCACTCTGCAACATCTCTGACTATTTCAGAGTAATTCTCAGAGTCATCGTTCTGATTCTACAAACTAGTGTTTAGACAACGAAGGTTGTTAAAGACTAAGGAAAAAGCCACTGAGTAGAAGTCATGGGACTCCTAGAGGATGCATTGGCAAAAGGAAAGCTTTGGAGTTCACTGCACTGATGGTGTTATATGCATTCAGAAGGGAACAAATAATTGAAATTTTGCATATGTGTTTCCTAGAAATAAAGAATCTGCTGTGCTAGAGCAATACTATCAGCAGATCCATGCACAAATGCAGTTTTGCAGTGCTCTACTGTTGGAGATCTAGTGACTTAGAACTGCAGAATCCTACCCAAAGGCACAATAAACACCGTTACTTCGGCTTCTCAAGAGACCAGCACTGGCACCTCAATCCTTTGCCATTCATTCTCTCACCACCACCACCACCTTCTTTGCTGTTATAAACAGGGATGACCGCCACCGTGCTTTGTTTCTAACTCAGTGCTCTGCCTGAGTGAAAGGTGTGCCATTTTTAAATACTTTCTGAGATCCAGGTACCTAAATTCCACAGCAATTCGATTTCCAGCATTTAAATAAGTTGTGTTTGGGGGTTTTGCCTTCTAGAAAAACGGAACTTCAGGAAAATTACTGATCTCACAGTAAAAACAACTTGATTTTCAAAAAAAGCTGAGGTAAAATGATTCCAAAACCTCCAAGTAAGATCAACATCATCTTCAATCATCAGTGGGGCAGAAAAAGACAGAAGCTCATCTGTACAAAAAGCATATTTAAAAATAATTAGTGATTCAAATGTTTTATCTGAGAATGAGCCCAGGAGGTACCAGAGACTTTTCTACCCCCAGTCCTGAATAAAAATAGCACACTTAAGTCTTAACATTGTTGGCTTATTTTTCCTTTTCTGCAGGATTTTCATTACTGCTTTCTTTTAAAGCTCTCCCAAGACTGAGTTATGTGCCCGGAGAGCTTTTAAAGGAAGAGAGCTTACTTGCCTGGCATCTCTTTCCAGCCTCTCTTAGCTCTAATTACAAGGTAAAGATTAAAAAGACAAATGAGTTTTATCATTGCATCCTTGGCCTTTTGGAGAAAAAAAAAAAAAAAAAAAAAGGAAAAAAAAGTCAGCGGAGCTTCCAACCTCAGGTAAAATGTTGAAGTCAGCAGCTTCTACTGGGAAGGGTGGAAAGAAAAGATGAAATCCAATTTACAAAAAAAATTCACTACAAAGCTCACATGGCTTGTGGCAGTCTTGCTTGAGTACAAAGTTATGCAGCACGCAGGTGACATAATTAGGTCACTGGGGGCAAGGCTTCTTAGAACTATTACATAAAGAAATCCATAAAATTTCTCAAATTAGATTTCCTCCAGGTTTCAAGGAGGTTCAAAACAGCAACTCTGCAAGCAACCTGGAGTAAGCCCTTTCTGGAAACCCATAGCGTTGCAGTTATATGATCTAACTAAACAGTTATTCTCCATCATTATTCCATTCTCAGCTTGCAATTATTTATGGGATTCTTTCTGCTAAATATATTTTATAACTTCAGCACTGAACACGAAACAAGATTAAAGAGAAGCATAAGGCAAACTGCCATTGGTGTTTCCCTGTCATTTCAGGATGAGGAGTGACATTGTTCATATAATAAATATGGCTAATAAGAGTTAGACTTTGCAGATAGGATTTTTAGAAGTGTCTAAAAGCTGACCCAGGAGCGTTGAAAACAATGACCTTTCCTGCTCAGCATTTGTTGCTACTAAGTCAAATGGATGATATCTAATAATCAAAATCTAATGGAACAGAAATCAAGTGTGAGCTGGGCACTCACATGTGAGAATGACAGTGGTTGTGCTGGAAGAGACAGCCCCCAGTGTCAGGATCACAGCTCACCATGACAAAACAGCTACAGGTCACAGCCAGAAGCAGCTGCCCATGTAGGCATTTACTGGATTTTTCAGGCTAGTGCAATATCTGCAACTGCTCCTCTATCGCCACAGGCTAGATGGAATTGCCCCACAGGCAGTCTTGTATCTGGCCCATTTCACAGTGGCAATGCCATGAAAACCAGCATTCAAACCATCACCATCTTCTCCCATCAGAAGATACCAATTTTTCTGACATTAAACAAACCAAATCCCATTTCAGAGGCAGCCATCGCTTCTTGAGGTGACTATAAGAAATAATGTCTCATTGATTGTGCTGCTCCACTAAGTTGCATCCATGACAACATGTCTGGTTTCTTTCCCATTTTACATTACTGTCATGCCTTCCATTCTCATCCACTTCACAGGGCTCAGGCATCTTCTGTGCCTCTCAACTACAACAACTCAAGTGCTGGTTCCAGCACAAAGGTGCATTAGTCAGCAAGCTGCCAGGACACAGGGCAAGTAACCCTCACAATTACACTACAGCTTTTTCTTAGTGGGGGCAACAATGTACCTCACTGTTGGTTTTCTTCACATTCCTCAAAAACCTACCACACTACAGATCTTCATTTGGTTATGTTTGGCCCAGCAGTTCCACAAAATGGTTGGGGAGTCAGTGACAGTAAGAGGGACTATAAAATTACATATGTCCTGCTCCTTCAGGATTAAGGTGTGTTTGAAATGCAAGATGTACACATGGTTCCCTTTTGAAAAGCACTGTGAATTAAACAGTCTCACTAGACACAGTAAGACTCAGCCATCTCTTGTTCTCTGCAACAGCGCCAGTTCCATTAACTCTGAAGCATTTCGTAATTAATTCAGAACATGCTGGACTACTGGACTGGCAGGTATCACAATACACAAGAGCAAACTGAAATGGAACAGAATAACTAAAGAAAAGGAAGAAACAAATTACTCAGGACAAAAACCAAAGCATTGCTCTTGCCACCTGTAGCTAATCCCAATACTCAGAACAAGACACCACACAGAGATCTACTTAACAGCAGCCTTTTTATACAACTATTACAGCTACATAAATAATAAATAATCTCTCGACTATACTGTATCATTTCCTAATAAATGTACAGGAGACAATCCCAGTACACATCTACACTGTGCCCTTTAAACTCCCAAATTCCCCTTAAACTCCCCAATTTCTTAGGATCATGTCATGTGTCTGCCAGCTAGAGATGTTCTGTCCTCTCCAAGGATCTTCCATCATCTGTCACCTGGGGCATACGCTGCACCACTCCCAAAGGGTCAATCACAGAGCTAGATTAATGATGCTAACCAGTTACCTTCTCTGAATGACACAATTAAACCTAATTAAGAGATCTCTTTACTGGCAAAAAAGTCCTCCTTCAAAGTGATTTTTTCCTTTAGACTTTTAAGCCAACCAGATAAATTCAACAGCTGGGACAGCCCCATAAATCAAACAGCCCCAATTTCCATAGTGCAGCATCAGGTAATACATTCAGCCAGCGCACATGGTTTGTGTTGATAAGTTTCAAACAGGTTTGCGTCACTATATGTGCAAGCAAGTTCATGAGGAGGTGAACAAATTGCCAAAATCTTGTTTCATTCCAAGATTAGGGGCCATAACAGAGGTCAAGCATCTACCAGCTCCAAGTCTGCATTTTCCCCCACATAATAGTTTTCTTTACTTTGTTATCTCCACAGTCTTGCCTAGCACCGTCACTAGAACCTGAGGTTGGGATTCTCTTCTACATATCCAAAAGGAACTACTGGGGAATTACTGTTAACAATCCAGTCACTGGGTGCCACTGCTACAGCATTTAGACAGCCCCAGCTGCTCTGGGGAAACAGTCTGTGTTTTGATCTCATTTCCAGCTTGCAACAAACAGCACCATCTTTATTCTACCCACTTAATACCATGTTCACCCCCTAGTAAATAGAAGTGTTTCCTCTTAAACTTAGAAGCACCTCCAAAGAAAGCAGGTGGGGTATTTTCCGAAATATACTTTGCTGTCATTTCAGCTACAGTATTTACTAATACTCAAGGACAATTAAAAATAAATAAATAAAATATATCAACATTTAGTTGCAAGAGACCACAAGTCAAAAAATAAAGAAGCTCGTTCTGTTGATTGAAGTTCAGTTACTACCTAGATAACCCAAAAATGTTATTACCACCATTAGAACTTTAATTTTTGTGGCACTGTCTCATACTGCAGAGAGCATCTTAACTGAACAAATTTTTTCTCTTACTGTACAGATTCAGCACACAAATAGCTGAAAAATATAGCACTGACACTGAGGTAAACTGCCCACACTTTCATCCTAATGGATGGTTAGCCTCGGAGGTGAGCTGGATCCCATTTAAATGCTGGCACACATACAAAGTATTGTAGGCACTCAGCATAAAATGATGACAATTAGTTAAGAAACATGTTATGTTTTAAAGGTACAATGGTACGCAAGATGTTACAAATTTTAGGTAACGTAATTTACATCTTAAATAGACTCAAAAATTCAGATACTGCTTCAAGTAACATAAGGAATGTGGGATTGCTCAAGGTCAAGTCTAATTACAAAGCCTGCTAAGATGAGGATCATTTTTTAAGTAGTGGGAAATTAAATTATTTGTCCATGCTATCTGGCAGTCAATACCTACCTGTTTTAATCACTGTTGATATAGACTAATAAAAATCAGAAAGGAAACCTCCATAGCCAGTTTCAGTTCCCTTTCCGGGTGTTCTACCTGACATTCAGTGAGCCGAGCTGGTGGTCGCTGCAGTCTGACCCACACCAGGCACACGGACATACCACCTACTTGCTGGCTGACTCAGCCCCCTGGCTTTTTCAAGATCTAGTCAAGCAATACACATTCTTGGATGCTGTAAGAAGAGGAAACTGAAGACCAACATGTGCCTTTCCTGGATACACAGAGGTGAGTAACAGAAGATTAAGTAGGGAGAAAGTCACATGAAAGCTGGGAGAATACTGGACAGTCCCACTGCTTAACTCAGACAAAAAAAGGAATCTATGGATGTGTTCTGCTGCTGCCATCCAATGGGGAGGTTGAGTAGAAAGCACTTGAGTAAAGATCGATGGCTAACAAGGGCTGAGTCTGAGTCACTGTCAAACTGATGCTTATTCTGCACCTTGTTGCCAATGCCATCCAAGACAAAAGTTTTCAAAGTAAAATAAAAGTGGTGCTGAATAAGAAACCATTGTAACAGCCTGCTCCTTATGCACAAGGACGAAAAAGGCACTCTGCTGCTCCAGCTCATTCCCGGTGCTGCCTGTGAAATCACTCTATGGACTTGATCCACTTCAATCCTGCAGCTGTTTAGCTGTTTTAAGATGCTGAAGCTGATAGAGGAATGGTTACACAAAGCTTTGTAACATGCAGGATCTCAGCTTATACCTTCACAAATTTCAGATCTTCAAATCTACAAATTTCATTGCAGTGAAAATGGAAGTTCAGCAACTACCTTGTACACAGACATTTGAAAAATCCTACTGGCTGCTGATCTGCAGTGATCAGTATCCAAATATCTTGTTAAATCTGGCTTTAAAAGCCCATATCTGCCTCGTTTGAGTACTTGGGAGCTCAGAATATAGATGTATAGAGCAAAATGAGACTCTCATACTCTGCTGTCTACTTAGCATCCCCTCCTAGATAACAGAGGGCCTCAGAATTCGTAAATGATAGCATAACATTTTCATTATCCACATCATTACTTGTGGATGATGAAGCAGAGGCAGTGACAACAATTTAAAGCCAACTCAAATTGTCAGGGTACAGTCTACAGGGCAATTTATGAGGAAGATAAATTTCTGATGCTAATAGGACTCTACAGCAAGATATCAATAGGCAAGAATTCCTCCAGCAAATCAAGGAGAATGGGAGGGAAGCAGGGGGAAGTGGACTGACTTGGGATCAGGAGAGAGGAAAAGGCAAATACTTCCTCAAGTCTAGCTGCACAACCAGCACTCTGCTTTGTGAGACCGAGATGCTGCTGAGACTGACTCTTCTTTCTCTGTCTGTATTTTTCATACCTTCATAATATTTCCTGTAAAATTACTACAAGCAACATGAAATTATCATTTAATCCACAGCATCAAATCCCACTACACAGAGCTGTCCTAAACAGCAGTAGTGGTGCAGCAGTCAACCAAGGGGATGATGCTTTCTTCTTGGTATATGGGAGGAAGTAGATGAACTGGGGCCCAATAAACATCATTTACCAGTCCGGACATTCACCTATACCATCAGCAGAATAGAATAATCATAATTCACATTTCAACTCTTTTGACTACTGAAGACATACTCACATCAGCCTAACTCTTTGATTATCTTGGGATTTGTATAGCCATTAGAAATACTGACACATGTTGTCTTACTTGTACAGTTCACCTTCCTGAAAAGCATGGATGCAAAAACTTTCTACTCTCCAGTAAGTCCTGAGTGCTGCAAGTAATATTCCACTGGACTCAGGCAAAACTTAGAGCTGCCTTGTGATTACTTGTTATACATTGCATCAGGCACTAAGTCAATTTTCTACAGAGAATCTGCAAGTATATCTGCCCTTATTTTCTCTGCCATATGGTCAGTTCAGCTCTGTCTGAGCAAGATGTCAAGCCCAAGACCCTCTCAGTGCTTAATTTCAGAAGGATTAATTTAAGATAGCTACATTTTGTCAGTAAACAGATGTCCTTGATTTGCCTCTACACAAAATACAAAAAGCCCATTTACCTTTTAAGATAATTAACTGCAGCATTAAACCCCCAGTAATTCACACATACCCATACAAACAGTGCATAGAAAAGACTCACAGCACATAGCACGAAGAATAACCTCAACCTTTGAACATTTTTACCAGGCTACTACTTAACCATGGCTTAAACTTTAGCACTTGTTTAGATACAGAGCAGCAGAATTAACTGAAAATGTACAGTATATTATTTAATCTCTGATTCTAGTCAAGAGGGTATGTAATCATTAGTGCAGACCTATTTATCTTCCTCTCGTTTCATCATTCAGTAATTTAAATGTGATTTTTGAATTTCAATTGGCTTATCAAGTGCTCAACGACATCATGAGATCCTCTCTCCACCAAAAGTGATTTCTACCTTTCTTCTTCCTTGAAAACTGTCATGTCCTGTTCACTCCATCAATCAGTCTGACATTATCTTTCTTTCACAGAGCAGATAGCTTAAGTCATCAGATTTATGCAAAAAACAACAAGTAGCTCTCATTGCCCCAGAGAGCACTTTGCAATTGGATGTTGTTCTTTATACACACTCCTATTGAAGTGCAGTGTTTATCTTTGTGTATTTCATGCCTTCTTTTTATATTCATCAATTCTTTGCTTAATGCTTTATTTACAGTACAATATCAATGACCTTTTAAAAAAAAATACTACTTATTGATTTTCAAATGTATAGAAAAAAGACAAAGAGGAAATGGAAAGACAAGGGTATTTAAGAAACCCATTAACACAAAATGGGACATGTGAAATACATATTCACATGCTCACGTCACTCATCTGTTAAAACACAGACCTCTCAACACACCACAGCACACAGATAACTCCAGTCATCAGCATCTTCCTTTCATGCTTCTCGCCCTGTGTGGCACCTCCAGTAAGGATCAAAAGTACCCTTGCTTTCATTTAAGCCTGTAATCTCATTCTTCAACTAAGCTGTCACTCCAGCTTCACAGGGAAAGAATGGTGTTTCACTGAAAACTGCTTATTGTAAATGTTGCACATCTTGGTTCTGTCTTAGGACTTTATTGTATTTTTTTTAAGTTTCTACATCTGTGGTTAGCCAAACGGTGGAAAGGAACGGTACTGCCCTTGTCCCTGGCAAAGCTCAGGGGTCTGCATGCCCTGAAGAGTGATGCTATCAACCAGCCATTTCAATGGGGCAGTGCCAGAGTGCTGTTGGCTTTCTACATAGTGAACAGAGAGACAACCTTGTCACCTAAGCATCACAGTCACTGCAACTCTCACAGGGAACTAAGCAGGGCATAACAATGCTTCCTCCCCCCTCCTCCTCCTCCTCAGCTGGCATAGTTTGTGATTTAGCAAGCAGTGGTCATGACAGTGAAGGGGTGGTCAACCTCCTCTCTGCCAGAGGTCAATACTGCCTCTCAATTCCAGTTACCCTAGTGTTACCTGTGCTTCACACTGACTTCTGAGTGAAATGAGTATCAGTCAATTGGTATGCAATGGCTGTATTGCCACCTCGCTCACCTGAGACAGAAGGACCCCACTTCTCTTCCCCATCCCCACAGGCAAGTGGCAAACCAGTTCTTTGCAAACATGCTAATGTAAGAGCAGTGGCAATTAGCAACATCCATTGTCTCCTTACAGCCATCTGCCGAGGCTGCTACAAAACAGACATCTTTCCACTGCTTGTCCCCGGCTGAATTTATCACTTCACAACATGCAGTTTTTCCTTGGTTAAGGCATGACCTTGCTAATACTGTTTTTTATCTAACAGATCTCAGACTGAAAGCCTATGTCATAGTCCATTAAAAAAAATACAGCTAGCAAAACTTATATACAGTAAGAATAAAGTACTAAGCATTCCATGCAAAATGTTAATAATAATTTAAGAATGCTATTTCTTTACATGGCCTTTTGACCACCTCAGCTAATGGACTCTGGACTAGGGAATACTGGAAATAAATTTGGAAGGACCTTACCAGTTAGTTGTCAGCTTTGATAGACGTGTACCTTCACCGTAGCTGGCCAGAACAGTGCAATGATGGTATTCAGTATTTAAGTAGTGCTCTGTGTTATTTGCATAAATAGTAGCCCAGCCACCAAGTCCCAGGCAAGGCAATCTAAATATGACCTCTGGCACTGTTCTGCAACTGAATCCAATTTGTTCCCAAGACCTGGAAGCATTCAGCATGCACACATGTGTGTTTCAGCCCCCCATCTGTTAAATGAGAATAATCACACTTCATTTGTAAAGCACTTCATGTTCTACTGACAAACACCTTGTGCTGCTTTGATTTCACCGAGTCCGGCTGCCAGAGCAGAGTTACTCCAGTGTATCGCTGTCTATTTAGACAGAAGCACTTGGGGCAAAGACCCTTCTCTTTTGTTGAGAGGCAATACAGAGAGAATGCTACATCACCTTTATCCCGCTGGTAAACTGGTCATTCTGCAACCATAGTTATTTTTAATGCTGTTTTGATGCCGTTCTTATTACAGCTGAAAGAAAAACAGCAATGATTTTGCAAAAAAAACTACTCAGTCCTTGGTTTTGATCCAGGATTCGGTGGATCCAAATCCCTTGTTACTGGGGAAGGGTCAGGAAAATGCTTTCCACAGTCACTGTTGGATTAGATTTGCTTCCTCAGAAGAAGACATGTTTTCAGAGTAAACTCTTTTCTCTCTGCCTTGGCACAAACTACCATGTGATACTGTCTGATAAAGGGACATTTCTTTACATTAGCATAGCAGACTTATTTGTCAGTTGTAGACTAATTATCTCGGCTCCTTGTCTGGGGACTGTGGCATCCCTTGCAGTAAACAGCATTTTGCTGAGGGCAGCAATTTTACTCCATTTCTAAAGAATGTCGACATAAAGTTGTGGGGTTTTGTATTTCTAGTAGAAAGTGTGTGGTGGGGGGAGAAAAACAGCACACCTGCCACAGTAATTCCAAATGAAATGTTAAACTAGTGCTTTTTCCTATGTAGTTCAAACAACAAAAAAAAACTGAGCATAAGTCTGATACTAAAATCCACTGTTGTTCCCTATTTCTGAAACCTTGGAAGTAGAAAAAAAAATCAGAAAAATTAAGTCAATGCAAGTAAATTATGAAACTATTATGAACGGGCACTCCCAAAACCAGAAAACTCATCTGGGCACACATTCAAGCAAGTGACAGTCCTAAAAGGCAAATTCCAGTGCAATCAGGCTACTTTTTTCTTTTTAAGCAAGATGCATTTGGAAACACTAAAAATAAAAATATTAGTAACATAGTAATTCCTCAGTGACCCAACAGTGCTGACTCCAACAGGGTGCACTGAGAGAACGGTTGGGACCTCCTTCCACATTTAGACTGTTTTACGTAAGAAATTTCAGTCAATTTAGTTTGGTGGGTTTTTTTTGTTTTGGTTTGGCTTTTTCAGTTGGAGGAATACCAGCATCTGCTGAAAGGGCTCAATAGACAGACATCATTAGCATAACCACAATTCGGGCCAGACACTCATGTTGCCAGGGTGATTTACGCCAGTTGACATAATTTGCACTTTTTTCAAATTATACACTGACTTTATTTCCATATTTTCAATAAATTATATTTTCTAAAGACAATCTAAGAAAACTTAGGAGTAGCAACAAACATCAGTGACAATATACAGTCTAAGATCTTCCTGTCTGATCTCCTCTGAAGAGGGCATCTCCTCAAAATCGTCAGTCATAAGAGGACAGGCACCATTCCTTTGGGTGACCAGTTATTTGTTGGGCCTCATTTAAAAATTAAAAAAAAAGAAGGGGTGGGGGGAGGGGTGCAGGGTGTTTGTACAATTATAGCTTATTCATGAAATGCAATAACCTGGTTCCATAACTTCCTGTGCCTCAGTATAGTTTTTATTATATCACCAGGCTGTGCAAATGACATCACAGGGATGGAGTGAGGGAATGTGTCAGAAAGCCCTAGTACTTTCAAATTGTATGGTGCGTAGGATAGTATAAAAGAGATATAAATACATATTTATAGGAAAAACAGATACTTCCATGCTCTTTTTAAAGAGATTGTGTCTTTCACTGTGCTGTGCACTGGATTAGGAAGAGCACTGGATCCAATTTGTACCTTACAAAGGTTGTAGCTATGAATGAGGGACTCTCTCCCCTTTTGCGCTGTTTGTTCTGAAAGACCCTTGTGCTCTAAGCAAGCAAGCTAATGCCACCTTAGAGCCCTTGAACCCCCTCATCTTCATGTCCTGTCCAGTGACAATCCAGGCACAGCACAAAGGAAGCTCAGCATGCTCTCTATCAACTTTTATTTCCTGCTATGTAGAAGGAAATCTCCTAAGGGAAAAGGGAGCTATACAAGAAAGGATATACAGAGCATATGAGATAGATGCTCTAAGCTTTTTCACCCAACCTGAAAATAAGATGCATAGGAAAGACTACTCTGACACATTTAACTTTTTGCTTTACAATTTTTTACAATTTCATTTTTGCTATCAGGCATCAAAAGCCAACACGAAGCTAAAATCAGCTACATGCAACACCCTACAAATACCTGCTAACACAATCATGATCTGTTACACATCGATCCTGCCATTCCACCCCAGAGGTATAACACACCAAGCTAATTTGCAATAATTTGTCTCTGTGCAAAAAAGACAGTAGAAGAAATCTGCTCATTCAAAAATATTAGCTTAGGATGCTACTTTAAGGAGACACAGGTGTAAAAATAATGGAAGAACTGATATCAGGAAGATGCAAGCAGTAAATAATGCTAAGAGATATCCTGCATCACACTTACCTGGTTATTATTTCTTAAAACAACAACATAAATCAAAAGAATAGTGACCATCACTGGACCACAAGGCATATGGATGATGTCCATCAGGGCAACAAAAGTGGAAATAAAGAAAGGGAAAAAAAATAAAGGCAGGTCAAACACTGAGCAATAGAATTGTTGATCCTAGAATTTTCCACTCATAACTTCTGTCATTTGGAGGGTATTATTAAAGATTGCTACCCTGGAAGATAATGAATGTCAGATGTAGCCTCCACTCTTGTGCTGATGGATAGCATCTCCGGTCTGATGAGGAGAGATTACCCTGCTGAACCCTACAAGACATCTTTAATCTCCAGATTTAGAATCCATTGTCCTCTACCAGTTGTCACTCTCCTGAAGGAATGAATGCAAGAATGCTGCCAAACACTGAAAAACAAACAGCTGCAGCAAAGGGCTATCAGCAGCAATCTGGAGGTGCTCTGCCAACGAAACACTGAAATGGTAGTTAAAAAAAAAATAATAATAATCTGTCTCCAGGTTCTTTTCCATCATTAATTAAACATTTTCTAGTTTCCAAGAAGAAACGCTTGCTCAAGCATGCCCTTGAAACCAGATGCATCAACACCATAAACTTTCAAACAAACAGTGAGGGGCAGCACTCTAGCAGAGGAAAATACCATGCTTGGCATGAAAGCAGAGCTGAGCACTTATTCATGCAGTCTGAGTGGATGAGGCATGTTTGATGCTACAGCCAGGTATGACAACCAATTTCCTGTTCTTAAATACAGGGTGAATATTTTGTACCCACCTACTGCCAAAACCATGGGCAAATGGAAGGCAGCATAGAGGGTCAGCATGTCCTAGCCTGCTTCTGAATCTCCCTTCACCTGGTAGCACAGACAAAAATAGACACTAATTCTAAATCACCAAATCAACAGAAGCGGCTGTCCATTTCCAGGGATTTTCACTCAAGCCTGTGCAGTCACCCATTTGGGATGAAACTCTCCAGTAGCACAAGGCCTTACAATTACATTAAAACTGGAATTTAAGTTTGGGTCAGGCTCTGTGCTGCTATCACAATTAATGTAATTTTAAGGCTGTGGCAATGCAGCCTATGCAGTAAACACAGACAAGTCAATCGATAGCAGAACAGGCCCTAAAGCAATTTCCATCCCTGAAAATGGCAGTGATTTGCAAAACACTCAATGATGAATTCTGTAAGAATGACTGGCTTAAGCGTTAATAAAATCATAACTATGAAGTCTAACTTTCCTGCTGGGACCAAAAACCGTATGACGTATCCGGAGCAGGCTGGAAACTAAATCACAGAAGAATCGCAAACTCCCACTTCGGTGGGGTCAGGACTTCATCTTAGGCAGGTCTTTTAATCATTTCAGAGCAAGGAATTCAATGCAAGTCCTTTACATTTCAATCTATTGCCTTCATCACTCAAACATCCATCCTCCCAAGGACTCAGTGTGTTGACCTCCATGTAAACCCAGAGCAGAGCTCCTGAGTAGAATGTGTTCCACTTTCTGTTGCATCACCTCACCCAAATGAACACTGAGGACAAGATGCTTTCCACCCGATTTGTAGATTCTCACTTATCCAAGCATTTCCTCCTCCTCAAATTAGCACAAGCCTGCCCATTTGCACTATAATAATTTATAAGTTCTAAGTTTCAGAGAAGTAGCTTAAAAAAAGACAAAGAACAAAGAAAGCTTTCTTGGTTAGAGTTTTGGTCAATGCAATATGAAGATTATCAGTTATGCAGACTGTAGCCATATAAAAAATGATGCTGTCAATGTAAAATGAATAAAATAAAGACAGTATTTTCACAAGGTTTCCCCAATGGCTTTAAAATAAAGTCACTTTGATGTTGCAGGGAAGAGCTTGGTTTCAGCCTCCTGCCATACAGATTGATACACTGGACTTGGCATTTGTGTGTTAGATGAGACTTTGTGGGTTTTTTGTTACAGAACTTCTCCCCCACCCCCACCCCCCACCCCAGCCTTTTAAAACACAATGAAATATGATACACAAAACCCATACATTTACCAGTTTGCCTGTATTATTCCCTCCTTGACTCCCCGAATACGCAAATCTTTTCATATATAATCACATTCCATGTAGCTAAAGCATGCATTCATGGAAAACAATACCAGGAGTTACATTTTACCTTATAAAAGACTAAATTAACACTGAATAGCTCCTTAGTGGTAACATAGCTATGCATCCAAATCAAAATAGTTGTCAAAATCTGTCATATATATTAAAAGTTCACATTGCCGGGGGGGGGGGGGGGGGGGGGGGGGGCGGGGAGTGGTTTGTGAGAAAATAAGAAGTGCTTCTTCCTCTATTTTATTCTCAAAAATAAATATACCAGCCAACTTCACACAGTGAACTCTGCTCCTTTTTGTCTTAAAGGGAACCTATTGCTCAACTGAATTGCTTTCCCTACCTTATTACTTCAAGAGATTACAGCCAGGGATGTATATTGTAGCTACCCTATATTTAGAAGCTGGATAATAAAACACATAAATAGCACACTGAATAAAACATTAAGACGTAAAAGGAGTTAAATAGAACAAAGGGCTAAAGCTTATTGTGCACTAACCATGTCTGACCCACTGAAATACAAAGGACTCGTAATTCTAATTAGTAAAATGCACAGTTAGGATTTAACTCACAAGAAAGCAAGCATGGTGCCTGCCTACTGCTGTGCACTAGAGAGCCTTTCGCTGCCTTGCAGGGCCCTCTCGTGGAACTGGGAACTGTGCCCGTGGCAACCCAACAGCACTGCAGAACGATGCTCAGACCCAAAAATAAGGGGAGAATAAGAAGCGTGGGTGTTCCCTCTTTCCTTGAAAGCAGCAATATTTCTAATACAAAGCTGCGCTTTTCAGACACGCAGCCTTCACTTAAGCAGATGTAGACTTAAGTCCTGGAGCCTGTGCCAGGGAGGAATTTTTCCTCTGAGTCCAATGAGGACAGGATTCTGTCCACAAAGACCTTGAAGTTGTGAAAACCTGCAATCTATGTGGAACAATCCAGTCTGCTACCAGACTGTCTGAAACCAAAAGCATCATCAAGAGTCTTTTATTAACAGGTCTGAATTCCAGCTGACGGTGAAATTCCACATTCAGAGTTTTTTAAAAAGCAGGCTTAGAGGGTCCTGCAGACCAAAACAATGTGTGATACATGCCTCAACACACGGATTGCTATTTCACGCATAAAGGAGCAACCTTCTGCTGGGATCTCCCCAGTATCATTTATGCCTTCTTGCCACTCAGCCCCTAAATCCAACACAACAGCATCACCAAATCCTTTATTCATCCTTCAGATGAATGCTAATGTTCATTTCTTCTTCACCTGATGCCTGCTTTACTGATAACACACCCCACACTGACAACTCACAATGGCTTTACCTATGGCAGGCTGCTCTTCCTCCCTTGCTACCTAATAGAGGGTAATGAAGTGTGCACTCTCCCAGTGCGCTAGAGTGGTCGCTAGGTTTTGAAGGAGGATTTGTCCACTCCTCCAAGGTACTAACTTGACTTTGCTGTTTGGGACACAGAAAAGAATTTTTCAGCACCTAGTCCAACATATACCCTCTGTATTGCCTTCAGCAGGTCTGTCCATCAAGGGCTGATCTTTGCATCATGTCCACGTACATATAATACCAAATGACAGGAGGTCTGTTTCTGTAATAAACAAGTGACTTTGACCATCCCACTGATAGGTTAGACCAGCACATCTTCCAAGAGCAACCAAAGACAAACAAAAAAAAAGAAGAGACAGACACATTCGGAAAAAGACAGCTTTCCGTGACCCACAGCAAGGGCAGAAATGGAACAGCAATGAGGAGAGCCTTTGTCTTCTGCATCAAGCATACTGCTGTATTACTCACTCAGACTGCTCCTACACAAACCAAGCCTTTCCATACATGTCTCTCCCTCTTCAAACATCAGTCAGAAGAAAACAGAGGAGAACACTTGTGGAATCCCAGAAAATTATCTCAAGGCTTGCCCAGTTCAGGCCCTGCTCAGCAGAGTCTACAAAAGAAGCTTGTCTTTCACTCGTGATGGAAATCACTGGTCCTCTGAAAACCAGCTAGGACAGCATTCTGGTTGCTGTAGATCACATCTAAGATGCTAGGCAGCAGCTTATAAATTTTCAGCTGGATTTCACTAAGCAAAGATGTAGAGTCTACAAGAGCTCAGGCTGGTGATGATTCCCTCCTGAACCCATCTCACAGTCTCTACCAGTCATGCATATTTGCTTGCCACCGCCATTTTTAAGACGACTTCTCTCATTTAACCTCTGACAACCCTGTCACTAAAACCATCTGCAGTGCAACAAGGAGTAAACTCCATGAAAAGAAGTTGCTACTTATTCCTCCAGTTGGCTAGAAGACAAAGATGTCCCATTGCGCACACAGACAGTGATGTATCCCTACGATCTGCATCATCCCACAGGTGTGGTAAGCAAGCAAATCATTAGGGCTACCATTGAAGCCTTCACTTGAAATCACAAAGAAAAGAGAAAATGTGAACCGAGTAAGACAATTTAGAGACAAATTTGGCCTCGCTTTAAGCTACAGATATTCATTAAACATGGATTCTGGACATATTAATAATAACGGAGTTTCCAAAAATCTAGGCCCTTCAGCACACAGAAGGAGGCCAGAAGCACTTTAGGTGAGCATCATCATATAAAAATAAAACACAGCAGTCTCAAAAAAGCCAAACTGCACTGGTAATTCATGACAGAAACTGCACAGCTGGCTTTACCAATTAATGGTCTGCAAGTCCAGCCCCTACATGAGGTGACCTGAGGAAATGTCTTTTCAATGTTTGATCATTTGTGGATCCTGACTTATAGCAGTGAGGTGGAAACAAATCTTTTCTGGTACTAAATGTATCTACTTCATGAGCACAGCATGGAATTGATAGTTATATCAGTATCAGTTAGGTACTCTAGGAGCTTGAAATACTGCCCAATTTTAAATAGCTATAGTAAGTTTGGTGCTTATGATTCCCTCAGCTATTGTCAGTGCAAAAGACAAACTCTTCAGAAGGGTAATTCAGAGCAATGAAGCCAGATGAATATTGTGATGTGTCTTCTCTACATAGATTACAGGGAACCTGCTGAAATAATCTGCATAAGCAGCATCTTCAGTGATCTAATGGTAATGAGAAGGAACAGTTCTCCTCTACCTTTTGCCTAGTTAACTCTGGCAGTCAAAGCAATTACAGTGTTGAAATGAAAAATAGGCTGCAGCCTCCGAGCTGGACTGAAGATCCAAACTGCTTCAAAGCAATGGCAGGATTGGCTCGCTAGATTGAACAGTCTCTTTCTCCACCAACGGTTATTTGATGCTGGTAAATATTTTGCAGAACAAAAGAAAGAACCAGGTCTGTCTTACAATTTATTACAGTGAAGAGGCCCTTCCTGTCACAGAGACTGCTCAATGGCATTCTACCCCACTTTTCAGAAACAGGACTGTTATTGGGTCCTTAAAGATCTAGTCTCTGTTCCTGTCTGAATACTGCAGAGACAGCTGTCGGACATCATTCTTTCAGGCATCATCTAACATGACCAAAGTCAATAATTGTCTTTTCCTGAATTAGGCTCCTTAAAAATGGCAGTATTTTGAAAAGACAAAAGTCGATTCCCACTTTTCATCTTAAATTCTATTGTCTGCTCTTGGTTAATAAACTTCGTTAGCTTTAATGAGCAAGCATTTTTTCAAAGCAACTAGAGGTGTCAAGTACGTAGCTTGAAACATGCCGATTTTTGGGACCAGACGCAACATGTTATTGAAAAGCAGCTCCTCCTAAAGCATCCCAGGCTAGGCACCTCATGTCTTACCAACAGCACGTATTTCCCACCACAGTACACTGTCAAGTTACAGCTGCTCAACCTAATGGACACCAGACAAAGCCTTTGCCAAACCCAAAGCTTGAATTCATCTCTCTAATGTGCTTCAGAACATTTTACTTTGAAAAACGTTAATGTTGTCTATTGACTGCAAAAATTTTATCTCAATTGCCATCCAAGAACACGCTAATTTGGATTAAACAAATGAGGCTAATTATTTGTTTTCCACAAAACAGGCTACACTAAAAGCGCTAAATTATTTGCTTTCCTGATGAACAAGGCATTGCCTTGTTCACATATCATATTCCATCATATCAGATCTGATTATATGTTAGAAGATTAATCTAGGGACTGTATCAAACAGCAAAGTTAAGATGAGGCTAGGAGATGCAGGCCTCTTGAGGAGAGCCCACCAAGCCATCTAAATGCTCCATGGTGCTATGTGTCAGACACAGGGAGTTGAAGAATAAAAAATGGGGTGACTGTTTCATCTGCTACATGGAATTATAAAGCGGGATGGGGATCACTTCAGTGTACACTTAAGAGAAACACAGGTCTGGGGAAGAATATGACACCATAGTCTAAAAAGTTGCATGAAGGTTCCAGCTTCAAGGGTCTTTATTTGAAAAAGAGCTCCATAATTTGACCAAACTATCCATGAAGAGCAGAACCTTTCTTTAGCCTACCGGAGAAAGCCCGGTGCACAAATCTGCTGAACAGTCGAGCAGCCTGATTGTGTTTTACAGGACCTCTTTGATACCAGGGAAAGAACTCTTGTTATCAATTAAAAGCATGCAGTCAAGCATTCTGAAATGTTATGTTAAAAAGATTGTCATAATTTACATAACACATAATAAGCGTCCATCATACAAGCCCACAATACAGAATCACTACTGTCTTATTACAGGTATTTCCCTTAGGTATGGATGCAAAGCGCATCTTTAAAAACAAAAATAACATTTCTTTGTACAAGACTCTTCCCTGAATTAGAAAAGCTGCAGAAGGTTGTTCTCCAGGTTTTGTTGCATAGTCAGCTCTGAAATACTCTGCTAAGCACCATTTGTTTACAGGAAAGGTCAAGAGGGCTTAATTAACTTGTCATCGTGCATAGATCCCCTTCCTCATTAAAGGGATTCAACTAGTTTCCTTAACAGCTACCTGCAAAGTTTTATGGCAAACACATACGAGTGCTGCACAGCACCAGGGAACACAGAGATGGTGATGGGGTAAGGCAAGGAGGTGGTTTGTGTAGCTCTTAAGATACGCACACTGCTGATGTGCTAGTAGCATGTAGAGAGACACTGCAGCTACATGCAGGTCACAGTCAGTCCTGCTTGCCAGGATGGAAGAGATTCTGGCAAGCACATGCGGAACCTTCAGCTCCTACCTAGACAGTCACCAGAAGCAGCCAGGAAAGAGATCAATAGGTTGTCTCATCTGGAGGATGGAGCCTTGAACAAACACATCCCCGCTTCCTAGTGCTGAGCTGAAGTGGATGCTAACAGTCTAGCTCAGAGCTAAGAACATTACATCTGTATTTAAGGCATCGCAATTAATTTAAGACTGACACTACATCACAAATAGCAACACTTGCAGAAATCCCCAAGCCAGAATGAAGCTAACTATGGTACTGAGAATGCAGTCATCTCATCATTGCTGCAGCCAGGCTACCTATCCTAAAAAGCAGAGCTCACAGGTGGTATTTTGTTAACTTACGTCTCTCTTCTGGGATCCAAGGTGACATAGGGCTAATTTAGCTAGCCACTTTTAGGACTTGCACTGATATCTTTGCATTAGCATTAGTACATCTGTATTTCTTTCTGCTTTCAAGCTGATGTGCCTGTATGATCCTAACAGAGATGTTGCTTCAAAGATCCAGTCTGGTATCTCTTCATGAAGCCACTCCAGCTTGTTCTGAGATACTTCTGTCATTTCTAATAAGATACTACATTGTGCCTGGTAGATATACCCTACTACAATAGTGCAACCTCTTAAATGCAGAGTCTTTGTTTGCCTCACTATGCAAGTTGGGAAAAGAAGAAAATGAACTAAACCACAGTTCAGTATTTGTGTCACTTAGTGTAAGAATTGGCTAACACAAGTCTGAGAGCTTTGATTTATTGCCCACCAAAGCAAATGATACCGTCGTAAAGTCTCTTGATAACAACTGGATTAAGAGGGAGAAGATAAAGATACATTTCAGAATATCTTTGGATAAGGATAAAGCAAAATGACACAAACAAATCCCAAAGTCCTAGCAGTCATGAAGTCACTGCAAAAACTGTACCGTAAGCTTCAGTTACTTAAAATTATTAGATAAATACCATGAATATTTACAATAACTCTTTTTTTTTTTCTTGTTGTTGTTGAATTTTTAAGCCATTGCACTGATTATGATACGCTGTCAACAGCCTCATCAATTATCCATTGCTAAAAAGTGGGGTCTAACATTCTGCAAGTAGTATTCATTGGTCTCAGTAGCACTTAATGAGTTTAAAAGTTCCTACCTGTGTGCCCCCGGGGATGGTGGCTAGAGGCGGACAACAATTTACAGCAGACCATTAACACATAGACCAGAAAGAGCCAGTCAGATAGAAGCATTGATTTGGCACAGAATCTCATCCTGGAGGCAGAAAAGGAGGCAGTTGAGTGAAAGAACAATGTGAGTAGGGAAAAACATAAAAATTATGTGGTGAAGGAAAAGCTGAAAAAGTGATGAAGAATAACTAATATGGCTTATTACAAGACAACACTGGCAAAATCATATTCATGGGATCAATTCTTTGTTAAGCATGTTTTATAATTAGAAGCAATGCAATGGCTACCACACGTCATATTACCCACAAACACCTATTTATAACAGCACATTATGAATGCAATACATCTCTATGTATCTGAGATACGAGGTGGGGATTTTTTTTTTTTTTTGGATTAAGATCCATCCACACTCAAATTTAAATACACATAAGTTGTGCTACGATTTTTAAACTACACTTGCCTTAAAAGTATAGAAACATCACCAAAAAATGTCCCTTTTACTTAATACTTCTCGGGACACATTCGCTAAAGCTACCAGCTCCCACGTAGCCATGATGTGAATTGGCTGGATCTCCCAAGCACACAACATCTGCTGGCTTTCCTGGAGATCAGTGTTTGTTGCAGGTTAAACACTCGTGAAGCCAGCACCTCAGTCAAACAGGGGAGGGCTCACTGCTCTACCAGGGTGTTAGAAACTGCATTTCAGAAAACATTTGTTTTAAAGGAAGCGGATATTGTTAGCCTTACTCATGTTACTGTTAGAACTAAGACCACAAATCCTCAGTAATTTTGCTGCAAATATGTACAATTAAATCCCTCAATAGCTTATGTTATGCCATTCATCATATAGAAAGGTAATCTAATAATTTTCTTAAACTCAGTTATGATGATTTATTACTCATGCGACACATAAATGGGCATTATGCAGTTGAACCCTTAGATACAATGTTCCACACTTTCAGCAAATGCTGTAAGCAGGAATACATCAAATTAATTAAAGGCAATTTATAGATTTGCATAAATTGAACTAAATACTGCTTTCATAGCAGTGATGTTAGTCTGAAGTTAATCAGCACGCTGGGATTTGGGCAAGACTATCATAAGCGTGCTTACACGCACCAAGAAGTCCTTTGAGAACTTCTTTCCCCTGCAGATTCCAGTTCTGATTCTTCCAAGTATTTCATAAATAATTTGTTTATCTGTATATCTTTAAAATACCTGAGACTATTCAGCTAACCCAATATTCAAGTTACCCTGAATACCCTGAGAGTTTAAAAACAAAACAACTCATGCCTTTGACAGCTCTACTGTCAAAGCCAGGTGAAGCACTTGGATCCTGTATTAAATTTGATAACCATCTACAAATGAAACCAAAACAGATGCCATGTTTTCTCATTTAAAAAAGCTTGCATAATTTTCCCTTTTACACATCACAAAACAATGTTGTTCTCTCATTATGTATGAATGGGAATGTTTGTAAAGCCCAAACAAATCACAAATGCACTTATTAATATAAATATTAATATAAAAAGTTAAGAGACCAAAAGCCTGATGAATGTACATCTAGTTTAGTAAAAAACACTACTTTACACTTGAGAAAAAAATACATTGGTGAAAATACCCAGCACCTTCAACCGCCCTTGTAGACTTTACTCCATCCTACAAACTTTTTTACAAAAGCTACACAAATATTGCTAAAAAATAACTCACCATGCCTACAGAGTTAAGAAAAAAAAGTTACATGTAAAGAAGGCACATTTTAAGGATTGATTTGGCAAAAAGGTACCTTTCATTGCTTTACGAAGGTGCTGTGTCTGAAGCACAACATGTTGCCACCCTGAAAGCAAACGAACCAGTACTGGAAGAAACACACTAAGGCTCTTTTGCAGCATAAAATAGAAGTCTTCTGTAAGCATGAATCAAGTCCAGAAGATAAAGACATCACTGGTCCTTGACTACCCTACGTGCACCCTCTTATGGAGCACTCTAAGGCTAATTCAGAACATTATACTTCAGCTGACAAGCATGGACCTAATTCACCTCTTGCACCCAGCTGAAACACATCATGCTACTGCAGCTAATGGGATTGAGTCACTGTGAAACCAGCATAAATGTTATTGTTGTTGTTGATCCAGTATTAGCCTAAGGAAACTGCCCAGTAAGCTCTGAAATCAACGTGCCACTTCAGATTTTAGGGACCCAAATCTTCCCCAGGTAACTGAACGTAATTTTCTTGAGGAGAGACCTGAATATTTAACCTTAGCTTTCTTTCTCTCTCCATGAGAAACACACAGCTTACACCTCGTGCACCACTTACTGCTAAACAGGAAGTCACCATCTGCTCATCTCACGATACCATCCCTCTGTTGCTCTAAATGAACACAGGAATCTGACCCAAGTACCAGCGGAGACCTCAGTTCTAGTGCCATGCTGTAGTACCATGACAGGGACCTTCCTTCAGGTTTCCTGAAGTAAGACTGAAAGCAGGATTTAACCCTTGGAATTAAATACCACTGATCGGACATTTTGAACATGCCATTTCTGGTATGAATGGACGAATGAATAGTCTCAAATCAAGCACCACATCCTCAACAGCTGCAATTTCAGCACCTAAGTGAACCTAGGTGTTCCCACCATTCCCAGTACAGGAGCAAAGCCGGTCTCGGTGGAAATGATTGTGCGCTGACCTCAAAAGCTTTCCCAGATTTGAATTTGACTCTTTTTTGAAGCCATGGCCCTGATATTAGACAGGGATTGCAAAACCAGGTTTCATCAGGTTAATAAGGATAACCTTAGCCCTTTGTAAGTATATTCAAGCCCAGGAATAAGTGTATCACTACAAAGCATCAACTCAGTAATATCCAAACTGAAGGGCTGCTAAAAGCATCCAGTACCATTAAAACGATACAACATCTGCAGACTTTAGTCTGCCTTGCAAGTAGACAGGACACAAGTCTCCAGCCTGCTAATATAAAGAAATACAAGAGGATCTTTAAAAAGGCAGGGAAAAAATGAAATTTGGCAGACAGATGCAGCAAGGGGTGCTTAGCCCTTCAGCGTCAGTGGGCTGCCGCTTTCAGAAATGTCAAGCCTTCATTCTCTGTTGGATTCAAGTGGATATTGTTGCTAACCAGCACAGCAAATCTTCAGTGTCATTTGAAAGATAAAAAGTGCTCTTACCTTGGGGACTTTGCAAGAATTTTGTTCCAGTCAAACACAATTATTTCAGTGTGTTTTTCATAGTTATTCCAGACTCCCATTTGCGGCAGCAAATAAGCCTTTCTGCATTTCAGAATTTTTCCTTCGCTTTGGGGACCTAGAAAGAAAGCCATATTACACTGCAATTAATGTCTGGAATGGAGCTGTGAAATAGAGCTTTGTTAGCAAAATCATTGTTTCACAGTGCCATCTACAGTGCAATCCAAGGCAAAAGGCAGCAGTCATATCGCTCTTTTCACTTGTTTCCAAGAACACAGAGAAACTGTGATAAGGCAGCTCTGAAATATCATTATGTTAACCAAAGGCAGAGTTCACTATACTAGAAATTACAAACATAATGTGCGCAGCTTAGTGTCCTTATAACCACGTGCGCTCTCACCACCCAGCCCCTGAGAAAGCTATAAGGTTTAAGACCCCACCATAGTGCAAACAGATTTCCATATGATTACGTGAAACCTCCAATAGTTTGCACCAGAGACTATCACAGACAGGGGAAGATCTTTCATAAAGATTTGGCCAAACCCCTTGGAGGCTGGCTGCCCCAGGAGCAGAGGATCTGTAGGGTCACATCCATAGGATCGTTTCTGTGTAATCAACGCATTATAGCACCCGCTGACACTTTTGGCTCCACTTACTTCCAGCATCACGTCTCACACCCAGCCCACCTATACCCAGAAGTTACACTTTGAAATCACTGTATGGAGACCCCTTTGCAGCAGTAGTGGCACATGTTCCACAGAATAACGAGCTCAAACACTCTATTTCATAGACATTTGAGTCTCTTTGCTTTTATTGTTTTTATTTGTTCTCTCACTTCTATCCCTGGGTCTAACTTGATCTTCTGCTATTGAAAACACAACACAGTGCAACTTGTGAGAGTAATAACAACACAGTCTTCACCTACGGAGTGATCACAGTAACCTCTTCTCATCTTCCCCACCGCTCTTTGCATTTCAATCTTCTTTTGATCAATTAGAAATTTGCTTTTAAGAAACACAAAACTACACTGTCACATCAGAGGGCAAGCATCTCTGGGGTCATAAAAGCACATAGGCAGACACCTTACAGAAGCTTAGGACAGGAAAGCCCCTGGCTCAATACACTGAAAGAATCATAGAATGGTTTGCATGGGAAGGGACTTTAAAGATCATCTAGTTCCAACCCTCCCACCATGGATAGGGACACCTTACACTAGATGAGGTTGCTCAAAGCTCCATCCAGCCCGGCTGTAACAGCTCCATTCTCTTTAGGACACCATGAGAAGATAGAGTAATTGCTGAAATTAAAGAGGTATCAGGCCAGTAATCTATAAGTAACCATATTTTACTCTGTCTTCGCTTTGCAATGTGGAGAGTTTCAGAGTGAGCCAAAATCACCACGCAGCAGTTCTAATTAAAACAAAATGAGGGCAAAGGGATGGCTTAAGACAAAGCACTACCATCCTGCATTAATCCTTTCTTGCACAAACACACATTAAAAAAAAAAATTAATAAAAAAGCCAGTGTGCCTCAAAAGGCCTATTGAGAAAAAGCAAACAAACAGGCTTTTCAATATAGTATTGAATGACTGAAATGAATGACTGAAATGGTTGTGTGGTACATTTTTACTCATTTCATATAAGGATAGATAGGTAAATATATTCTTAAAATGCTGTTGTAGAAATCAATATTGCAATACAATAACTCAGGTTTTAGTGCTTATCTGTTCCATAATTTTTATTAGAGAGGAAAAAAAAAAAATTGGGTAGATGCATCTACAGGTAAGTACTGACTTTAGAGTAACCTGTTCTGTAAACACATGTTAAAAACCGGTAAAAGACAAGTATTGATTATGCTAACTCATTCTAATTAAATGGATACAGCAAAAGTGGCAGATGATACAGCCACCAGCGTATCTTGGGGCTTCCTGATGCCTTCCAGGCAGCAATATTTCTTAAGAAAATAGGGTTGTTTAAGGGAAATATAAAGCAAACTCCTACAGTGCCATCTTAAGTCTGAGGTTCAGCTGGTTTTTGTCCATAAAGAAGGCAGTTCAGAACAGAAGTAAGAGGCCCACTTGGTTAATAACAGTAAAAGGAATTCCAGGATTCTCATAGTGAAACCATGGTTTGTGCTTATTTTGCCATTGGTGGTTTTACTGCTGGTCCCTGCCTTGTCACAGGGAGCAGCGTTACTTTGGAAAGCAGAACTGCTTATTTGCAGGCTGCACAAACAAACCACTCCTGACCTTCTGTGCCGGGAGCTGTACTGGGGCAGCAGGGCCAGTGAGGGCAGCTGCTCCCATGAGAAGGCACCAGCCCCCCCACTGGCCACCTGCGAGCAAACTGAGTGCCACTTTAAATGGAACAAAAATCAGCATCACCTTGCAAGAAGTGCCAGTATGTCTGACAACTGGAGTTTTGTGGATGGAGTCCTTGAGTTCAGTGCACCAGGGTTAATTTACACAAGAGGGATTTGAACAGAAGTTACCCAAGGAAAGCAGTCTTATAAAGAAAGGGTCATTTTTATACAATAAGCTCTAGCCAGGAGGCAACCAAAACCCCACCTCCATCTCTGAGCAAAGCTATAGGAAAAAAAAAAAAAGAAAAAAAAAAGAAGGGAGGAAGAGGGGAAGGGCTCTGCTCTCAGTATTTATGCATGGGCTGGCCATGAACAACTCCTGCTTTGCACATTAGTTGTCCCAGAGGCTACACCACTCTCCTGTGTCAGTATTTAGGGCATCCATGAGTCCAAACTAAGGCTGTGGGTTCTGGTATCCGAAGGGAACGGCAGCAGTCGGGCCTGTTGCAGCTCAGTCACAGCACAGTATGTCCTCTGTGCCTCCACACTCCAGGAAAACACGTATCAACAGCATTTCCCTACGCCACAGGAGCATTTCAAGAGCAGAAACAATAAAGGTCAATAAAAGTCTAAAGTTATTTGAAAATTGTATGGGCGCTGCATAACTCGTTTGACAGATGGAATAAGATAGCATTTTAAATTAGGTACTTTTCCTACCAATATTTACATGTTGTAAAATACTTCTTACGGCTACTTTCTGTAGCGAATAAATTACTAACCCATTTTACGCCATCTTTTATAATAAGCTATTAAATAATTGAGAAAAACTCTGTCCATTAAATATTTAAAAGGCCTTAATTTCCCTACTCTCAACAATTCCTCACTTAAAATACAGGGTATCCCTTAAAGGGCTCCTCTTCAGTAAAGCGACTGGTAAGGAAGAAGCGAGTTCGGTGCCTCGTGATTTACAGGGTGATTTGCCAGCTGAGGGTTTAAATCCCCGTCAGCCCTGCAAAACTCTGATTACTGCAGAATAACGAACCAAGGGAAAACAGGGCAACGGCTGGAATTTCTTAGGGGTGGGTGGTGGGGATGACACGGGACCTGCTCCGGTCACTGTGTGTGCTCAAAACGTGCCGCTGTTTGAGGGGAAACAGAGACAAAAATCAAGAAAAGTGCCAGGGCTTGGCCAGCTGCACCTGTTACACAGCGGCTAACCTACACTGCCCGCCCGTCGCAGGGCCAAAGGGCTATAAACACGCCATACATCTCACCATACATTTCGCCATACATTTCGCCATGCCCCTCCAAAGGCCCCTGTCCCACCGAGGCAGCGCGCCCCCAGGCCCGCAGGCTGGGGAGCAGTTGCAGCCCCTCGGGGCAAGGAGACCCCGAAAAGTGGCAGCTCCTCGGCCCGGCCTGGGCCCCCCAGGCTGCCTTGGGGGGCAACGGCCCTGTCGCTGCGGGACAGCGCTGCTTTTGGTGGCGCTGAAGCGGGCTGAGGGGCGACATGGAGCCGCGGGGGGGCGGGCCCCGCTCCCCACAGGCGGCCTCCGGCCCTGCGGCGTGGCGCTGCTGCCCCCTAGCGGCCGCCCGCCGCAGCTGTCCCCGGGCCAGCCCGCATGCATAATTCAGCGGTCAGCTATTAAACACTTCCAACTTTTGTCATTACTCGGAAATCTCATTAAATCCCATCCGTACAACGGGCGCAAATGGCTCCGCCGAACCCCGCTCATTGTTACCAGCCGGAGCCATCCTGGCCCTCAGAGAAAGCCCCCCCCCAGGCCCCCTGCCTGCCGCAAAGCCTCTAATTTGCAAGTGCTCCTTTGCGCGAAAATGAACTGTCTGTGCAAATTAAGCTTTGTCATTAATCATATTAACACGTTGCTGTCACAGGATTCCTCCACTCACCCTCCCCTCAGAGGGGGGGCAGGGGGCCTGGAGGCCTCCCACGCCGCCCCACAGCCCAGGCCTGCTCCCCGGGGTCCCCCGAGCCCCTCAGACGGGCCGGCCACAGGGAAATAACGGGAATTCCTTCTGGATTTAGCCCCTGGGCCCTCACCCAGAGACCTCTGCATCAGGTCAGGCAACCCAAGCTGGATCTCAAGCCTTCAAGAGGCAGTAAATTCACCACAGCTAAGTTACTCCAACAGTTAATTAACCTCACTTTGCACGCCGCACCCTCCAGCTTGTACCGCCTGATATATTCTGCTTGTTCTCCCGGCTGGCACATCGCACAGGGATGTGCCGGGTCTTTAGAGGCCTTAATTCTGCCCGTCATTACTCTACTCACACCGATCAACATGTACGCCAGGCAAAAGGGACTACAAGAAGGACACAGAGTTATGGGCGTAGTAACAGAAGACTAACCTCACAGTGCAAGAAAGCAAAACCTCTCTCAGGCACGCCTCCTCTACCTTTTACTTCCAAAGTCTACGTCAAGTTTTCTGCTGTGTCTGCTGCCCCACAGGTATCATGGAGGGAGCTCCAGCCACAAGCTCCACGGGACAAACTGAAGCAAAAGGGCTGTTCAGATGGCGAGAAAATGAACTAAACGAGGAGGCAGCAAACTATAAGCGGCTTCCTCACTTTAAGCAAGCCAGGAATGTACCCTAAAAGCCATGGGGCAATGGCAGCAGCCCTCCCTCCAGCACTTCTCAGGCCCCAACACACTTGACCCACAATATTTGAAGTGCTTGTTTACGACATCACATCCCATTTACGACAGCAGCACGGCTGGCGGCAGCTCAGTCTGTCACCACTCGTCAGCTCTTTCCACAGGAATATTGCAAAACCTCACTTAACAGCAACCGGGGGAGCTGGGGAGGAAAAGAAAACAATGCCGGTGAGAGCTAAAGTAAATAAAACCCACAGCCTCCTAAGAAGGAAGAACTGAACTCTTAACTATATCCACATAGCATGAGGTATCGACCACGCCAGCAGCCAAACCATGCACACACAGACAGACATCCTATGTACCGTGTGTTAGGGGGAAATGTGTCTGTCTTCACCAGCATTTGGAGTTCTCTAAGGCATATCTATCTTCACTGTCTCCTTTAAAGATGAGAGGAAACCTTACCTTTGTTGTGGGCACATTAAGAGCATGTGCTGGGAGGACTGCAAAATATGCCTGAGCCACCCTAATTTTCTCCCCAGTCACTGTAGCCTTCCTCAGTTAATTATGCCACAGTGAGAATGCCGAGTTGAGTGGATGCTCTGTTGGAAAGCCTTTTTCAGTTGGACTTGTTTTAAGTGAGAGTTTGTGGCCTCCAAGTTTAATCCAATGGAGCTCAGGTCACACAGATGCAGCAACAGCAGTGCACAGAATCAAAAAACAAATTCAAGCAAAGGACTGAAGGTGAGAACTAGAGGACTGCAAGACCCCAAGTTCAGAGAGTGTAAGAAGGAGTTTGAAATCAAAGCTGTTTCCTCCTCTGCTGAGACAGAACAAGTCAGGTGTCTACTCAGAACCTGACGGAACGCATACTACAGGGGGCTAGTTCAGGTCCCCCTGAGGCAAGGGAACAGTAGCTTCCTCATACACACTAACTCCAGCACACATTCTGGGGACCAGCTTTCAAGTGTATTTATGTGGTAAGAAGTAGTCTTGTAAATGAAGCATATGAGTTAAGCTGGCACAAATAACTGATCACTTGCAGTCCAAAAGTATAATGTCTGTGGATGAGACTACCATCTAAATGAAATAGAATCTTTTAGAAATGGAATCTTAAGGAAAACGTCTTGGAATCTGTTCTCTCCACTCAAAGTGAGCTCTCATCTTCCCTCCAGCAAAAAGTCCACCAAGACCAACAGGACTGCTTAGAGAGTACAGTTATTCTAGCTGTAAAGTAGGGGCAAAACAGACCCTTTTCTCCATACAGCATTTTTTATTATTCATCACCACCCCACAAAGAACCCTTCTGCCAGATTAAACTCCTGAAGAGCTATGTGTTGCCATCACAGTTTCATTTTCAAGGCTGCAGACTTCCCAATTTGGACAGACAACACAGGATATGTCCTCATTACAGCCCAGCATTTCAATTCTTTCAACTACATTTACCAGAGAGAATTCTTCATTGCGATTATCCAGGTTCTTTCAGTCCCTCACTACAGCTCAACATCTTCCCCACCCCGTGGCCTATGGCCTGCTTAAGAGATGGGCAGACTTAAGCACTGTGTTCAAGGCAGCGCAGGAATTGCTTCAACCCTGTTCAAAGAGGAGGCAGAGCAGAGACAGTGCCCTGCTTCACTCCCAGCTGAGCTCCCAGGAGCAGAGCAGTACTCACGTAAAGCATGCAGCACACCAAAAGTGGAGAGAAAGGTCTTAGAAGGAAATCTCTTCAGCAGGATGTTTCAGACACAGCAAACGTGTTTTCTCTTGCTGTAAACTTTGCCTGACAGGTAGCAGAGCATTAAAGTTGTTGCATAGATTATCTTGAGCAATAAGACAGTGTTTTCTATATCCTGGATTGCCGGAGGAATTTCCTTTCTTCCATGGAAGGAAGAGATAACAGACCTGCTATAGAGCAGGTCAATCATCTTCCTTCACACTCACCAGGGACCCAGGTGAGCTGGCAGGTTATTTTGCAGAGATTGCTCTCGTGGTTCATGAAATGTGGGAAGGGATGGAGAAGGGGACCTCATCAGTTTGTGCCTCTGGATAAAGCCCTGGGAAGTCCCAGGCCTGTACCAGGTGCCTGGTGGCCAGCCCAGGGCTCACGTGCAAGAAGCAGATGACCACTTACTATGGGTGACCATTCAAATTAAGAACAAGAGGCAATCCCAAGGAAATAACATGAAAATCAGGAGATTCAGCAAGAGCCAGCAGTAGAAAAGTTGAAATAGCTGTGTTTGTTTAGTCAAGAAAAGAGTTTATAGGAGACATGCTGTCTCCTTGAAGAGTCTTGCTTTAAAGAAGGGCATGATTTAAAGAAGTGGTTCTCTGTAGCTACTGCAGAAAGCATAAAAATAAAGTGCCTGCAAAGATAATTTAGTGTGTGCATGAAGAGAAAGTTTCTGTATCTAAGTATGGGAAAATAGTGGCACAAGCAGCTCAAAAAACTCATGGAGCCTGCTTCAGTGGAAGTGTTTGGTTTTTTAATTTGCTGAACACATATGGGATGGCGTCAAGGCTCCCTTCTCCATCCATAGGGCTGGATTAAATGTTTGCTCAGGGTCTGTAACAGGACTACATCTCCTTTATACCTTGGAGCAAAAAAGCACTGGAATATAAATGTGAGGTAAATAGTCACTGTTCACAGTGTCATCCTCAGAACCCTGACCACAGACAGTCATCAAGACAGAGGTTAGTGGAGGAAAATTGTGGCAAAAAAGAAACTGAAAATAGCTCCTGCACATATTGATTTTTTTTCAAGCAGACAGGGTCAGCTCGTATTATATTCAGAAATCTTTCTGGTGGTTCTCAGGGTCCCTATGCAATCAAATTTGGTTCTTTCTGATTCTACTGCATTAGAATACTACATTCTCTCGTTATTCCCCCAAACACCTTATTCACAGTAAATAGAGCGTGTCCACTCATCCTTCTCCAAACCATATTAGGACCTGACTGCAACAGGGGCTGCCCATTTCTGTGTAATCTGGTCTCTGCTTTTGTTTCAAGTCATGAAACACTCCAAGAAGAAAGCACAGAATGGCTGGTTTTGCTTTTAGAACACAGACATGCTTTATGAGCAGTGGGTGCACATTAGCTGATGAAGAATCCCAACTGTCTGGGTATATGGGATAATTGTTCCACTTGGGACTCGTTAGCTAATTGTTAAAAGATTCTAAGGAAAAGTATTTCATAAATAGAGCACTAAATTTCCAGAAGTGTAATTACAGGCTGAATGCACATCTTTATCACCTGTGTTATCAACTACGTAAGCCAATAGCAAAATATCTTGTGGTGTGCTATCTCTGTTCTCTCTGTCAGTCTCAGGGTAGCATGTAGGATAATTACTAGCAAATTGAAAGGTTACATTTTTGATATTCCCATTTTTGTACAAAGATAACACAGTCAGCTTGGGATTGGTTGAAAATTCTATCCCTAGCATATAGAACCTCTGGTGGCAATAGTGAAGCACAAACTTGCAGAGGAGGAGAGAGGCACAGACCAAAGCGCTATAACCCAACTTCTTGACCTTGTTTTGTCAGTTCACTTTGCTGCTATGGGACAAGCTTTTACTCAATGTTAGAGAACATTGTTTGCTTATCGGAGACTTCTCAAGTTATTTTAGAAAATCATTGCTCTACTGAATAAGAAAATTCCAGAACCAAATTCCTGACCTATCAGTTCAGGAACTACTACTAAAAAGAAAAAAAGTGTAAAAATCATTCCTTATTTTCTGTAACCAAATGACAGAGGCAAAATACTGCTAATAAACTAGCAAGGCATTTGTACGGCACGAAGACTTGGAGCTGGGTCAATAAACAATTGCACTTTAAAGGAGAACCCAATCTTGTTCAGTCTTGATTCTAGTTAAATGAACAAAAGCATATTCAGAACCAGTCTCAGAGTGGTATTTGCTTTTCTATGGTTTGGCAACATCATGCGGAGCAGAAATACTGACCATCCCACAGTGCATCTGTGCTGTACACGGCACTGTCTGAACTAGGCATAACTTAATTCCTACCCCAGCATGAGCCGGCACTGGTCTTCAGTCCTAAACTCTGATCTCTGCTCAACATTGTACCATAGAGCAGCATCTGCTTGTTTGGAGCTAACTGGGGCACCACAGTACAGGCATGGCACAGCTGGGTTTGAGTTTGAGACCTGAGTGAGGCTGTAGCTATACACCGTTTGTATTGTGCTCTTCAGGTACCAGGAGTCATATAAGGTTTTCTAATTCCTGACAGCAGCCTACTACTGAGTCAAGAAGAAGAATATCAGATAGATCTGTTAATTATCTCCTGAGCCATTGGTCCTGCGGCCCTGGAATCAATATTACATTGCCAGAAGAAAAAGTGAATTTAAAAACTGGACAGATCTCAGAAAGATGTATCATGTGTGATGCGTAGCACGATGCCCTAGCTGGTTTGGCTGCCCCAGCAGACCACTAATATATACATGGAGTGACTCTGTCTCTCTCCTGTAGGCCCGTGTCTTTCTCTTTGTAACCAGAAGAATTCCAGAATCCAATATGACTGCTTAATAAGGTAACACGCTCAGATACTTTCATTTCCAGCAGCAGTAGCTACTGCATGCCCCAATGTGATAGAATTTCAGAAGTCCTATAAATTACATTTTGCCTCCTCACCTCCAGAATGGATTTCCTTCATCCTTTCCTCTTTCAGCCTAATCCTTCAAGCCTCCTTCCCTGTTCCTTCTCAGCCCTCTCTGTTTCTTGTTTGCACTGCATCTCCTCTGGGAAGTTCATCTGCCTGGCAGCAGCATATGTGTGAGCATCAAGAGAATGGCTGGCAGGCAGGGAAAGAGACCCCACCTGAGTTACATATTAATCAACAGTGAGAAAAGGTCTCGCCATTTAAAGCGGATTAATAATCTAGTAATCTACTGGATGCTGTTTTCATCCCTTCACAGGCATGAGGAAGCCAGGTGGAGCTTTGGATACTGTTGCAATGAAAAAGGAGCAAACCTCAAAAGGTGCTGAGGGATTGGTAAAGAGAATAGTCGTAGCCAGACACTTTCCTGTCCCTCCACTGCCAAGGCAGGACAGCAGCAGCCACAGCAAGCTAAGAAATGCTCTTCAGAAACAGTAAGAGAAGGTGTCAGCACGGTATTTCCCTCTCAAGCACCTGAATTGTCAGAGGGTCCTCCTTCCAGCACCTGTCACAGCTGAAGTAGTAACAAATTTCCATACAAGAGGCTCAATCAGTTACTCTAAAGTAACACCACATCCAGACTTTGAACGAGTAACAGCATGACCTCTTCATGGCTAAAGCTAGAAACTATTTGTTTAAAAAAAATTAATAATATATTTTTCACAAAGAAGGCTGAACTTCAGGCTTTCAGTTCCCAATCTGCCTAGGATGGATTTTTGGTTTTCTATTGTCCCTTCATTCATGAACAAGCCACTTCATGATCACATAACCATGTGCGTGATTGATGGGAGGAGCTGGGGGGAGGTAAGTGGCATAATTTTGGTTGTGCTTTGAAATGCTCAGGGTTGGAAATGAAATATGAGATTCTCACCACTTTCCCTGCCTCACTTGATGGCAATTATGATTGCCTTAAAGATGCGAGATCTGTTGAAAGTAATAAATTGTTGATTGTTTATTTTCAGGGTAGACAACAATCAGCTTTTAATCAGCTTCCATCACCACTAGAGAGCTATTAACTCTCTTAAAAATAATTAGAAAACAGAAAAGAAAAATGTCCTCCAATTATTTTCATCGAGGAAACTGGGACTTTATGGGAAAAAAATAATCTTAAACTTCACAAAAAAAGTTAACTTGGTGGCACATTTAGTTCACTCTAACAATAAGATACTGTTTGCCAGAGAGGTGGGGAAACAAGACATGAAAAACTGAACCGCACTTCACATTTTTCTACAAAGGCTGCCACAGATAGTCACCCACCAATCTGAGTGCTGATTCATACACCTTGTCACAGCCACCACTGCCCTGCTTGCCCCCTTCCAAATCTTTCTCCGAAGGTTTTCTCCACCTTCTGTTTCCCAGAGCACTGTCCTTTTACCACATCCTCCAGGTTTAGTCCCATATTGGCAGCTGTTTCCCCTCACCTCCACCAAGTATAATTTGTCTGTGGTCATGCTCACCACGGCAGAGCTAAAGAAAATAACTGCCCTTTCTCCTTCTCTGGGTTGTGCTTCCTAAGCCTGTATGATGTTACGGATATTGGCATCTGAGTAAGAACCAACATTTTCAGCCACCTGGGGTGGACACTCAGTTATTCCTGCTGAATTATAGATTTTTTTTTTAAGGAAACAAATTGCAGGAGTCTTCCATTTTTCTGATCTCTGACTATTCACAGAATCTTGTCTTTCAGATCCCCACAATACATTTTTTTCCATTTTTTAGTAAATGAACAGTGAACACTGTCCTGGAGGTAACAGTACTCTAGCTTAAGTACAATAACAAGAGCAGCCTCCAAATTTCAATCAGACTAGAATTAGCAACAGCAGATACTACCTTTCCGTTATTTCAGATAGACAACTAAACAGAGACCCTCCATCTCACATATAATTTCCAGAAGTTTTTCCCACCAGTAATCCCATGAAAGTATACCCTCAATATGCCTCATTCACCTCCACCCTATTGCCACACACACCTTTACCAGTAAGCTGGTTGTAACTCCAATGCACCCTCCTTGCCGGGAAGCAAGATAATCATGAGCCCTTCGCTAGGTCCCAGCTGCTGTCGCGCTCCTGTTGTTGAACTGCTACTCCACAGATATTTGCCTTTCAGGGTGGAGACCAGGCAATGTCCTGTGTGTGCTTCTGCTGTAGGAGCAGTTAAGCAGCAAGCAGCCTTTGGTAAGAGACTGGGGGACAGGCATGCTTTTTTGTTACAGCATTGCAGGGAACCTGTCCTCAAAGCCAAGAAAGGACGCCCTTCTTGGTGGTAGGCATCAGTCAGATACATGTTCTCAGATCCAGTAAGAGCTAACTGAATGAAAGTTTAATGGACTGTAAAAAACAGAACAGACGGGGTTATGGATTCTAAGGGACCACTACCTAAAGACTATGTAAGGGGCTGAGCTAATTACGTACTCCCTCACCAGGACCCCAGTGCTCTATCTTTTTATTTTTTTTTTCAATTGCCCATTGGAGATGAATTGTGATTTACTTTAAAAAGGGATTCTTCTTGTAAATTGATCACTGTTAGACCCATTTCACCTACTAGTGTCTCTTTAAAGATTCATAAACTAGAACACAGAAGTGAAACTCTCTCACTTTAACTGTTCCCATCTGAGTTTCCTGCACTGCGAGATACCTTTTTAAAGAGGCCTGTGGAGTGATTGCATCATTTTTTCGAATTTTAGGGTTGTTGCACAAAGCATTTCCATAGCCTGGCCATAGGCAAGACAACCACACAAACTGAAAGAAGGCCATTAGCAAAGATAGTCACGGAACTGGTTTAGAGTTAAAACTGCTATTGTTAAAAATGTACTACATCTTAGGGACTATAGCAGGAATTCGTTAGGTCTTTTACTTTAATACTGATCACTAATTAAATGTAAAGCAGCAATGCTTATAAAAAAAATGGATATGGAAAAAATCACTTACTGGATTTATATTTTCCCCTCTCCAAGTGAATCCCCTTCCTCGCAAATGACAAGCCAAGATTAGCAAGAGAGGCTTCAGGTAACCAAACCTTCACTCACCAGAGGGTACCACTGCATCCAAAAAGAAAGATACAGACTTTTAATTTAGAGCTGCACCTTGCACGAGGTAAACCCCCCTTGTTTTCACATAGCTATCTACTGCCAATTTAGTCAAATACCTTGGATTTCCACCAGGGATGAAGTCCTGCCCACCTTTATCCTCCCCCAAAATTCACAGACACTGCCAAAATTCCCTTCTCTGCTCACGGATGCTGTTCGGTAAGCACCCAAAGGACATTTTCTAGAGAGTGTAACCACCCTTATTTTACCCTGTTTGTCCTTTCTCTTTTTCTGAGTTGATGGCTTTGAGTAAACAGAATGAATACTTGGGAATTTATCTGTTCAGCTTCATTCGGATTGTACAATTTTGAGGAGGTATTTGTGAGTATGATGTTTCTTGTAGCATCTGTATGTCAGAAAGACAGTATAACTCACTTGGTGTACGGACACCGCTGCATAAAACAGAACAAATGGCTGGAGGAGGGTGTGGTTTATAATTTTAAATTATTTTTGCACTCCAGCCAAACACAGCTGGTTTCTTAAACCACGGTTTTGTCCTTTTTGAATACTCAATTGTACAAGATTTCCTAAATATTTCTGTTTGCAATAGTACTATCCAACTTATTACCCAAGAATAGCAGTATTGCATAAATAATCTATTACCTCTTTTACCTGAAGGTCTCAATATCTAGTCTTCAAGAATATGAACAATTTCTAATTTAGTAATAGAATATTCCCATGATAGTCACCCTAATAGGAAGGTATTACTTTTTGAAGGTTCCTGTTCTCCACTCAGGAGGATTTAGGGTCAAATAGATCATTCAATGACAGTGCGTCCTCTTCCAGCAGAGCCCCACAAGTGCGGGGAGAGATCAAGAGCAGGCTGACTCTCGTGTGCAGAGCCAAGACCCACGCGCCATGTGTCAGCATTCAGGCTAGAAGCAGGAGTGTTGCACTGAGGAGGCAGCGGGCATTGTCATTGTTGCTCTGTGCCAGGATCTAAGTAAGCAAAGTCAGCAGAGCTCTCTGAATATGGCGCTCAAGCCTGGCTTAAGCTCCATTGCAACAGTCTAGACACAGCTGTAGGTTAGAGAATCCTAGAAGGGTGTGGGTTGGAAGGGACCTTAAAGATCATCTAGTTCCAACCCCCGTGCCATGGGCAGGGACACCTTCCACCAGACCAGGTTGCCCACCCGTCCCAAAGCACAGAACCATGGCCATATTCTGTCTGAATATGTTTCAGAGCGAAAGCAAAAATCCTGAGGTTGCTCCCCTGGCACAGCAGACCAGTATCAGTATCTCCACTGTGAATGGGTAAGTTCCAGCTGAATTCACACAAGGAGCAGGATTTTTCTTTCTTAAAACATCTCTAAGATCTGCTGAGCACGTAATAAAAATGAAGACAAACCAGACTTGAGAGCTTTGCAACTAATTTTTCTTGGCTCTTATTTACATCTTTGATTCTGGCAGTCTTCCTCTTCTGAACAAAAAACGCTGGCTCCTATTCGTTGCTCCTAACATAGCAAAATCCATAGCCTGGCAGGTGTTTGCTACTCATTTCATCGACACAAGTATTATGTTTAATCAAAAGCTGAAGCAAGGCAAAATGAATAAAACAAGATAAAACAAGGTAAAGCCTGAAGAACCAGTCTATTCTCAATGCTTCGCAGTTTGGCGGGGTGTTGCTGGGTAGAATCTCAAAGAACAACATTTGTCTGCCCAAATCACACGCTGTATTGTCAAACGGTTCCACGGAAGCACTACAGAGATACCTACAGAGACTTCTCAGCTCATGTCCTATCTACCAACCAATACCTTACCCAGAGATTTTTATAAAGCCCGGAGAGATCCAGTTCCTTCCCACGGTACGTATGGCCTGCCTACAACATACCCCTCTTTCTTATCACACAACTGAACTACTTCAAGCAGAACAGCCGTGAGTCTAGCATTAAGAGAAGGCAAAACCTGAAAACATGAACCAGCTAGCTGCAGTCTTGCCCCAGAAAGCTAATGGAGATGTCTAGAAAAGAGGAATAACCAACCTTCAAAAAAACCACTGGACAATGCATTTGCAACAGAAAGGCGGTGACCCGAGGAGCTGAAGCCGAAGCTCAGCCATGCTTGTCAAATGGTGTATTTGTAGCTGCACTGAGATTTGAGATTCAAGCTTGAAAACCAGCATGACTTAGGAGTCACTTTGAATTTAAGCATGAGAATTGTGAAAGTCCTATTCAAGGCACAGTACTACACACCTAATTATTCCCACCAGGGAATACACCAGTGGAACTTGTGTGGGTGCTTGCTCTATCACATGAGACCCAAAAAAACGCAAAAGAATTTGTGATGCAGAGCAGCCCTTCCAGAAAAAGGCTGTTTATCTCCTTCTTTACTATGATCAACTAATATGTCTTAATAGAGGAGCTCCTCCTCACAGCTCCTCCTCTGTACTGTGTACCCTGATGAGATCTACACAATATCAAAAGCAACACTGGATGAAAGACAGAGGCCCCAAGATGTCGCTTTTTCATCTTGTATAATTTGTAAAGCTAGTCAAGAAATAGCAAGCAATTTAGCCTGGAATTTTGCCAGCTCTGATATTCATAGCACATGTGATCAAAGAGCAGAATTTGCCAGTCACTGGAAAAACAATCAGGCTCATAACCTGACTTCCACCACCGAAGACAAAGCCCGTAAACATTACTGTTGATCGGAGTGGAACTGTTTTCATCAGGCTGCATTGCACTAGACATCAAACATTTGCAGAGTCAAGGCCTACGTAAGCTGAAGCTGGGGCAGATAGTTCCAAGCATGTCACATTCCCAATACATGAACAATTTTCAAAAGAATAAGCAACTGAAGACCCTATGAAACCACACTGAAAATTAAAGACAAGGATATCGTAAATGGATTTTACATAATACTCCAGGTTATGTTACAGCATATTGACATATACAAGAAATTAAAACAGCTAATTCATCTTACTACCTTCCACTGATAATTTTTTAATTAAGTTACTTATCTTTATCTACATATTTAAGAATGTAGATCTTTCATTATTCGTCTCTTAAAGAAAATCAATGTTATCCTGATTTGCTACAGCTCAAAGAGAGCAGTATTATCTGAGGCAGACTGATAGAAAAATAATTCATTAATTTTATTAACAAGCCCTAAGAAAATGCTATTGAGCATGTTTTCATACTCTTAGAAGTCTGAATTATGAGGCAAAAGCTTAATGGTGTTCAGTATGACTAAAATACACATAATGGACTTAAAAAAAAATTACAAATACAAAAAGAAAAGGGATAAAGATATTAAAAGAGTCCAATGAAATGTTTCAGAAAGTTCATCCTTAATACTGATTATATGATAAAAATCACTATCAAAAAGCTTCATACTCTGTAATGAACGAAGAGACTGGAAGCTAATCCGTAGCACGGGTTAGAGTGTCTAAATGCCCGTCCACCACACAGTTTTGAAATATTTGCACATCAAAACACAGTCTGGTTTTACACTTGGGATTCTAAAGCTTTATAAAAGACACCATGAAAAGAGTAAACTTTGAATCTGCATTTCTTGAGGAAGCAGACTTTTTCTAGTCATCTTAAGTGTCCTTTTCTTCTCAGGGTGACCTTAACTTTCAGATTTGCAAAATGGTTTCCTCTTGTGTTCAATCCTACTGTGTAATAAGTTTTAAAAATGACTATTTATCTTCTTTAATATATTAGTTATATGTAGCAGGAGAAGCCTCTGTGGGAATTTTTGCTATCGAGTTTGCTCAAGCTTAAGTCAATGCTGATTTAGAAAATACAACTTACGCTCAGTAACAAACAATCATGAATATATTTATTGGAATAACATCTTTCCATTCTCCTCCAGCAGCGTGTTTAGTTTCTCCCTTGCAATACTATATATCGGTGTATATTTACAGTGACCAAGGCAATTTGAAAGTAATGCTTTTATGTTGCCCATCTTATTACACTTTTACAAGCCTGAATCACTGGCGTTTGGGAAACAAATAGATCCGATGGTTCTGAAAAATGTAAATGAAATGCAAATTAACCAGGCAGGTATACGTTATATTTATTTTCTGAAAAGTCAGAATCGGTGCATTGCTCAAAAACTGCCTGTTGCAAAAGTTGTATTTAAGCAAATGTAAATATTTTTAGAATTTGCCTTACTAATCATGACCTCAGCTGCTTGCACCATGTAATGACAATAATGAATAAACATGCTGTGCTTATGAAGAACTAGAACCTAACAAGCTGATCAATTGTTAATTCTATAAAGTGACTAAAACGTGTCTCTACTATCAATAAGTAAATCAGCTTCTATTTGTGGTACTAATGCACCTTGTACATATCCTCCAGCTATCCTGCCCTTCTCTATAATAATGTAGTTATCAGTTTGGTCATATTTAAGTACAATCTGAACAAGATTTGGTATTATTTTCATCGTGAGGGTGGAAAAATAGAAGGAAAAATGGTTTGGTTGTTTAAAGAGACACATTACATTTGTTTGGAGGATGCAGATTTTCCATTTGCCCTCCAATTAGTTATACAAAATCATTCATTAGAAAACCAATTATTTTATAGTATTATTGTTAAATCTTACACACTATTACCAAACAGACATTCCAGAGAAAGCGGCCTTTTTATTGTTAAACCCCTCTTTCTCTAAGCCTCTGTAACAAAGAATTTAAACAAAAGACAACTATGCTCATTAACTGTGACAGAAGATGTTACTTCTGTAGAAAAAAGCACTTAACGCAAGACCAGTTTGGCTTTATCCAGTCTCTGTTTTCCTCTTAGACAAGGAAAATAGAATGTGTATGAAGTTTTCAGCCATAGTACAATTATGTATGTCCCAAATATACTGATTACAAATAGCTGCCAGTCCCCACTACATTTCCAAGCAAGACTTAACAGTAATAGTTTATTCATTGCTGAAGATTCTGTTCAAGAAGAATGTGTAACACTGGCAAAAACAAAAAAAAAAGCAAGAGTTTTGCTGAAAATACCTGTTTTCCTTCTCTTTCCTACAGAATTCTGCAAAGACGCTGGGTGAACGCAGCTACCTGTTCATCCACCCGGCCACACAACTCATCTCGGTCTGGTGTGCAACTAGCGAGCAAGCATAACCTGGAGCATGTCACAGGTGAACGATGCGTGTTGGCCGGGTAAGTAATTGTATTTAAAGTTGCTGCACCTTTTTCAGAGTTATAAACAGTAATTGTTCTTAAAGGTTTAGGGCTTCTATGTCTATTTTATTGTTAAACTGAAATATGTATCACAAAACATCTACAGGAAGGAAATGTTCTGGAGGGAAATGCTATTAAGTATGTGGATAAGCTCAATACCAATTAATATCTAGCACTTAATGAACCAAATGAACCTATTCATTTCTCAGGTGCAAGGTTACACTAATTCTGCCAGAAATTGTGCTGCTTTACCTCAGATCCATCCCTCTGTGTCAATTTGGTGTAGAAAAGGAGGGACAATCCCTTTTACCCAGTACTCTCTTAAATTAAGAGAATCAGTGCAGGTTTTTAGAAGTAATTTTTTTTAACTACGTTTTGTTCTTTTAATGTTCTCTGAACAAAAACAGATCTATCGTTAAACAAAAGCAGAATGAATCATCTTAGCAGCGTGCCAAGAATATGGGGATAATTCAGTACTAAAATAATAATTATGCTTTTTCCCCCTTCAGCCCCAGTTAAGCCTATACACCCTATAACTGGTATTTCCACAGTTAAACTATTACTCCAGTAGTACCTTTCAGCTAAACAAGCCAATGTTAATTGGCTGATATTCTTCCAAATAATGGATATTAAGTCAAGGGTTCAGAGACACTGTTTGAGGGAGTAATGTAACTGGAATACACACATATGACAACCTTTCTATATTCCAGAAAATTACTAATCCTTTTTTCAGATTCAATGGCCTATTTTACGTGCAAGTCCACTCACTGCTGCAGATGTGTGTTTAGGGAAAATTTTATAGCACTTGACTTCTAACCGTGGTGATTCACAGTCATTAAACTGACAGTGCTTAGTACAAACAGTAATGCCATCGATACGAGCCCACCAGACAGCCCGAATCAGTCTTTTTACAGCTACCTGCATTCATGCTGGGCCAATTCCAGCGAAATCAGTAAAACACTCGGGGAGTGAGGCACAGCTGCATATATACAAAGAAGAAAAGGTTTAGCCTCCTAACCATGCCAGCTGGCCAACATTAAGTTCACTGGCTCACTGCATCCCAGTTTTCCTTGGGGAGGCAGCAGTGCCATGGCCCAGAGCTGGTTTCAGAGCAGACCAGCCACAACAGCCTTCCTGCCTTCCTTCTTCTCAGCCATATGAGTCTGGCTGACAAGATTCCCTTCCCGGAGTGCTCAACAAGGCACAATCCCTGGAGCATACCTGAGCAGGATGGGGGAAGGCTCATCCCCTTCCCCTCGCAGCTGATGCATGTAGTGCACAGGTGGCAGCGGCAGAGGGTTGTGGGGCATCACAAAGATTTCCTTTGTGCTCCATTGCATTTTCTAGGAACAGGGCAAACAAATATCCTGAACACAGCTCTGGCATTGCCACGGTCCCTGGCAATGGCCAGAAGTGAGGACAACAGCAAAGGGGAAGAGATGACCCCTTCTTCCTTCCTAGTAAACCTACGTGCTGAGCATTTGCCAGGAAATTGGAAGGAAATCAGCAAGAGGGTGGGCTGCCTGAATGCCCAGCAAAGGGACCACCACCAGCAACTACAGCTTCTCCATTTCCTTTTCAGAATTATAGGGGGGGGAAAAAAAAGAGTCCCGAAAATAATTTAAAACAAGGCATATTAACCCCGCTACTTGTGTCCAAAAGCATACTTCCATTAAAGACCTCAACCACAACTGTTTAATAGTTTAAAACAAACAAGAAGATTCATTTAGGAGTCTAAGTTAAACAATTTTTGCTAGGAAATTGTAATATGGATGCATTATATTCATTTGTGAAATAAGGCATTTCTCTTCCTGTCTCCAACATTATTAGCATGTTACAGTGGCTTAAATTAAAAAAGAAACATTTATTTTATCACCCTGATATCAGCTCACTGCAATATAACATTTTTGAAACAGGAAAATATCACAGCTTAGCATCATAAATTCAATACCGCAACAAGATAAATCCTTCCTATTAATGTAAACCGCTGTACTTCACAATATATCTACATCTGCAATGCACTTCTATTTGCTGATCGGACTATCATAAACATACATAATTCTCATTGAATAATGGAAGCAGCAAAGAAATCCGAGGGTAACTACATTCTCTAAACTAAAACAGCCACAGCTTGGTCCTTCAAACAGATTCACTCATGCACGGATGTTCCTGCTTGTATATGACAACATAAAATACTATCATCCCCATGACTGGAACCTAGATAACAGAGCAAATGACATCGAAGTATAGTCACTCCTCAATTACACATGCACAGACTGTACGCTGGAAGCTTTATTAACTTGCAATATATACGTCCCAGAGATGCACATACAAAAGACTGGGTACCCTATCAATTAAGAATTTCCAGATTTCTCACTGAATACCTCAGGTAACACTGAAATTACGCAGAAAACAAAGCAGCTAATTTAATTTTGTTCAAAAGAGAAATCATTAACCATTCAAAGCTTCCTGCAACAACTAAATCTTCTCCTTTTCCTCTTTACACTGAGATTAACACTTTAAAACTTGCTCCAAATGGGAATTCGGTACACAGTTTAGGAAATGCAAACACATGAATTAATAACCTGAATTATGCAGATATGAAGCTGAGATTTGCAATTTGTTTTAAAAAGCTAAAAGAACTCACGTTGACTGGTTTGCCCATGTCCAGGCATTATTCAAATGCTTCTGGCTTAATTAGCAGTTTCTTGCAAGCTAGAAAAAAAGCCTGCAAAAATGCTTTAAGAGCTAAAGCACCAGAGTTCTGCTCTCTCCTTTTAAGGGGTTAGTTGCTTCCAGAACCAGCAAGTCCAGGCTGATCACAGTTACACCGTGCCCTTCAGTTCAGAAGGATGTAATGCACAACTGAGTCATGCTTTGCAAGCGGCTGATTGAGGAGCAGAAAGGGGCAAGAGCTCTGCATCCAGTGTTGGGGACTAAGTTCTTTAACCAGACTTTTACCATCACATAACACTGAGGCTGGGATTGCTGCTCCTTCATATATTTATCCTTGCTTGTTAGATCTCACAGCACTTGTAACGCAACTGTTCTTTTAAAAAAGGAAGGGAGAAAACTTGTACTGATGCTGCGCAGAGGGAAATTTCCTCTGAGGAGAAAGGCCTGACCCCACCAGAGTTTTTATTCCATAGATGTTCCCTGTAAAATGTAACTGAAATTGAAACACAACAGCAGGGGCAATAAAAACAACAGGTCACCTTCTGAGTCACCGAGATACCTGATACTACTTTCCTTCATTTGAGCTTTACTCTGGCATAGCTGTATCAAGTCCAAGAAAAATCAGCCTTTCAGCTCACAGCCTTTCAAAAATAATTGCTAGGAAATGTAAAATAAAGCAAAATTGGTGAAATCTGCAGTCTTTTGTTCCTCCTTATAAGCCTCTTTAGAATAGCAAAGAGGTTTCAGTGACACAGACCAATAGCAATCCCCACAGCTTGCAAGTGTTCAGGATGCTTTGCCACTGCAAAGCAGCTCAGATCGCACCGCCTAACCTCAGGTGAAAGTGTGCTGTGATCTTCTGATCTGCAGGGTTGGCACCGGCTTCAAAACAACCGCTTGCATGATGGTTATCAACTTTTTCAAAGGGAAAAGGAGATGCTAAGGGAGTTCTCCTAGACCTTGAGAGGGGGCAAGGAGTCCCAGGGCCATAAACTGTGAGAGTGAGACAAGGAAAATCCAATGCCTTGGATAAAAAAAAAAAAAATATATATATACAGATATATATATATATATATATATATATGACAGCTCTTTGTTCTGAATATGCTTCCAACATCCAGGGCAAAATATTATCCTCAAGACTTTCCTCGGGAGACTAGAATGAGGCTTAGCACTCCAAGCTATCTTGTTGCTCCATTTTCATATTGATAGTGAGTTTAAAAGAATAAATATTTGTCTGAGAGCGTTATTAAAGATTGATATTCCAAACAAAACAATTGTTTGCACCCACAAATTCAAGTTTAGTTCTAGATTAAGAGCTTAATCTTTCATTGCCCAAAATAGCTAGGTGGCTTTGTAAGAATACAGTAATTTCAAGATTGTACAAGAAACTTATTTTACGTAAGCCTCAGAAGTAACTGCTTTCCATCAAATATTTTGCTGTTTACCTCTTAAATGTACATTTTTTCTAACACTTAAGGAGTACCTGCCAAATTCTACCCCTTTTCACCCAAAGCCCAGTCCTTAACTGGGCAGCTTGCCTGTGAGAGGACAGCAGGTGTTGGCCTTAGATTAATACAAGATTGGCCTGGGGAGATCTGGAGCTGCTCCGCACAAGTCCCATCAGTCGCTGGCCAATTCAGATCTAACCCAGAGCAGCCACATCTGGAAGGCAGTATGAGGTAACACCTGCATGGTGTGACATGTATGGTCAGGAGAACTGGTGAATTTAATCTAGTTCCTAAGAATTTATATGTGAAGGTTGTGGGAATCTTTTTAGGCAATTTAAATAGTATCCCAGAATTACCAAAGCTGGAGCAGCCTTCAAGACAGCCAAGGAAAGGTGCCATGAAGTAAGTGGCATGGACCCAGACTGTCTCTGCACCCCAGCAAGACAGAAAGCTCTTCAGTATTAGACTGAAATCTATCACCAAGCCTTTTGTATCATTTTGCCTGTGTTTTTCTTCAATAATTAGGAGCTTTTAGCTATCAGAGTACATCAGACCTGTACCTTCCACAAGCACTGAAGTCACTCAGAAAAATGATAGCAAACATCAATGTGAAACTAGAAGGCAAAAAAAAAAAACCTGCTACAGCATCATCTAAACACAAGATACTAAGTAATAGCATTAAAAAAAAAATCTATTTCACACAGATGAAAATCATTACAGTCCTCTAGAGACCCTCTCTCTCTCTGCAGTAACCCGTGTCATTTTCTAGCTAGTAAAAATGTGCCACAGGATATCAAAAGATGGTAACGTTCTTCTAATTTTAATATTCCTCTAATCCAATAATGGCTTGTTTACTGCTTTCTAATTTAAAGGTAATTCATTAGATGTATCCTGTCACATCTTATTGGCATCGATGGCGTAAGAATCATACGCACCTCTGAGGCATGTCAGTCATACTGCTTATGTTCTATACGGTTCCCTCAATGTAAATAACTACTGATGCAATGGAACTGATAAGGAAGTGCATGTGTGTGCGTACATATAAATTATAAACAAAAATATTAAATTACTTCAAGGATGAACTCTGGACCCAAAAAATTATGTTCCACACTAAGAACTCTAGCAAACAGAAAATATTTAAGCTAATACAAGTGATTTGTGTGCAAATATTTGTGACGGTGACACAGAGGGTCTCACACAGCCTGCAGGGAAGCCCCCAACTGACTTGCAGGGGACTTGAATGAATCTGCTGCAAAATGATGAAGGTTAAGGAAACATTAGACAGAAGAGGCAGCCTGAACTCACAAACAGACATTTCAGGAGCCAGACTGTGCTTGGCAACATCTGTTGTGATTCTGTAAAAGCTACCCAAGACAGCCGAGTTTTTGAGTAACCCTACAGCAATGTAACAGGAACTGAGGCCCAGGGCTTCCAACCTGCTAGACCTCGGCAGCACGGAGGCACCAGGGTCCTGGGGTGAAGGCAAGAGCGCAGCAGGAGCCATTAGCACAGCGGGGGAACACACACTTTCCTGCCTCACCAGCTACAGCAGCATCCACCTGGCTGCACCATTTTCCTCCTCAGTCCCCTGACACAGACCCGGTGCCTACCTCCACGTGAGCAGCTCTACTCCAAGCCATAAAGCAAAGGAAGCAGTTTACTACAGGTAAATCCACTGTGTGCTCAAACACACTGTTCAGGCAGCTTTCCTGCCACAAGTGCTGAGAACTCTCCAGCTGTTTATATTCTGCCAGCAACCGGCTCAATCACATTTCTTTCTACAGCAGGGAACTAGTATGTCTGTTTTCAAGGATCTCTTCACAAGAAGTGAAACCTTTGACCACCCAGACGAACCACACACGTGTGGCTATTTATCGAGCCATGCCTATCTTGGAGCAGGGCACGCAACAGCAACACAATGAAACCGTGCTAGGAAACCACCCCATTTGCCCAAACTTGTGTTATTTCTTAGGAGCTCGGCAGGATCACCACATCAGTTTGGAAGACAGTTTGGGTCAGTAGTGTCCAAAACCATCACCTCATTGGCTGTCGATGATGTCATGCCCGTGCATTAATCCCCAGTGACTGCAGGTTTAACATCATGCATATCACCACATCATCTACATAACGACAATGAATGCCAGTCTTAGAGGAAATTACTGGAGCAGAGAATAAAGCAACTTGTTGAAACAGGGAAAGTCGCGTCCCTTCAGTGATTATTTCCAGCTTTTTTTTGTCAAAGTGAAGTTGCTGGGGTCAGGAAATGGCACATGCCTCCCTGAAAGGAGTGGGTATTGTTACAGCTCGATTTTCAAGAAAGTAAATCTTCCAGACCTCCCACTCAAAAAGGTTAAAGTACCAGTGGTGAGAAACTAGCTGATCTGGGGGAAAAAAGTATTTCAGGAGCTATAAGATCTGGAGCTGAAATTAAAAACATTTTTAAAAATGAAAAAAATTTGGAAGTAAGAGTGATAGCTACAAGGCAAGCTTGTCCATTTGCTAGTGACACCCTCATCACTGGAACAACTACGGCAGTAGATGAATTACACACACACAGCCACACACACCGGTGCACAGAGACATTTAACTGTACCAGGAACACTTGGGGTGTTGGGGACCGCCAGCCGCACTCCCCCAGCCTGCCCAGCCCGTCAGCTTCCCCACGGACGCACCGAGGAGCGCAAATATCCCAGGCACCTGCCGGCAAGGGGGGCTCTGCCGGTGCCGGGCTGCGGGGCCAGCACCCCCCGCTCCCCGGCTGGGGCAACCTGCCGGACCCGGGGGGCCACTTCGGGAAGAGAGAAGTCGCTGTTACCCACCGCGCTGCTGCTAATTACACTCCTAAATCCAAGTTAGCCCGCAGGGGAAGCGATGCCCCTCCCGGCGCAGCCGCTCGCCCCCCGCGCAGCGCCGAGCACCGGCCCGGGGACCCCCCGGGGGGCAGCCGGGCCCCAGCTCTGCTCCCCGGCACCCCTTACCTGGCCGCCGGCTCGCCCGAGGAGCGGCTGCGCTGAAGCGCCACGGAGGCAGGAGCAAGCGTGCGGGGAAGGGGGCGGCCCATCGGCGGGCAGCCGGCCCCAGCCTGCCCGGGGATGCTCCGCACCGGCTCCCGCACGCAGCGGCGCAGCGCCCGAAGTGGCTCCGGAGCTCCCCTCCCGCTCCTCCTCTTCGGAGACGGGGGGAGGAAGCACAGTGTTACGGCTTCTCTCTCTCTCCCCCCACCGCGGGGCTCCCCGCTCCCTCCCTTCACCCACCCCCCTCCCCAGCCCACGACTCCCCCGCGCAGGTTACGCGGCTCCGGCTGTTTGGACCAAGCGCCCTCCCCTCCCTCCGCCCGGGCGGCGCGGATGCTGCGGGGGGGGAGCTGCGCTGCGGGGGGCAGAGCTGCACGCCTCGCCCGGCTCAGCCCGGGCTTCCAGCCGCCTGGCACAGCCCTGGGCCGGTCTGGGCACCCGGGTGGCCGCCGCTCAGCCGAGGGAAGGGAAGGGAAGGGAGATGTTTCTTCAGCTCGCAGCCCGGCCGGAGTTGGCAGCAGCTTCAGGAGACAGGAGCGACTCGAGGGGGGTGCAGAGGGTCAGGGCCACAGGCTCCCCCCGCACGGCTGAGCCCCGCTGCCCCCGGCACCACAGCCCTGCCGGTTATCAATACATTAGCACCTTCAAAAAATTAGTTTAAATGGAAAAAGTGAAAGATGGTCTCTCACCAGCCACAAAGCCGGGGTCACTTTTGGGCAGGCTTGCCAGCAGCCGCTGGGAAACAGATTCTGATTCTTGCTTTGCCACTGCCTTCCTGCACAGCCTTTACCGCCTCACTTTACACCCTCAGGTTCTCTGTAGCTCTGGAGCTTGCTTACACAGTGACGTCCCAGCATGTGCTTCAGTGGGAGTCAGGCAGTTAATTATCTGTAGATATTAGTCCCATTTCTGTGGGCAGGCAGTGCCTCACCGTAAGTGACCGTAGAGCTCAGCGCAATGGTCGGCTGATCTTGGCTACATTCCCTGAATGCTGTTGTGGTGCAAATTATCCTGGACAAACTTCCCTTACATTGGAAGAGCCACCAAAATCATGCCTTCTGAAACAGGGCAGGCTACTTCTATCACAGGAAATCACTCATCAGCTACTGATCCAGCATTGCATATTACCTTTCTAGTTATCCATCTGCAACTTTGCCAGTACACATGTGAAAACCAGCGAAAATGTCAGTAGCCTTCACACCACAATGCCTCGTAAATTAATAATACAGTAGCAGACTCTCACATCTTGGATAAATTCATTTAGCCTGAAAGAAAGGGTCCAAATCCCCAGCCTTAGCTCTCCCTCACCTCACATTAGCATAACTCAGCTATGCTCTTCTAATCACAGGAGCTACAATACAGATAAAATAGGAGAGGACAAGCCTACAGCATCAGATCACATTTCTCCATCTCATTCCTTATACCTGGAGCTACCACATTCTTGCCTCTCAACACTTCATACCCCTCCAGACCTCCAGCGAGCCTAGAAAAGGGGGCAGAGAAAAGGCAGAGAAGGAGAGGAGCTCCAAACTTGCACAAAGGATTGTGAGAAGTGGATCTGGGGAAAAGGGAGAGAACTGGATCTACTGGTGGGAAAGGGAAAGATTTAGAGGACAAGAGACACAAATCACCAGGAAAAGGGTCTTGCCTTGCTGCCTGGGGAACAATCTGTTGAAAGCAGGCTAGCCAGGACACCAGGCAGGGATTACATAGGAGCAACACCCCCGGTACGTGTGCAGGGAGCAGTTTACCTGCCGGGCTGCAGAGTCGTGGGAGACGGGAGCTCACAGCTCCCCCGGCGTGGTGCCATCCTGCGCTCACATTTCCCCCCCCAACACCTCTGTCTCGGGCCATCTCTTAGACTCCGTTTTCCCATCCAGACAATGGAGACAGCCACATTTCTCGCGCAGGGTTGCTGTCAAAATGAATTAAGTGATGTCCAAAGAGTACTTTGAAATGCAGATATTATGCTCACTAGTTTTAATGCCTCCAAAGCGGTCTCCAGATATCTCTAAATCCTCAAGATCTCCCTGATCAATTCCTGTTTTACAGATGAGGAAGCCGAGCAGAGGGACGGATGCTTTAGTCCAGCTCTTTTATGTCGGGTTCTGTGGGTCCCCTCGACCTTGCCATGGCTCAACGCTGGCCCACAGCGACTGAGTCACATCCGAAGCCACATAGGACAAGCATCACACTGCGGTGCCTCCACACCTGATTAACTGCCTATAAAGCTGTTTCCTTTGACAAGTTAATGCCCAGGTTTGAGGTCCCATTCCTTCCCACAAGCCGGTGCTACACACCTGTTTCTGGCATCTGCTGCACCCTGAAGGACACCACACACACACCCCCCTCCCAAAAGTGTGGGCGTTGCAGGGCTCAACTACATCTCCCCCTGCATTTTCCTTGCCTTTGTAGGTGTGCTGGGAAGGAGCAGGACACAGGAGCTTCTAGTCCCCAGGCCTGTGATCAAATTATCTCTCCCTCTGTCACACATCCTAATCATCACAGCTGGCGGTCATGCCAACAATATTAACGCTGCTGAGTAGCTTTCAGTTTTGCAATTAGCAAGGTTTTCTGCTTCCCTCAAATAAAAAATAGGCTTGTACTACTTAACACTGCATAAATGATACAGATACATTCAAGGCCCGTGTCACTGTCTCATTGAGATGAACCAACACTATAAGTGCTGTAGATATTTTAAATCTTTTGAAGATTACAATGGTTACAAAGCTCATTATTTCTAAAAGTGTTTATCCTTCCTCTCTTTTTTGTTTGCAAAATTAGACAATGTGCAGTTTAAATAAACAACTATTGTACTATTAAACATTGATTAAAGAAAAGGGTTCCATTTAAATTATTAAGTGGCAAGATAAAAAGCATCCCTTCTCTTTTGTACGCTACTTTATTCAGAAGTCAAACTTCTGTAGTCTCACTGAATGCTAATGAGTAGCATAATAACACACAAGGGCAAGAGGGGGCTGAGTAATTAAAAACAGAGGCCAGAAATCAAAGGGCTTGAAATATACTTACCAAAATAATTCAATTATACATTAGAAACCCGGGATAATCAAGACACATCCCACAGTTTCATTCATCATTATGCCCCAATTTAATATCTGTACTGGTCTGCTGTACACAGGAAGCAGCAACTGGGACTTTCATGGGCGATGCCTCAGCTGAAGAGACAAAGGCAACGTGCACTCAGGTCCCGTTCTCATCACGCCGCACCTTGAAAATGGCTTCACTTGGCTGAGTATATTCTCAGCTACCTGATTTAGGGAACTATTTTTAGTCACAACATATTGGTTGTATATTCCTTTTCTCAGTGTCTTTGCAATTAATTAATACAAATCTCCACACCCACCATTTTATCTTCCCTATAAATCCATCTCCCACCCCTCTCCTTGGCTTTACCTCTTCTTGTGTCTTCAGGCTTTCCTGGTTACTCGCAAAAACCTCCGCCAAGCAAAGCAGTGGGTAGGTTCATTCCGCAAACCCTGTATTTATCTGGAATGGCATGAGCCTCCAAAGTTTTCATGCAACATAAGCTGGGTCAAAAAATCCTGATGTAGCTTTGCAATGTCACCACTCTTATGGGCCAAGGAGTCCCAGCACAGCTTCTGGTCTCCAGGATGGTAAAGGAGGGCACCGCAGACTTCAAGGAATTTCCAGTGCCACATAATAAAACAAGGAAAAAAGAGCTAGTCTGATCTTGTTCAGTGATTTGGGAGATCAACGGAGGATTTACGTGATTTTGCTTTGTGCAGTCTTTTTGCTATAAGCACCCATCAAACCTAGTCCTGTGGGCACTGGTAACAGCTTCAGGGAGGGAACTACAAGTAACACGTTGCCAAGAACCACGGAAAAAACAGGAAAAGTGAACAGAAGTTTCCAGCTGACAATGGTTAGCACTGATGTTCAAAGTTTGCACATGCACAAGTTGTTACGTCCATTCTGGCACGTAATTAAGGCAACAACAGGTGAAAACTGTCAGAAACAACTAAGTTCAGCAAAAAAATCAGGAATTTCAGCAAAATAAACATGCAATTGCATATCATCTTCCTGAGGAATCAGACTCTGAACATCTTATTAGAATTTTTAAAGGTTTAAGCATACAGACTACTTTTTTCTTTAATGAGTGAAGTCAAACACAATACTGCTGTGCTTCACAAGCTGAGAGGAGCCTGTGGGCCAGCACAGGTCGCAACGTTAAATGGTAAAAAAGGAAAACAAGAATCTCAGGTCAATTTTTCCAAAACTGGGAGTCTTAATTAAAATGAAGGTTATGACTTTAGCAGATGGATGCCATTTACTATAGTCTCAGCTATTACTGAGATTTGCTGCATCTTCAATTTAGAACAGAACAAAACGCTTTGTGAGAAAGAGCAAGGGAGCGTACTTCAGCCAGCTTATGACAGCAGTTAACGTGGATGTCTCCAGCTTTCCCCGGACCTATCAGCTACATCTTCCTCAATCAGAAATAAAGCTCCTTTTGAGGTGATTCAGCTTGCCCAAAAGAAGATGTACCTCCACTTGTTAAAAAGGAGATCATTAAGACAAACAAACCAGCCCGTAATGTGAGCTGGAGCCGTGTTTGCCGATGGGGGAGAGGGAAATGCTCAAATTAAGATAGGCATAATTTCAACATACAATGAAGCAGAGAGAAAAATATCTATGTTTTTCTAATGAGGAATTCATTTTTAGAAGAGAAGAAACTAACATACATGTTGCTTGATTTTGCAGAGGGATTGACTGAAAGGAGGGAGACTAGATGGGGCAGAGCCTGAGCTGCACAGGAGCCCCACTGCTCCGTACTCGTTTCCCAAGTTTGGTGGTGAAAGACTCTAATAGATTTCTTAGTGACATCCTTTTCTGAGAAACAGTCTGGGGCAGTAATTCTAACAGGACAAGTCAGCTGTAATGAATCTCTTTCCTCCGTGCAGATGGGGCCTCACTTTACTCATGTGCATAGCTTCCTCCACTTCCTAAGACTACATGGACACAAGAGCAAGTAGCTCTGGCCTCTTATCTTACCTGCCTTAACCAATATAATGGCAGTCAATAAATGAACTACTTTTTTTTTATATATATATGCAATTACATTAAATAGATTGTAGAAGTGACAAAACCCAGAACAACTCCATGAACACATAGCTGGGCTCTGATTTCTATCAGTATGAGATCAAAGTAGTGTAGTTGCTCATTTACAGCTCAAAGCTGTGTTATTTTCCCTAACTCAGGCTGTATTGCTACCCAACTGAACTCTGTAAAGGAGAAATATCAAGCTATCTTGATATTCCTTCCACAGTAAATAACGATTTACAAAGGAGGGGGGGGAAAACCTCCCTTCCCGTCCCTCTTTCAATTCATTAAGTTCAACTGCGATAACCAGTGAGGCATACAGGAAAGGGTTAGGTATCTCTGCCTCTGAATATTTAATTCAGGAGTAAATGTAATGCACAGCATCCTTATACCCTTGGGAGTTCAGCAGCCAATATGCCAATGAATATATCCTGACAATAGTGATTTTTTCTGCACTTTGGAGGCATGAGTGACATTTGCTCACCACATATGTTACATCGGATGCTGAGGTCTACACTTGTGAGAAATTAATCAGAATCCATCTGTTTCCTTCTCATCCTAGACAATTTCATTACAACTTAACCAAAGATTATAGGATTCCCATGTCTGTGTCCCCAGCCCCCAGCCCAGTCTTGGTGTTACCATACTGAACGATTAAAGCTGCTTAGTTTAAGTCAGGTCAGAAACAATCTTCCTTCCTGTAGGGGAAGGCATAATGCTCATAAGCAGGGTCCAAAATCTGTTCTAAATTACATGTAGGTAAATCCAGAACATCCCTGCTGAACCAAAGGGGGTTTAGATTTATCGTGGAGCTGGATCTGGACCTTGATCCTTCGATACATGTTTCTGGTGGCTGGTTTTGATTGGCATCAGGCTCGAGGTGGCACCGAGTCAGTCGCTCTGCACACCCTCTGTTACATTTTCATTTACCTGCCCAGGTGATGAGCCAAGGGGTGGCTCAGCCTTCCTGCGGGGCCGGGAGATACTGTGCTGCTCTTGGGAAAAGAAAGTGCTCTGTCTTAAAATATTCCCTGTACTTACACATGCAGCTTAGCAAATTCTTCGCTTATTTCTTACTTACTAGTACCTCTTTAATTCGATGTAACAGCAAGGGAAAACTGGACATAAAGATTGCTTGGATTCAGCTGATTTATAATGCTGGATACTGCACAACGATGGATGCCTTTGCTTCAAAGCGGGGTTTTCTAAGAGTTCTTTGGACGAGGCACAAACGGCACAAAAAACCCAAAGCATAAATATCAGTGGGAATCCGGTACCCGATTGCTAGGTAACAGCCACAGCTAAGCCTGCTGACATGAGGTTTCCTGAATGACAGGGAAGCCAAAGCTATGAAGCAAGAAGTGAGGTTTCTGTTACAGACGCAATCGACAGGGAGACACCGCGTGGGAGGCCTGGGACAGCCCAGTAAGGAGGGAAACGAGCTCCTGTGGTCAGGAGCAGAGAGGCAGCTGGAGCGCCTGGGGTCTACACCCCAGGGAGGCACAACCCGAGGTACAAAGGGATGGAGAGCGTGGGCTGGCTGCTGCAGCACACAGGGACAGCGCAGCTGACCCAGAGTGGGGGTGGCATGTCCCTTCGCAGGGGAACAGCATCTCCTGTACCTACCACCCCAGAGCCTTTCAACAACGTAGCCATGAGCACTTCTGCTGCTCGGCCTGAGCAAAGCAGGGTACTTGGAGATGTGAGGTTTTCCACCCACTTCAGCAGGACCGCTCACCCCTTCCAATGGCGGCTGGTCCCACCATGCGACTGGAAGTCAAGAGCCCACCCGTGGGATGGCAGAAAGCAGGTGCTAGTCCTGCTGAGCAGGAGCAGAGGGACCCCAGCAGGGTTAGGTTAACGTGGCTGCCCTGAACTAGGCAAGCATCCCCTGGCACTGCAGCTTCGTGGGGACCAGCCCCAGCACGCGAGCATCCTGGCAGTGCAGGAGGAAGGAGGCAATCAAGCAAAGCTGTGCAGGACCTGCTAGAAAGAGTGGCTACAAACAATAGGTTGTGGCAATGAGATTTTTCTGCAAGCAGAGAAATTCATCCAGCAGTGGGGAGGTGGAAGCTGAAGGTAGATGAGATCTGCAAAGCAAAATGCCAGCCAGCCAGCCCGAGATGGGAAACTGCACGAAGCTCCCTGACCCTGTGCAGAGCCATGCTGCCTTCTCCCCCCTTACAGCTATTATTCCAGCTGACTTGCAGATACCCGATAGTTATTTTTGAAATGAAGGTGCATTCAGATCAGGCTGTCACAGCCTGTCTTTTCAATCATGAGTTGCTTGATCAGATGCGTTTTTTGCTGTAACATAATCACATGATACCAGCACTTTTAACAGGACCTATATTCTAGCTCCAGTACTGGATACTTCCTTGCCAGAAAGATATTGACACATTGGGAGATAGCTATAAAAGAAAAAAAGATCTTGCATAAATTAACTTATGCTATTTATAGACGTGGAGAGCAGTCTATCCATGGGACCATCTGCTAATCTATGTCCCATGGCAATTAAAGTCAACATTTCACCATATCTTCTCCATCAAGGGCTGAGATTATGCACTGTACTCTTTTTTTATTTTTTTTTATTACACTAACCTTTCATCTGTGCTGTTTAGTGTCCCTTTCCAACTTTCTGTAACACTTCCCGTATCCAGTCTCCGAGTGCCTGCTACAAGAAACAAAAACCTCAAACTGTCCTATCATTACTATGAGTTCAAGGGGCCAGTAGATGACAAAGGCTCTATATATTTCATTGATTCTCAAGACCTTTTCTATTTCAATGAAAATAAAACAGACATTATGCAGTAAATTAATGAATTTTATATTAGATACAGAGCAGACTTCATACAGTTAATTTTTTTCAGTGCTCCTTGTTATAAACATCCCACGTACATTTTCAGAAGTGACTTAGGATTTTGGACACTATGTTTTTAAGCATCCAGCCCAAGATGCTTTCCAAAATTCTCAAAAAACCTGTGAGCAGACCTCTCACCATCTCGTTTTCTTCAAGGGAAGCTGGAAGCCTAAAAAGCATGGCTCCCAAATATTCTGCTTTAGAAAACGCATAAAGACAAAACCCAACAGCATTTAAAGTATAGCTTATCCACATTGTAGATACTAGAGAATTTTCTGAAGTAACTTAAAAGCTTGAGTCCTACTGCCTTTTTCTGTATCTTTTTATACACAACACATTTATTACTCTATGTAATTTTAATAATTTATACTGGCACCATCATTTTAGCAATAGCATTCGCTACATTTAGCAACAGGAGCTACTATAAAAGCAAGGAAGAAAATACAGAAGATTCGATTAGCAGGAAGGTTTGCCAGAAAGGCAGCCTTACAGTGGGACTGAAGGACTCTTGCTCAGGTGAAAGACATCATTTTACAGAAATAATAGCTCAGGGATACACGTTTCATGAACTCTAATACATTTTGTTAATTAAAAAAAATTAAAGGCTTTTTTAGCCAGTACATCGATCAATTACACAAATAACGTCTCAAGCAACGCTCCATCTCTGTCATAGCTGCTGTTACAAAAAGCTTCTTTTTTCCAGATGTGGGGGGATGCATGTGAGAAAGAAACGGAAGCGTTAGCAGTGACACAATCAAATATTACCCATTTTGGTCTGAAACTTGCTGCAGTCACAAGACAATTAGAAGTTCAGTGAGCACAGAGCTCTCCACAATTTATGCAGCCTGAGCCACTCCACATGGGAACGATCCCATGTGGATCTTCCCTATCTCCCTTCCCTTCCCAGCCTCCCCAGGACTTTCCTTTCTCTGGTTTCCACTTTCCAACACAAGACACGAAAACTCTGAGAAAGAAGGTGCTGAGGATGAGCTTAACAACAACAGCTCTAAACTCTCTGTTCAAAACCTAAAGGTTATTATGCAAAGTCCTAGAGGAGAAAAATCTGTGTAATACCTTCCCTCAGCATCTAAAAAATATAACAGACCATTACTGGCTATGAATATAACGTATACGAAGCATACCACGGTATAGATGTAAGTATCTGTGGAGAGGTTTTAAAGCCATTGTCCATTTTTGCACATTAAAACCCACAAAGAGATTTATTTAGAGCACTAAATCATTTCATTTCTCTCTGGCTAGAATTTTAACTATTAAAATATTCATCATGCTCTCCAAGAATCTCCATGCCAAGTATTTATTTTATTTTTTATAATCTTCTAAATAGCTTCTCTTCAAAGCTTCTTCAGGTGTAGATACTTACTTAAAAAGACACTGAAAATAAGAACTTACTGCAAAACCCTAAAAAAACAAGTGAGACATCAGGCACTGCTGAGACCAGGGGTCTGCCCATCAGCAGTGGCCTGTGACCACAGCACCGCAAAGGGGTGGATTCCACAAAATTCAGTGCTTAGGGTGAACAGAAAGGGCATTTTTTTTCAAGGTTTGAAGTTTTCAAGTGAAAGTTCTTGGGCCTTCGCATAAGTAGATGTAACTTTCTTCTGCTAAGAAGGCTGGGGTGGGGGAGAGCTTCTATAAAGGGGGTACTTGTGTCAAAACCTCCCTTTTAGACTTCCTTCCAGATGGGCAATATTTTTTGTAAGGTGTATGGTTGGCACTGAGGAAAATCACTATGGGTTGTTTTTTTTCTTAAAATCTCTCCTTCATCTTGTTACTTACTTTGGCTGACGGGATACCCCTGGCCCCGAAATGCTGCTCTGGGCTGGCAGGCAGGGTGCTGGGCACAGTGCTGGTGGTGCTGAGCTCCCCGCTGCACCCAGCCTCTGCCGGCGCCTTGCTGCAGCACGGCCAAGCAGAGAGCTGCACGGCACCCTGCTCCTGGCGGGCTGGCACGGGGCAGCCCAGGCTGTGCCGGCCGTCAGAGCTGCCTCCTCCACGGTGGTTCTCCCACGGGGATGCGCAAGGGACCACCCCAGCAGCCAGCCAGCCTCGTGCCCTTGGCACAGAGGGCAGCAGGGACCACGTGCCAGCGGAGGGGGTCTTTTACCCACGGTGCAATGGGATGAAAGGCACAGGCACTACAGTTGTCATCAGCAGTAATAGCTGGTTCTGTAGTGCATGAGCTCGTCACAGCATTGGGTTCCTGGCCAAAAGGTCAGCGGCACCACGGAGGCTCAGCCCACCTCCTCAGCAGGTTTCGGGCTGGTGCCAGAGCAAGCATCTTCTGCCTGGAAATACCCTTTGGATGGAGCCTCTGACAGAGTCCAAAGCCAGGGCCGGCTCAGATGCCTTCACACCCCGGTGACGTGGCTGCTCCTCACCCTGCAGCCTCCTCAGCTGGAGATGCTGAATGTGATCAGATACAATTTGGCAGCTGTAAAGCTCTGTTACAAACTGCCAGGGAAGAGATAACCTGCAGTTTCAAGAACATTTCTTTTAATTTGAAGAGAAGCTGACACCACCCCTCTCCTCCCCGTGAAGCCTCTGCTTTATGCATGGAGCCAACCTCGTTCTCAAGCACTGAATCTGAACCATTATGCTACTTTCTATATCCCCACATGTGATTTAACTTCTTCCACGTGGAAAAAAAATTACTTTAATTGTCCTTCCTTCTGTTTCTTCTCACAGAGGAAGGAGTCAAAGAGCGAGGTACAAACCTGAAAAACGATACCAAACTTTTACTGAGTGCTTTGGCAACTCCTCCAAGAGCTCTCGGGCCACCACAGCTCCCTGGAGGACAACAGTCGGCAGCATCTTCAGGCGATTTCACACAGAATTTGTGCCATTGCTTCTCTGTCCAAAGGGATTTCATTCTGCAGCTATATAAACGTTGAAAGCAAGGAGGCTGTTTACCTTTTGTAGTCTCCAAGGAGTAAGGGTTGTGCTTGTACATAGTTATTCCACCTGTTTTGTTTTCTCTCGCAGACACAGAGATTAATGAAGAAAGGCAAGTAAGTCTGCATTTGTAGACACTGACTACATTATTACTGAATGCAGAACTTAACACTGAATGTCTGGGTCATTTAAAAGGTGACAGGCACTTGTGAGAAAACGCATTTAGCTTATTTATGGAGAACAGAGAGACACATTGGATTCACTGTATCATGGGCTTTCCCAAGTGAAATGCTCTAGTCAAGGTAGACTAAGTGAAGACATCTCACAACTGGTGAGGAAACTTGTTCTTTTCAGCGAATCGCTGTTGATATGGCATATCAGGTATCATCAATGGATCAAACAACTTTTACTGAAACATGACCTGCTATTTCCACAAAAAAAAAAGTCTCTTACCTTTCCCACATTTATTTCCTACAAACTCTTTGGTTTTCATTTAATGTCTGTCTAAAAGGCTAAAGACCCAGGCACTCCACTCAGTTGCACTGACATTATCTTTTAATTAGCAGAGGTCACTTAATGCTTTTAGTACAATCAACAGTTGCTGTCTTTCCACGATCAACTACAGGAGCATCACAGTTAATGCAGACTGATTAAAACTTGAAAATCCTTTAGCATAAAAGTATCTCAGGACAAATATAATCAAGCTATAGCATGTAGATCATTTTCCTTGACAGCTTTGATTGCCACTCCATTAGTGTGTGACTGATTATCACCGCACACTATCATTTTATGGAAAACGTCCTAATTTGTGCAGCACCGCCTGGTCACAGGAAGAATAATTGAGGATCTGTGGGTAAACGGCCCCTCATCTTGTATTGTGGGTCTCACCAGAGGACTGACAAAGCTGTGGGTGAAATTAATCCCCAGGGCTATCTCCAGCTGCATGCATTTGACATCCTTTAAGTGCTTCCAAAACCTCGTCTCAGAAGAAGGAAAGCTAAAGTGAAGGTTCACATGTGATTGGTGAGCAATAAACAAAGCTCACACTGGAGAGGCATGCACAACTCGCTGCTCAGCATTGCAGCTGAATGTAAGTGAAAAAATGCAACCAAATGTATAATGTCTTGCAAGTTTAAACCAGCTTCCACACACACAGATGAAGTTGGGACCCTTGACTGATTTCAGTGGAGAAAGACCCAGTGGGTGTTTGGTGGAGAGAGATTTGTCCAAAGCGAATAAGTTTTTGGGGAGTGGGGACCACGTTCAACTTGAGACAGGCAGCTCTTCTTGCACCAGAGTCAGATTTTAAAAGACAAAGGCAAAAAGGCAGGGCTACCATCTCCAATACCTAATAGTTCTGTTAATCCTTACCCTTTTGACCCATTCACAAAGAAAATAATTCCAGGAAACCAATGGTATGAATTCTGTTATCATCTCTGATTTATATCATATCTGCCCTGAGTTTGCAAAGTCAGTAAAATGAGAAGAGCTCTTACTATTCCTGTATACAATTTAACAAAGGCTTCTTAGTCTTGGTAGCTTTTTATTGCTAGACAAGGAGCATATGTCAGAAAACATATGGCAAACAACAAAACCAGGATGAACCGGACCAAAAAAATAGAGCAAGCATTTCTATTTAAAAAACAATTACATAAAGCTCCCTTGGAATGGCCATATACATCCACAAACCAGCCGTTTTCATCTCCTCTGCTGCACTTAGGTTATGAAAGGATTTAGTTTCCCAAGAAAAGAATTTGAGACATAAGGAACACAGGACAATTTTAAATTAAACAGCATGACTATGGTAACATCTGCAATAGATTGGGTGCCCTAAACACAGTACAGGAGATAACAGTCGTCTTATCTATGGTTTGGTAAATAATTTCTCCTACCTCAAGGGTCATTACATCTTCAGTTCTTTCTGTCATTTGTGATTCCACTGAGGGGCTGAGGAAATCAAGTCTCTACAGGTGCTTATGGTGCCAGCGAGCAGCTATAAATAACACCCCCGCGTTCGGCGGCACAGGACAAGAAGCCTCATTCGCATCCTGACGTTCCTTCATTAGACACCAACGTTCAGCCCTACCAGATCTCAGCATTTCCCGACATCGAATTTGGCAGGCAGGCACTAAACAGCAACACGAGCCATTAGGGAAAAGATTTTCTGCTTTCCTGCATCCCAAAGGCTCCACAGTCCCCTCCAGAGAGAAATGGGGAGCTGGGCTGGTGGGAAAGTCCCACCGAGTGGCATGTTCCCAAACTAGTGAATCGGCAGAAAAACCTTCCTCACCGGTCCTAAACATTGAACTCGTCAGGTGGGGGATCACGTCAGCCCAGAGCAGATCCCCACGGCCAGGTAGCACACACATCACATC